>NC_041390.1:128752642-128779936 GCF_002162155.2 Triticum dicoccoides | reverse complement strand
CTCCACCCTCGTGGGCCCCCTGTTGCTCCACCGACGTACTTCTTCCTCCTATATATACCCACGTACCCCCAAACGATCAGAGACGGAGCCAAAACCCTAATTCCACCGCCATAACTTTCTGTATCCACGAGATCCCATTTTGGGGCCTGTTCCGGAGCTCCGCCGGAGGGGGCATCGATCTCAGAGGGCTTCTTCATCAACACCATAGCCAATCCGATGAAGTGTGAGTACTTTACCTCAGACATACGGGTCCATAGTTAGTATCTAGATGGCTTCTTCTCTCTTTTTGGATCTCAATACAATGTTCTCCCCCTCTCTTGTGGAGATCTATTCGATGTAATCTTCTTTTTGCGGTGTGTTTGTTGAAACCGATGAATTGTGGGTTTATGATCAAGTCTATCTATGAATAATATTTGAATCTTCTCTGAATTCTTTTATGTATGATTGGTTATCTTTGCAAGTATATTAGAATTATCAGTTTGGTTTGGCCTACTAGATTGATCTTTCTTGCAATGGGAGAAGTGCTTAGCTTTGGATTCAATCTTGCGGTGTCCTTTCCTGATGACAGTAAGGGCAGCACGGCACGTATTGTATTGTTTCCATCGAGGATAACAAGATGGGGTTTTCTTCATATTGCATGTGACTATCCCTCTACATCATGTCATCTTGCTTAAGTTGTTACTCTGTTTTTAACTTAATACTCTAGATGCATGCTGGATAGCGGTCGATGAGTGGAGTAATAGTAGTAGATGCAGGCAGGAGTCGGTCTACTTGTCTCGGACGTGATGCCTATGTACACGATCATACCTAGATATTCTCATAACTATGCTCAATCTGTCAATTGCTCAACAGTAATTTGTTCCCCCACCGTAGAGTACTTATGCTCTCGAGAGAAGCCACTAGTGAAACCTATGGCCCCCAGGTCTATCTTTATCATATCAATCTCCTACTACTTAGCTATTTACTTTGCCTTTATTTTACTTTGCATCTTTATCATAAAAATACCAAAAAATATTATCTTATCATATCTATCAGATCTCACTCTCGTAAGTGGCCTTATAGGGATTGACAACCCCTATTTGCGTTGGTTGCAAGGATTTATTTGTTTTGTGCAGGTACGAGGGACTCGCACGTAGCCTCCTACTGGATTGATACCTTGGTTCTCAAAAACTGAGGGAAATACTTACACTACTTTGCTGCATCATCCCTTCCTCTTCGGGGAAAACCAACACAGTGCTAAAAGAAGTAGCAAGAAGGATTTCTGGCGCCGTTGCCGGGGAGGTCTACGCAAAAGTCAACATACCAAGTACCCATCACATACCCTTATCTCCCGCATTACATTATTTGCCATTTGCCTCTCATTTTCCTCTCCCCCACTTCACGCTTGCCGTTTTATTTTCCCTCTCTTTCTCTATCCTCCCTCTTTTTGCCTCTTTTTGCCCGCTTGATTTTTGTTTGCTTGTGTGTTAGTTTGCTTGCTTGTCACGATGGCTCAAGATAATACTAAATTGTGTGACTTCACCAATACCAACAACAATGATTTTATTGGCACTCCGATTGCTCCTCTTACCGATGATGAATCTTGTGAAATTAATGCTGCTTTGCTGAATCTTGTTATGAAAGATTCGTTCTTCGGCCTTCCTAGTGAAGATGCCGCTACCCATCTAAATAGCTTCATTGATTTGTGTGAGATGCAAAATAAGAAAGATGTGGATAATGATATTGTTAAATTTAAGCTATTTCCTTTTTTGCTTAGAGATCATGCTAAAGCTTGGTTTTCGTCTTTGCCTAAAAATAGTATTGATTCATGGAACAAGTGCAAATATGCTTTTATCTCTAAGTATTTTCCTCCTGCTAAGATCATCTCTCTTAGAAACGATATTATGAACTTTAAGCAACTTGATCATGAACATGTTGCACAAGCTTGGGAGAGAGTGAAATTAATGATACGTAATTGCCCTACTCATGGTTTAAATTTATGGATGATTATACAAAAAAATTATGCCGGATTGAATTTTACTTCTAGAAATCTTTTAGATTCGGCCGCGGGAGGCACTTTTATGGAAATCACTTTAAGAGAAGCTACTAAACTCCTAGATAATATTATGGTTAATTATTCTCAATGGCATACTGAAAGATCTACTAATAAAAAGGTGCATGCGTTAGAAGAAATTAATGTTTTGAGTGGAAAGATTGATGAACTTATGAAATTATTTGCTAATAAGAGTGTTTCTTCTTATCCTAATGAGATGCACTTGTATACTTTGATTGAGAATAATAATGAATCTATGGATGTGAATTTTGTTGGTAGGAACAATTTTGGTAATAACGTGTATAGAGGAAATTTCAACCCTAGGCCTTATCCTAGTAATCCCTCTAATAATTATGGTAATTCCTACAACAATTCTTATGGAAATTATAATAAGATTCCCTCTGATTTTGAATCTAATATTAAAGAATTTATTACTTTGCAAAAGAATTTTAATGCTATGATTGAAGAAAAAAATGCTTAAGATTGATGATTTGGCTAGGAACGTTGATAGAATTGCTCTTGATGTTGATTCTTTGAAACTTAGATCTATTCCACCTAATCATGATATCAATGAGTCTCTCAAAACCATGAGAATTTCCATTGATGAGTGCAAAGAAAGAACCGCTAGGATGCATGCTAAGAAAGATGCCTTTATAAAAGTGTGTTCTTCTAGTTCCTATGAAAATAATGATGAAGATCTAAAAGTTATTGATGTGTCCCCTATTAAATATTTGTTTTGCAATATGAATCTTGATAATGATGGGACTGAATATGATCCACCTTTACCTAGAAGGCTTTCCAAGAATTCTGAATCTTTTGATCTTGATGCTAAATTTGATAAAAGTGGGATTGAAGAAATTAAAACCCTAGATGTTGCTAAACCCACTATTATGGATTTCAAGGAATTTAACTATGAAAATTGCTCTTTGATTGATTGTATTTCCATTTTGGAATCCATGCTAAATTCTCCTCACGCTTATAGTCAAAATAAAGCGTTTACTAAACATATCATTGATGCCTTGATGCAATCTTATGAAGAAAAACTTGAATTGGAAGTTTCTATCCCTAGAAAACTTTATGATGAGTGGGAACCAACTATTAAAATTAAAATTAAATATCATGAATGCTATGCTTTATGTGATTTGGGTGCTAGTGTTTCCACGATTCCAAAGACTTTGTGGGATTTGTTAGGTTTCCGTGATTTTGATGATTGCTCTCTAAACTTGCACCTTGCGGATTCCACTATTAAGAAACTTATGGGAAGAATTAATGATGTTCTTATTGTTTCAAATAGGAATTATGTGCCCATAGATTTTATCGTTCTTGACATAGATTGCAATCCTTCATGTCCTATTATTCTTGGTAGACCTTTCCTTAGAACGATTGGTGCAATTATTGATATGAAGGAAGGAAATATTAGATTTCAATTTCCATTAAGGAAAGGCATGGAACACTTTAATAAAAATAAAATTAAATTACCTTATGAATCTATTATGAACCACTTATGGATTGCCTACCAAAGATGGCAATACCTAGATCTATTCTTGCTTGTTATGCCTAGTTAGGGGCGTTAAACGATAGTGCTTGTTGGGAGGCAACCCAATTTTATTATTATTCCTTGCTTTTTGCTCCTGTTTAGTAATAAATAAATTATCTAGCCTCTGTTTTGGTTGTGTTTTTTTGTGTTTAATTAGTGTTTGTGCCAAGTAGAACCATTGGGAAGACTTGGGGAAAGTCTTGTTGAACTTGCTGTAAAAAACAGAAACTTTAGCGCTCACGAGAACTGCTGTCATTTTTATTTGGAAAGTGTTATTTAGTTAATTCTTTTTGAAGATGATTAATAGATAAATTCCTCACTTCCTTAAATTTATTTTATAATTTTTGGGGTTCCAGATATTGCGCTAGCTACAGATTACTCCAGACTGTTCTGTTTTTGACAGATTCTGTTTTTCGTGTGTTGTTTGCTTATTTTGATGAAACTATGGCTAGTAAAATAGTTTATAAACCATAGAGAAGTTAGAATACATTAGGTATAACACCCATATAAATAAATAATGAGTTCATTACATTACCTTGAAGTGTTCTTTTGTTTTATTTCTCTAACGGAGCTCACGAGATTTTCTACTTTAAGTTTTGTGTTGTGAAGTTTTCAAGTTTTGGGTAAAGATTTGATGGATTATGGAACAAGGAGGCAAGAGCCTAAGATTGGGGATTTACATGGCACCCACAAGATAATCTAAGGACACCTAAAATCCAAAGCTTTGGGATGCCCTAGAAGGCATCCCCTCTTTCGTCTACTTCTATCGATAACTTTACTTGGAGCTATATTTTTATTCGCCACATGATATGTGTTTTGCTTGGAGCGTCTTGTATGATTTGAGTCTTTGATTGTTAGTTTACCACAATCATCCTTGCTGTACACACCTTTTGAGATAGCTATACATGATTTGGAATTTGTTAGAATACTCTATGTGCTTCGCTTATATCTTTTGAGTTATATAATTTTGCTCTAGTGCTTCACTTATATGTTTTAGAGCACGATTGTGGATTTGTTTTATAGAAACTATTGATCTCTCATGCTTCACTTAGATTATTTTGAGAGTCTTAATAGCATGGTAATTTGCTTAAAATCATAATATGCTTGGTATGTAAGATAAATAATAAAACTTTCTTATGAGTGTGTTGAATACTAAGAGAAGTTTGATGCTTGATGATTGTTTTGAGACATGGAGGTAATAATATCAAAGTCGTGCTAGTTGAGTAGTTGTAAAATTGAGAAATACTTGTGTTGAGGTTTGCAAGTCCCGTAGCATGCACGTATGGTAAACGTTATGCAACAAATTTGAAACATGAGGTGTTATTTGATTGTCTTCCTTATGAGTGGCGGTCGGGGACGAGCGATGGTCTTTTCCTACCAATCTATCCCCCTAGGATCATGCGCGTAGTACCGAGGTTTTTGATGACTTGTAGATTTTTGCAATAAGTATGTGAGTTCTTTATGACTAATGTTGAGTCCATGGATTATACGCACTCTCACCCTTCCATCCTTGCTAGCCTCTTCGGTACCGTGCATTGCCCTTTCTCACATTGAGAGTTGGCGCAAACTTCGTTGGTGCATCCAAACCCCGTGATATGATACGCTCTTTCACACATAAAACTCCTTATATCTTCCTCAAAACAGACACCATACCTACCTATTATGGCATTTCCATAGCCATTCCGAGATATATTGGCATGCAACTTTCCATCATTCCGTTCATCATGACACATTCATCATTGTCATATTTCTTAGCATGGTCATGTAATTGACATAGTATTTGTGGCAAAGCCACCATTCATAATTCTTTCATACATGTCACTCTTGGTCCATTGCATATCACGGTACACCGCCGGAGGCATTCATATAGAGTCATCTTTTGTTCTAGTATCGAGTTGTAATCATTGAGTTGTAAATAAATAGAAGTGTGATGATCATCATTTTCTAGAGCATTGTCCCAAGTGAGGAATATAAAAAAGATAAAGGCCATTAAAAATGAGAGAAAAGGCCCAAAAAGAAAAAAAATGAGAGAAAAAGAGAGAAGGGACAATGTTACTATCCTTTGCCACACTCGTGCTTCAAAGTAGCACCATGATCTTCATAGTAGAGAGTCTCTCATGTTATCACTTTCATATACTAGTGGGAATTTTTCATTATAGAACTTGGCTTGTATATTCCAACAATGGGCCTCCTCAAGTGCCCTAGGTCTTCGTGAGCAAGCAAGTTGGATGCACGCCCACTAGTTTCTTTTGTTGAGCTTTCATACATTTATAGCTCTAGTGCATCCGTTGCATGGCAATCCCTACTCCTTGCATTAACATCAATTGGTGGGCATCTCCATAGCCCATTGATTAGCCTCGGTTATGTGAGACTTCCTCCTTTTTTGTCTTCTCCACATAACCCCCCTCATTATATTCTATTCCACCTATAGTGCTATGTCCATGGCTCGCGCTCATATATTGCATGAAAGTTTATAGGTTTGAGATTACTAAAGTATGAAACAATTGCTTGGCTTGTCATCGGGGTTGTGCATGATGATAGCATTCTTGTGTGACGAAAATGAAACATGACTAAACCATATGATTTTGTAGGGATGAACTTTCTTTGGCCATATTATTTTTAGAAGACATAATTGCTTAGTTAGTATGCTTGAAGTATTATCATTTTTATGTCAATATGAATTTTTGTCTTGAATCTTTCGGATCTGAATATTCATACCACAATTAAGAGGAATTACGTTAAAATTATGCCAAGTAGCACTCTGCATCAAAAATTCTGTTTTTATCATTTAATAACTTGAGGGCGAGCATGAATTAAGCTTGGGGATGCTTGAAACGTCTCCAACGTATCTATAATTTTTTATTGCTCCATGCTATATTATCTACTGTTTTGGAAATTATTGGGCTTTATTATCCATTTTTATATTATTTTTGGGACTAACCTATTAACCGGAGGCCCAGCCCAGAATTGTTGTTTTTTGCATGTTTTAGGGTTTTGAAGAAAAGGAATATCAAACGGAGTCCAAACGGAATGAAACCTTCGGGAACGTGATTTTCTCATAGAATACAACTCAGGAGACTTGGACCCTATGTCAAGACACGTAACAGGAGGCCACGAGGTAGGGGGCGCCTACCCCCCCCCCAGGCGCGCCCTCCACCCTCGTGGGCCCCCTGTTGCTCCACCGACGTACTTCTTCCTCCTATATATACCCACATACCCCCAAACGATCAGAGACGGAGCCAAAACCCTAATTCCACCACCATAACTTTCTGTTTCCACGAGATCCCATCTTGGGGCCTGTTCCGGAGCTCCGCCGGAGGGGGCATCGATCACGAAGGGCTTCTTCATCAACACCATAGCCCCTCCGATGAAGTGTGAGTAGTTTACCTCAGACCTACGGGTCCATAGTTAGTAGCTAGATGGCTTCTTCTCTCTTTTTTGATCTCAATACAATGTTCTCCCCCTCTCTTGTGGAGATCTATTCGATGTAATCTTCTTTTTGCGGTGTGTTTGTTGAGACCGATGAATTGTGGGTTTATGATAAAGTCTATCTATGAATAATATTTGAGTCTTCTCTGAATTATTTTATGTATGATTGGTTATCTTTGCAAGTCTATTAGGATTATCAGTTTGGTTTGGCCTACTAGATTGATCTTTCTTGTAATGGGAGAAGTGCTTAGCTTTGGGTTCAATCTTTTGGTGTCCTTTCCCGGTGACAGTAAGGGCAGCAAGGCACGTATTGTATTGTTGCCATCGAGGATAACAAGATGGGGTTTTCTTCATATTGCATGAGTCTATCCCTCTACATCATGTCATCTTGCTTAAGGTGTTACTCTGTTTTTAACTTAATACTCTATATGCATGCTGGATAGTGGTCGATGAGTGGAGTAATAGTAGTAGATGCAGGCAGGAGTCGGTCTACTTGTCTCGGACGTGATGCCTATATACATGATCATACCTAGATATTCTCATAACTATGCTCAATTCTGTCAATTGCTCAACAGTAATTATTCACCCACCATAGAATACTTATGCTCTTGAGAGAAGCCACTAGTGAAACCTCTGGCGCCCGGGTCTATCTTTATCATATCAATCTCCTACTACTTAGTTATTTACTTTGCCATTTACTTTGCTTTTATTTTACTTTGCATCTTTTCATAAAAATACCAAAAATATTATCGTATCATATCTATCATATCTCACTCTCGTAAGTGGCCTTATAGGGATTGACAACCCCTATTTGCGTTGGTTGCGAGGATTTATTTGTTTTGTGTAGGTACAAGGGACTCGCGCGTAGCCTCCTACTGGATTGATACCTTGGTTCTCAAAAACCGAGGGAAATACTTACGCTACTTTGCTGCATCATCCCTTCCTCTTCGGGGAAAACCAACACAGTGCTAAAAGAGGTAGCAAGGAGCCATCAAACCTTTTGAGGACGGCATAGTGGAAATCTCAATGAAAGCACCAATGTCAGTGTCAAAACCGGCGGATCTTGGGTAGGGGGTCCTAAACTGTGTGTCTAAGGTCGATGGTAACAGGAGACAGGGGACATGATGTTTACCCAGGTTCGGGCCCTCTCTATGGAGGTAATACCCTACTTCCTTCTTCATTGATCTTGATGAATATGAGTATTACCAGAGTTGATCAACCACGAGATCGAGATGGCTAAACCCTAAAAGCCTAGCATGTATGACTATGGTAATGAGTGTTGTCCTATCCGGACTAAGCCCTCTGGTTTATAGACACCGGAGGGGACTAGGGTTGTACAAGGTCGGTTATAGAGAAAGGAATCTTCATATTGGGTCGCCATGATTGCCTTCCACGGCAAGGAGAGTCCCATCCGGACACAAGAGAGAGTCTTTGGCCTTGTTTCTTCACAGCCCATTAGTTCGGCCCATATCCAACAGGCCGGACGCCCGAGGACCCCTTAGTCCATGACTCCATCAGCCACCCCCCTTCCCTAGTCCAATTCAGACTAGAGGGGAGAGGCGCACGGCCCTGCCTTAGCCGGCCCTCTCTCTCTCCACTAAGGCCCATGTGGCCCATTAGTCCCCCCGGGGTTCCGTTAACCCCCCGGCGCTCTGATAATTATCCGGTGACCTCCGGAACTCATCCGGTGTCCGAATATAGTTATCCAATATATCAATCTTTATTTCTCGACCATTTCGGGACTCCTCGTCATGTCTGTGATCATATCCGAGACGCCGAACTATCTTCGGTACATCAAAACACATAAACTCATAATACCGATCGTCACCGAACGTTAAGCATTGAGAACTATGTAGACATGACCGAGACATGTCTCCGGTCAATAACCAATAGAGGAACCTAGATGTTCATATTGGCTCCCACATATTCTACAAATATCTTTATCGGTCAAACCGCATAAGGATATATGTTGTTCCCTTTGTCATTGGTATGTCACTTGCCCAAGATTTGATCGTTGGTATCTCAATACCTAGTTCAATCTCGTTACTGGCAAGTCTCTTCACTCGTTCCATAATGCATCATCCAGTAACTAAAAAATTAGTCACATTGCTTGAAAGGCTTATAGTGATGTGCATTACTGAGAGGGCCCAGAGATACCTCTCCGATACTCGGAGTGACAAATCCCAATCTCGATCTATGCCAACTCAACAAACACCATCGGAGACACCTGTAGAGCATCTTTATAGTCACCCAGTTACGTTGTGACGTTTGATAGCACACTAAGTGTTCCTCCGGTATTCGGGAGTTGCATGATCTCATAGTCATAGGAACATGTATAAGTTATGGAGAAAGAAATAGCAACAAACTAAACGATCATCATGCTAAGCTAACGGATGGGTCAAGTCAATCACATCATTCTCTAATGATGTGATCCCATTAATCAAATGATGACGCGTGTCTATGGTTAGGAAACATAACCATCATTGATTCAACAAGCTAGTCTAGTAGAGGCATACTAGTGACACTCTATTTGTCTATGTATTCACACATGTACTAAGTTTCCAATTAATACAATTCTAGCATGAATAATAAACATTTATCATGATATAAGGAAATATAAATAACAACTTTATTATTGCCTCTAGGGCATATTTCCTTCAGTCTCCCACTTGCACTAGAGTCAATAATCTAGGTTACATTGTAATGATTCTAACATCCATGGAGTCTTGGTGCTGATCATGTTTTGCTCGTGAGAGAGGCTTAGTCAATGGGTCTGCAACATTCAGATCCGTATGTATCTTACAAATCTCTATGTCTCCCTCCTTGACTTGATCGCAGATGGAATTGAAGTGTCTCTTGATGTGCTTGGTTCTTTTGTGAAATCTGGATTCCTTTGCCAAGGCAATTGCACCAGTGTTGTCACAAAAGATTTTCATTGGACCCGATGCACTAGGTATGACACCTAGATCGGATATGAACTCCTTCATTCGCTGCTTCTGAAGCGGCTATGTACTTCGCTTCACACGTAGATCCTGCCATGACGCTTTGCTTAGAACTGCACCAACTGATAGCTCCACCATTTAATAAAACATGTATCCAATTTGTGACTTAGAGTTATCCAGATCAGTGTCAAAGCTTGCAACGACATAATCGTTTACGACAAGCTCTTTATCACCTCCATATATGAGAAACATATCCTTAGTCCTTTTCAGGTATTTTAGGATGTTCTGGACCGCTGTCCAGTGATCCACTCCTGGATTACTTTGGTACCTCCCTGCTAAACTAATAGCAAGGCACACATCAAGTGGTAAACAACATTGCATACATGATAGAACCTATGGCGGAAGCATAGGGAATGACTTTCATTTTGTCTCTATCTTCTGCAGTGGTCGGGCATTGAGTCTAACTCAACTTCACACCTTGTAACATAGGCAAGAACCCTTTCTTTGCCTGATCCATTTTGAACTTCTTCAAAACTTTATCAAGGTATGTGCTTTGTGAAAGTCCAATTAAGCGTCTTGATCTATCTCTATAGATCTTGATGCCCAATATATAAGCAGCTTCACCAAGGTCTTTCATTGAAAAATTCTTATTCAAGTATCCTTTTATGCTATTCAGATATTCAGTATCATTTCTGATCAACAATATGTCATGGAGATATAATATCAGAAATGCTATAGAGCTCCCACTCAGTTTCTTGTAAATACAGGCTTCTCCAAAAGTCTGTATAAAACCATATGCTTTGATCACACTATCAAAGCGTATATTGCAATTCCGAGAGGCTTGCACCAGTCCATAAATGGATCGCTAGAGCTTGCACACTTTGTTAGCACCTTTTGGCTCAACAAAACCTTCTGGTTGCATCATATACAACTCTTCTTTACGATATCCATTAAGGAATGCAGTTTTGACATCCATTTGCCAAATTTCATAATCATAAAACGCGGCAACTTCTAACATGATTCGGACGGACTTAAGCATCGCTACGGGTGAGAAGGTCTCATCGTAGTCAACTCCTTGAACTTGTCGAAAACCTTTTGCAACAAGTCAAGCTTTGTAGATAGTAACATTACTGTCAGCGTCGGTCTTCTTCTTGAAGATCCATTTATTCTCTATGGCATGCCGAACATCGGGCAAGTCAACCAAAGTCCACACTTTGTTCTCATACATGGATCCCATCTCAGATTTCATGGCCTCTAGCCATTTTGCGGAATCTGGGCTCATCATTGCTTCCTCATAGTTCGTAGGCTCGTCATGGTCAAGTAACATGACCTGCAGAACAGGATTATGGTACCACTCTGGTGCGGATCTTAATTTGGTTTACCTACGAGGTTCGGTAGTAACTTGATCAGAAGTTTCATGATCATCATCATTAGCTTCCTCACTTACTGGTGTAGGAATCACTGGAACCGATTGCAGTGATGAACTACTTTCCAATAAGGGAGCAGGTACAATTACCTCATCAAGTTCTACTTTCCTCCCACTCACTTCTTTCGAGAGAAACTCCTTCTCTAGAAAGGATCCATTCTTAGCAACGGATATCTTGCCTTCGGATCTGTGATAGAAGGTGTACCCAACGGTCTCCTTTGGGTATCCTATGAAGACACATTTCTCCGATTTGGTTTCGAGCTTATCAGGTTGAAGCTTTCACATAAGCATCGCAGCCCCAAACTTTAAGAAACGACAACTTGGGTTTCTTGTCAAACCACAGTTCATAAGGTGTCATCTCAACGGGTTTAGATGGTGCCCTATTTAACGTGAATGCAGCTATCTCTAAAGCATAACCCCAAAATGATAGCGGTAAATCAGTAAGAGACATCATAGATCGCACCATATCTAGTAAAGTACGATTACGATGTTCAGACACACCATTACGATGTGGTGTTCCGGGTGGCGTGAGTTGCGAAACTATTCCGCATTGTTTCAAATGAAGACCAAACTCGTAACTCAAATATTCTCCTCCATGATCAGATCATAGAAACTGTATTTTCTTGTTACGATGATTTTCCACTTCACTCTGAAATTCTTTGAATTTTTCAAATGTTTCAGACTTATGTTTCATCAAGTAGATATACCCATATCTGCTCAAATCATCTGTGAAGGTGAGAAAATAACGATATCCGCCGCGAGCCTCAATGTTCATTGGACCACATGCATCATTATGTATGATTTCCAATAACTCTGTTGTTGGCTCCATTGTTTTGGAGAACGGAGTTTTAGTCATCTTGCCCATGAGGCATGGTTCGCAAGTACCAAGTGATCCATAATCAAGTGATTCCATAAGTCCATCAGAATGGAGTTTCTTCATGCACTTTACACCAATATGACCCAAACGGCAGTGCCACAAATAAGTTGCACTATGATTATCAACTCTGCATCTTTTGGCTTAAATACTATGAACATGTGTATCACTACTATCAAGATTTAGTTAAAATAGACCACTCATCAAGGGTGCATGACCATAAAAGATATTACTCATATAAATAGAACAACCATTATTCTTTGATTTATATGAATAACCATCTCACATCAAACAAGATCCAGATATAATGTTCATGCTCTACGCTGGCACCAAATAACAATTATTTAGGTCTAAAACTAATCCGAAGGTAGATGTAGAGGTAGCGTGCCAAAGGCGATCACATAGACTTTGGAACCATTTCCCACGCGCATCGTCACCTCATCCTTAGCCAATCTTCGCTTAATCCGTAGTCCCTGTTTCGAGTTGCAAATGTTAGCAACTGAACCAGTATCAAATACCCAGGCACTACTGTGAGCATTAGTAAGGTACACATCAATAACATGTATATCAAATATACCTTTCACTTTTCCATCCTTCTTCTATGCCAAATACTTGGGGCAGTTCCGCTTCTAGTGACCAGTCCCTTTACCCTTGAATTTCCCCTTCTTCCCTTTACCCTTTTTCTTGAAACTGGTGGTCTTGTTGACCATCAACATTAGATGCTCCTTCTTGATTTCTACCTCCGCAGCCTTTAGCATTGCGAAGAGCTCAAGAATCGTCTTATCCATCCCTTGCATATTATAGTTCATCACGAAGCTCTTGTAGCTTGGTGGCAGTGATTGAAGAACTCTGTCAAAGACACTATCATCAGGAAGATTAACTCCCAGCTGAGTCAAGTGATTGCGGTACCTAGACATTCTGAGTATATGTTCACTGATATAACTATTCTCCTCCATTTTGCATCTATAGAACTTATTGGAGACTTCATATCTCTCAATCCGGGCATTTGCTTGAAATATTAACTTCAACTCCTGGAACATCTCATATGCTCCATGACGTTCAAACGTCGTTGAAGTCCCGGTTCTAAGCCGTAAAGCATGGCAAACTGAACTATCGAGTAGTCATCAGCTTTGCTCTGCCAGGTGTTCACAACATCTGGCATTGCTCCTGCAGCGGGTTTGTCACCTAGCGGTGCTTCCAGGACGTAATTCTTCTGTGCAGCAATGAGGATAATCCTCAAGTTACGAACCCAGTCCATGTAGTTGCTACCATCATCTTTCAACTTAGCTTTCTCTAGGAACGCATTAAAATTCAATGGAACAACAGCACGGGCCATCTATCTACAACAACATAGACATGCAAAATACTATCAGGTACTAGGTTCATGATAAATTAAAGTTCAATTTAGTCAAATTACTTAAGAACTCCCACTTAGATAGACATCTCTCTAATCATCTAAGTGATCACATGATCAATATAAACTAAACCATGTCCGATCATCATGTGAGATGGAGTAGTTTTCAATGGTGAACATCACTATGTTGATCATATCTACTATATGATTCACGCTCGACCTTTCGGTCTTAGTGTTCCGAGGCCATATCTGCATATGCTAGGCTCGTCAAGTTTAACCCGAGTATTCTGCGTACGCGTAATGTCGGTGTAGGCTGCTTCATCCAACAATACCGCCGAATCAAGAATCAACTAGTGACGGCAAGCAATATGTATATACCCATGCCCACAACTCCTTTTTGTTCTACTCGTGCATATAACATCTACGCATAGACCTGGCTCGGATGCGACTGTACGGGAACGCGGTAAATTCAAAAATTTCCTACGCACACGAAAGATCTATCATGGTGATGCATAGTAACGAGAGGGGAAGAGTGTTGTCCACGTACCCTCGTAGATCGTAAGCGGAAGCGTTATGACAACGCGGTTGATGTAGTCGTACGTCTTCCCGATCCGACCAATCCTAGTACCGAAAGTACGGCACCTCCGTGATCTGCACATGTTCAGCATGGTGACGTCCCATGAACTCTCGATCCAGCTGAGTATCAAGGGAGAGTTTCGTCAGCACGACGGCGTGATGATGGGGATGATGAAGCTACCGGCGTAGGGCTTCGCCTAAGCACTACGACGATATAACCGAGGTGGATTATGGTGGAGGGGGGCACCGCACACGGCTAAGGGATCAATGATCAACTTGTGAGTTCTAAGGTGCCCCCTGCCCTGTATATAAAGGAGCAAGGGGGGCCCGCCGGCCCTTGGGGGCGCGCCAGGAGAGGAGGAGTCCTCCTCCTTGTAGGAGTATGACTCCCCTTTCCTAGTCCTACTAGGAGGAGAAGGGGAAAGGAAGGAGAGGGAGAGAAGAGAAGGAAAGGGGGACGCCAGCCCCCCCTTCCCTAGTCCAATTCGAACTAGAAGGGAGGGGGCGCGCGGCCCTGCCTTTGCCGGCCATCTCTCTCTCCACTAAGTCCCATGTGGCCCATTAGTTCCTCCCGGGTGTTCCGATAACCCCCCGGCACTCCGGTAATTATCCGTTGACCTCCGGAACTCATCCGATGTCCGAATATAGTCATCCAATATATCAATCTTTATGTCTTGACCATTTAGAGACTCCTCATCATGTCCGTGATCATATCCGGGACTCCGAACAATCTTCGGTACATCAAAACACATAAACTCATAATATTGATCGTCACCGAACGTTAATCGTGCAGACCCTACGGGTTCGAGAACTATGTAGACATGACCGAGACACGTCTTCGGTCAATAACCAATAGTGGAACCTGGATGTCCATATTGGTTCCCACATATTCTACGAAGATCATTATTGGTCAAACCGCATAATGATATATGTTGTTCCCTTTGTCATCGGTATGTTACTTGACCGAGATTCGATCATTGGTATCTCAATACCTAGTTCAATCTCGTTACTGGCAAGTCTCTTTACTTGTTCCGCAATGCATCATCCCATAACTAATGCATTAGTCACATTGCTTGCAAGGCTTATAGTGATGTGCATTACCGAGAGGGCCAAGAGATACCTCTCCGATACTCGGAGTGACAAATCCCAATCTTGATCTATGCCAACTCAACAAACACCACCGGAGACACCTGTTGAGCATCTTTATAGTCACCCAGTTACGTTGTGATGTTTTATAGCACACTAAGTGTTCCTCCGGTATTCGGGAGTTGCATGATATCATAGTCATAGGAACATGTATAAGTTATGGAGAAAGCAATAGCAAAAAACTAAACGATCATCGTGCTAAGCTAACGGATGGGTCAAGTCAATCACATCATTCTCTAATGATGTGATCCCGTTAATCAAATGACAGCTCAAGTTTATGGTTAGGAAACATAACCATCATTGATTCAGCGAGCTAGTCTAGTAGAGGCATACTAGTGACACTCTGTTTGTCTATGTATTCACACATGTACTAAGTTTCCAATTAATACAATTCTAGCATGAATAATAAACATTTATCATGATATAAGGAAATATAAATAACAACTTTATTATTTCCTCTAGGGCATATTTCCTTCAGCAGACCCGTTGACTAAGCCTCTCTCACGAGCAAAACATGATCAGCACCAAGACTCCATGGGTTTTAGAACCATTACTGTGTAATATAGATTATTGACTCTAGTGCAAGTGGGAGACTGAAGGAAATATGACCTAGATGCAACAATAAAGTTTTCGTTTATATTTCCTTATATCACGAAAAATGTTTATTATTCATGCTAGAATTGTATTAACCGGAAACTAAGTACATGTGTGAATACATAGAAAAACAGAGTTTCACTAGTATGCCTCTACTTGACTAGCTCGTTAATCAAAGATGCTTAAGTTTCCTAGCCATGGACAAGAGTTGTCATTTGATGGACGGGATCACATCATTAGAGAATGGTGTGATTGACTTGACCCATCTGTTAGCTTAGCACTATGATCGTTTAGTTTATTGCTATTACTTTCTCCATAACTTATACATATTCCTATGACTATGAGATTATGCAACTCCCGAATACCGGAGGAACACTTAGTGTGCTATCCAACATCACAACGTAACTAGGTGACTATGAAGATGCTCCACAGGTGTGTCCGATTGTGTTTGTTGAGTTGGCATAGATCGAGATTAGGATTTGTCACTCCGATTATCGGAGAGGTATCTCTGGGACCTCTCGGTAATGCACATCACTATAAGCCTTGCAAGCAATGTGACTAATGAGTTAGTTGCGGGATGATATATTATGGAATGAGTAAAGAGACTTGTCGGTAACAAGATTGAACTAGGTATTGAGATACCGACGATCGAATCTCATGCAAGTAACATACCGATCACAAAGGGAACAACGTATGTTGTTATGCGGTTTGACCGATAAAGATCTTCATAGAATATGTAGGAAGCAATATGAGCATCCAGGTTGCGCTATTGGTTATTGACCGGAGATGATTCTCGGTCATGTCTACATAGTTCTCGAACCTGTAGGGTCCACACACTTAACGTTCGATGCGATCGGTATTATGAGTTTATGTGTTTTGATGTACCGAAGGTAGTTCGGAGTCCCGGATGTGATCACGGACATGACGAGGAGTCTTGAAATGGTCGAGGCATAAATATCGATATATTGGAAGGCTATGTTTGGACATCGGAATGGTTCCGGATGAGTTCAGGCATTTACCGGAGTACCTGGGGGTTACCGGAACCCCCCGGGGAGTCAATGGGCCTTATTGGGCCTTAGTGGGAGACAGGAGGAGGCGGCCAGGTGGAGGGTGCCCCCCCCCCAATCCCAATCCAAATTGGGTGGGGGGCCAGCCCCCCTTTCCTTCCCTCTCTCTCCCTCTTCCTTCGTCTCCTACTCCTACTAGGAAAGGGGGAAACCTACTCCTATCGGGAGTAGGACTCCCGCCCCCCTTTGGGCGCGCCATGAGAGGGCCGGCCCTCCCCTCCTCCACTCCTTTATATACGGGGGAAGGGGCACCCCAGAGACACACAAGTTGATTGTTTAGCCATGTGTGGTGCCCCCTCCACAGAATTCCACCTCGGTCATATCGTTGTAGTGCTTAGGCGAAGCCCTGCATCGGTAACTTCATCATCACCGTCATCACACCATCGTGCTGATGAAGCTCTCCCTCGGCCTCAGTTGGATCAAGAGTACGAGGGACGTCACCAAGCTGAATGTGTGCAGATCGCGGAGGTGTCGTGCGTTCGGTACTTGATCGGTTGGATCGCGAAGATGTTTGACTACATCAACCGCGTTTCATAACGCTTCCGCTTTTGGTCTACCAGGGTACGTATACATACTCTCCCCCTCTCATTGCTATGCATCTCCTAGATAGATCTTGTGTGATCGTAGGAAAATTTTGAAAAACTGCGTTCCCCAACAAATATGTGACATGATATGGCCATCATCATCTTGTGCCTTTAATCTCCATCTCCAAAGCACCGTCATGATTTCCATCGTCACCGGCTTGACACCTTGATCTCCATCATAGAGTCGTGGTCATCTCGTCAACTATTGCTTCTACAGCTATCGCTAACGCATAGTGATAAAGTAAAGCAATTACATGGCGTTTGCATTTCATACAATAAAGCGACAACCATAAGGCTCCTGCCAGTTGCCGATAACTTTTACAAAACATGATCATCTCATACAATAACTGAAGGAAATATACCCTAGAGGCGATAATAAAGTTGTTATTTATATTTCTTTATATCATGATAAATGTTTATTATTCATGCTAGAATTGTATTAACCGGAGACTTAGTACATGTGTGAATACATAGACAAACAGAGTGTCCCTAGTATGCCTCTACTTGACTAGCTCGTTAATCATAGATGGTTAGGTTTCCTAGCCATGGACATGTGTTGTCCTTTGATCAACGGGATTACATCATTAGAGAATGATGTGATGGACAATACCCATCCGTTAGCTTAGCACGATGATCATTTAGTTTGTTGCTATTGCTTTCTCCATAACTTATACATGTTCCTATGACTATGAGATCATGCAACTCCCGAATACCATAGGAACACTTTGTGTGCTATCAGACATCACAACGTAACTGGGTGAATATAAATATGCTCTACAGGTGTCTCCGATGGTGTTTTTTGAGTTGACATAGATTGAGATTAGGATTTGTCACTCCAAGTATCGGAGAGGTATCTTTGGGCCCCCTCGGCAATGCACATCACTATAAGCCTTGCAAGCAATGTGACTAATGAGTTAGTTGCGGGATGATGTATTATGGAACAAGTAAAGAGACTTGCCGGTAACGAGATTGAACTAGGTATTGAGATGCCGATGATCGAATCTCGGGCAAGTAGCATACCGATGACAAAGGGAACAACGTATGTTGTTATGCGGTTTGACCGATAAAGATCTTCGTAGAATATGTAGGAACCAATATGAGGATATAGGTTCCGCTATTGGTTATTGACCTGAGATGTGTCTCGGTCATGTCTACATAGTTCTCGAACCCGTAGGGTCCGCACGCTTAACGTTCTATGACGATTTGTATTATGAGTTATGTGATTTGATGACCAAAGTTTGTCCGGAGTCCCGGATGAGATCGAGAACATGATGAGGAGTCTCTAAATGGTCGATATGTAAAGATCGATATATTGGAAGCCTATGTTTGGACATTGGAATGGTTCCGAGTGGTTCGGGCATTTTTCGGAGTACCGGGAGGTTACCGGAACCCCCCGGGAGAAGTTATGGGCCTTATGGGACATAAGATGGAAGAACACTAGCCCACAAGGGGCTGGTGCGCCCCCCTTGGGCAGGAGGCCGAATTGGAATAGGTTTGGGGGGGCGGCCCCCCTTTCCTTCTCTCCTACTCCTCCTTCCCTTCCTCTCCTACTCCAACTAGGAAGGGGGGAATCCTACTCCCGGTGGGAGTAGGACTCCCCTAGGGCGTGCCATAGAGGGGGCCGGCCCCTCCCCTCCTCCACTCCTTTATATACGGGGGAGGGGGCACCCTATGGACACACAAGTTGATCATTGATCTCTTAGCCGTGTGTGATGCCCCCCTCCACCATAATCCACCTCGGTCATATCGTAGTGGTGCTTAGGCAAAGCCCTGTTCCGGTAGCATCATCATCACCGTCATCACGCCATCGTGCTGACGAAGCTCTCCCTCGACACTCTGCTAGATCGTGAGTTCGTGGGACATCACCGAGCCGAACGTGTGCAGATCGTGGATGTGGCGTACTTTCGGTACTAGGATCGGTCGATCATGAAGACGTGCGACTACATCAACCGCGTTGTCATAACGCTTCCACTTACGGTCTACGAGGGTACGTGGACAACACTCTACCCTCTCGTTGCTATGCACCACCATGATCTTGCGTGTGCGTATGAACTTTTTTGAAATTACTGCGTTCCCCAACAGTGGCATCAGAGCCAGGTCTATGAGTAGATGTTATATGCACGAGTAGAACACAAAGGAGTTGTGGGTGTGGGTATATACATATTGCTTGCCGTCACTAGTTGATTCTTGATTCGGTGTTATTGTTGGATGAAGCGGCCCGAACCGACATTACGTGTCTGCTTACGCGAGACTAGTTTTACCGCCGTGCTATGCACACAGGTGACTAGCGGGTGTCAGTTTCTCCAACTTTAGTTGAATCGAGTGTGGCTACGCCCGGTCCTTGAGAAGGTTAAAACAACACTAACTTGACAAACTATCGTTGTGGTTTTGATGTGTAGGTAAGAACGGTTCTTGCTCAGCCCGTAGCAGCCATGTAAAACTTGCAACAACAAAGTAGAGGACGTCTAACTTGTTTTTGCAGGGCTTGTTGTGATGTGATATGGTCAAGACGTGATGAGATATAAGTTGTTGTATGATATGAGCATGTTTTGTTGAAGTTATCGACAACCGATAGAAGCCTTATGGTTGTCTCTTTATTACGGAAGATGCAAGCGCCAAATAATTGCTTTACTTTATCGCTATGTGATAGCAATAGTTGCAAGAGCAATAGTTGGCGAGACGACCATGTGACGACACATTGATAGAGATCAAGATGGTGGAGATCATGGTGTCATGCCGGTGACGATAGAGATCATGACGGTACTTTGGAGTTGGAGATCAAAGGCGCAAGATGATCATGGCCATATCATGTCACATATTTTAATTGCATATGATGTTTATCCTTTATGCATCTTATTTTGCTTAGTTCAGCGGTAGAATTATAAGATGACCTCTCACTAAATTTCAAGGTATAAGTGTTCTCCCTGAATATGCACCGTTGCTACAGTTCGTCGTGCCGAGACACCACATGATGATCGGGTGAGATAAGCTCTACGTTCACATACAACGGGTGCAAGCCACTTTTGCACACGCAGAATACTCGGGTTAAACTTGACGAGCCTAGCATATGTAGATATGGCCTCGGAACACTAAGGCCGAAAGGTCAAGCGTGAATCATATAGTAGATATGATCAACATAGTGATGTTCACCATTGAAAACTACTCCATCTCACGTGATGATCGGACATGGTTTAGTTGATATGGATCACGTGATCACTTAGATGATTAGAGGGATGTCTATCTAAGTGGGAGTTCTTAAGTAATATGATTAATTGAACTTAAATTTATCATGAACTTAGACCTGGTAGTATTTGCATATCTATGTTGTAGATCAATTGCTCGCGTATAGCTTCCCCGTTTTATTTATTATATGTTCCTAGAGAAAACTATGTTGAAAGATGATAGTAGCAATGATGCGGATTGGACCATGATCTGAGGATTATCCTCGTTGCTACACAGAAGAATTATGTCCTTGATGCACCGCTAGGTGACATAACTATTGCAGGAGCAAATGCAGACGTTATGAACGTTTGACAAAGCTCGGTATGATGACTACTCAATAGTTTAGTGCACCATACTTTACGGCTTAGAACCGGGACTTCAAAAATGTTTTTGAACGCCATAGAGCATATAAGATGTTCTAAGAGTTGAAATTAGTATTTCATACTCATGCCCGTGTCGAGAGGTAGGAGACCTCTAACAGTACTTTGCCTACAAGATGGAGGAGAATAGCTGAATCAGTGAGCATGTGCTCAGATTGTCTGGGTACTACAATTGCTTGAATCAAGTGGGAGTTAATCTTCCAGATAAGATAGTAATTGACAAAGTTCTCTAGTCACTATCACCAAGTTACTAGAACTTAGTGATGAACTATAATATGCAAGGGATGACGAAAGTAATTCCCAAGCTCTTCGCAATGCTGAAATCGGCGAAGGTAGAAATCAAGAAATAGCATCAAGTGTTGATGGTTAACAAGACCACTAGTTTCAAGAAAAGGGCAAAGGGAAAGAAAGGGGAACTTCAAAGAAGAATACCAAGCAAGTTGCTGCTCCCATGAAGAAGCCCAGAGCTAGATCCAAACCTGGAACTGAGTGCTTGTACTGCAAAGGAAATGGTCACTGGAAGTGGAACTACCCTAGATACTTGGCGGATAAGAAGGATGGCAAAGTGAACAAAAGTATATTTGATATACATGTTATTGATGTGTACTTTACTAGTGTTCATAGTAACCCCAGGGTATTTGATACCGGTCCAGTTGCTATGATTAGTAACTCAAAACAGGAGTTACAAAATGAACAAAGACTAGTTAAGGGCGAGGTGATGATGTGAGTTGGAAGTATTTCCAAGGTTGATAAGATCACCATCGCACGCTCTCTTTACCTTCGAGATTAGTGTTGAACCTAAAATACATGTTATTTGGTGTTTGTGTTGAGCATAATATGATTGGATCATGTTTATTGCAATACGGTTATTCATTTAAGTCAAAGAATAATTGTTATTCTGTTTACATGAATAAAAACCTTCTGAGGTCATACACCCAAGGTGAATGGTTTATTGAATCTTGATCATAATGATACACATATTCATAATAGTGAAGCCAAAAGATGCAAAGTTAATAATGATAGTGCAACTTATATGTGGCACTGCCATTTAGGTCATATTGGCGTAAAGCGCATGAAGAAACTCCATGCCGATGGGCTTTTGGAATCACTTGATTATGAATCATTTGATGTTTGTGAACCATGCCTCGTGGGCAAGATGACTGAAACTCCGTTCTCAGGAACAATGGAGCAAGCAACCGACTTATTGGAAATAATACATACTGATGTATGCAATCCGATGAGTGTTGAGGCTCGCGGCGTGTATCATTATTTTCTGACCTTCAGAGATGATTTGAGCAGATATGGGTATATCTACTTAATGAAACATAAGTCTGAAACATTTGAAAAGTTCAAAGAATTTCAGAGTGAAGTGAAAAATCATCGTAACAAGAAAATAAAGTTTCTACAATCTGATCGCGGAGGCGAATATTTGAGTTACGAGTTTTGTCTTCATTTGAAACAATGTGGAATAGTTTCACAACTCACGCCAGCTGGAACACCACAGCATAATGGTGTGTCCGAACATTGTAATCGTACTTTATTGGATATGGTGCAATCCATGATGTCTCTTACCGATTTATCACTATCGTTTTGGGGTTATGCATTAGAGACAGCTGCATTCACATTAAATAGGGCACCATCTAAATCCGTTGAGACGACACCATATGAACTGTGGTTTAGCAAGAAACCTAAGCTGTCGTTTCTTAAAGTTTGGGGCTATGATGCTTATGTGAAAAAGTTTCAACTTGATAAGCTCAAACCCAAATTGGAGAAATGCGTCTTCATAGGATACCCAAAGGAAACTGTTGGGTACACCTTCTATCATAGATCTGAAGGCAAGATATTCGTTTCTAAGAATGGATCCTTTCTAGAGAAGAAGTTTCTCTCGAAAGAAGTGAGTGGGAGGAATGTAGAACTTGATGAGGTAATTGTACCTTCTCCCAAATTGGAAAGTAGTTCATCAGAGAAATCAGTTCCAGTGATTCCTACACTAATTAGTGAGGAAGCTAATGATGATGATCATGAAACTTCAGATCAAGTTACTACCGAACCTCGTAGGTCAACCAGAGTACTGTCCGCACCAGAGTGGTACGGTAATCCTGTTCTGGAAGTCATGTTACTAGACCATGACGATCCTATGAACTATGAGGAAGCTATGATGAGCCCAGATTCCGCAAAATGGCTTGAGGCCATGAAATCTGAGATGGGATCCATGTATGAGAACAAAGTATGGACTTTGATTGACTTGCCCGATGATCAGTGAGTCATTGAGAATAAATGGATCTTCAAGAGGAAGACGGACGCTGACAGTAGTGTTACTATCTACAAAGCTTGAATTGTCGCAAAAAATGTTTTCGACAAGTTCAAGGTGTTGACTACGATGAGATTTTCTCACTCATATCGATTCTTAAAAGTATGTCCGAATCATGTTAGCAGTTGCCGCATTTTAAGAAATCTGGCAAATGGATGTCAAAACTGCATTCCTTAATGGATTCCTTAACAGAAGAGTTGTATATGATGCAACCAGAAGGTTTTGTCGATCCTAAAGGTTCTAACAAAGTGAGCAAGCTCCAGCGATCCATCTAAGGACTAGTGCAAGCATCTCAGAGTTGGAATATATGCTTTGATAAAGTGATCAAAGCATATGGTTTTATACAGACTTGCGGTGAAGCCTGTATTTACAAGAAAGTGAGTGGGGGCACTAGAACATTTCTGATAAGTATATGTGAATGACATATTGTTGATTGGAAATAATGTAGAATTTTATAGAAAGCATAAAGGAATGTTTGAAAGGAGTTCTCCAAAGAAAGACCTCGGTGAAGCTACTTACATATGGAGCATCAAGATCTATAGAGATAGATCAAGACGCTTGATATATTTTCAATGAGTACATGCCTTGACAAGATTTTGAAGTAGTTCAAAATGGAATAGTCAAAGAAGGAGTTCTTGCCTATATTGCAAGGTGTGAAGTTGAGTAAAGACTCAAATCCCGACCACGCCAGAAAATAGAAAGAGAATGAAAAGTCATTCCCTATGCCTCAGTCATAGGTTCTATAAAGTATGCTATGCTGTGTACCAGAACTATTGTGTACCTCTGTCAGGACCCCGACTCGATGTCACATTGATCTAGCCGGTAACACCTCATATCACTTTGCGGCCTCACGCACGGTATCCCCACGGGTGTCGCCTTACCTTTGCCCGGGACCGTTTGCGCCTTTTGGCTCACGTATATGATAGTGTCGCTAGCATCCATATGATAAGGAGCCCGGGCTGACATGACTAGTCGTAAACCCAAAGTGGCACAGACTTACAGGGACAGGCATCCATGACCCAGCTTCGAACGTGTCGGTCATCAGCAAGTGGGTCCGGGCTGTAGCACTGGGCTAGCAGGACTCCGGTAAACCGGGCTGTAGCGGGCTAACAGGACTCCGGTACTCAATGCGTGACATTTCCCCGAAGGGACAGACACAGGAACGAAGAAGGACACATGCCGGCCAGCCTAAGTGTTCCAGAGCAGTAGCAAGCTACCATGGCTCAGTGGTAACACTAGGAGACATTTCCCGGTAAGAGAGGCTACTAAAGATAAACAACTAGATAGTCAGATCCCACACATACCAAGCATTTCAGTTATACACACAATATGCTCGATATGTGCAAATACAACGAAGCATCACAACATGACTCTACGACACAAGTACCTTATTTAAGGCTCAGGGAGCCATACATAACATACACAAAGGTACGGGTCTCACGACCCAGCATTCAAGTCATACAGTCATACAAACCAGCAGCGGAAGTAACTTGTCTGAGTACAGACAACTAGTAAAATAAAAGAGGCTTGGAAAGCCTAGCTATACTACATGGTCCTTCACAAGCTCAGGATCACCACCTGGGCCTTTAGCCTACTCGTTGATGTCAACGTCTATGTAGAACCCATCAGAAGGGGTTGCAGCGTCTTCTGTAAAATGTAAATTATAGCAACATGAGTACAAAGGTACTCAGCAAGACTTACATCAGAACCTACATACATGCATATTATCAAGAAGGGTTGGTGGAGTTATTGCAGCAAGCCAGCTTTGACTCTTGGCTAGGCTAACCTACGAGACTCCAACTTGAAATGGTTTTGCGCACACGAGTCCATTACTCACCACTTCAATACACTACCGAGGATCCACCTCCGTCTCCCTACGGAAGAGCCATCCTCGACACTCACACTTATCTTGAGGCTTTTAGCAGTTTCCATTTACTTGTCTATGAACTGTATAGGCAACCAAGTAGTCCTTTACCGCGGACGCGGCTATTCGAATAGATCATGTTAACCCTGCAGGGGTGTACTTCTTCATACACGCTCTCACCACTTACCGTCGTTTACACGACATGTACTCGGCAACCTTCAAGCGGAAGCCCAACGTGGGTGTCGGCCACGACCTACCTAATCACCTAAGTCTCCAGTCCAGGTTTATCGCCTATCCAGGTTCCATCCGCAGGGAGTCCGGCCGAGGTTTCCCATACGGCCCCGAACGATGTGAACAGGGTTCCCGAGATACCTAACGGGTATTCGGTACACCGTGCCACGTACCTACCGCATCACAGCCCACCCCTACGGTCAGCGCTGTCCACGGCCTCCAGTAGGCTACAAACACCAGAAACTACTTGCAACTCCTGGACGAAGAACTAGGGTGAATAAGAAGCCGAGAGGGTCCATTGGTTTCGGGCCCAATGCATGGTAGTAGCTGATTCTTAAATCACACATACAGATCTCAGTGCTTAAGGTCGGCTTCAATGAAACAACCCACCATGTACTCCTACATGGCCTCTCATCGATACCTTTACCAAATTGTGTTCACCACACCACTCTCATTACCGACATAATCATTTCACTCTAGCCCATCACCCAGATGAACTAGACCTGACACGACTCTAAGCATAGCAGGCATAGCAAGGTAGGAACAACACATACATATGGCTCAATCAACTCCTACACATGCTAGTGGGTTTCATCTAGTTACTGTGGCAATGACAGGCCATGCAGAGGAAATGGGTTCAACTACCGTAACACACAGCAGTTTGAAACGCGTTGTCTTAATGCAGTAAAAGAGAGCAGGAGCGAGAACATGGGATTGTATCGATATGATCAAATGGTTGGTTGCTTGCTTGATGGTTCGATGCACTGATACGGTTCTTCGTTAGGGTAATCACGATACTCCTCGGAGACAGAACCTGTCGCAAGGGACACCGATACACAACCATCACCAAACAATGTGCAACAATATGATGCATGCATGAAACATGTCAATATGAGTGTGTTGGGCTAATGCAACTAAAACCAGAAGGGTTTGAACCAATTTGAATCAAAGATTCAAATTTCAAACTCAAACATGGCCTTTTAAAGTGCTTTTCCTTGTTCTGCATTAAACATCAAGTTAACTTGTTTAGTCATGCATGAAAATAGTACAGATGGATAGATTGGATTTTTCTGATCATTTTTCATATATAATTTGTCTGATTTGGAGTTACAGAATAAAAGTTATGAATTTTTGAAGTTTAAATTATATTCTGGAATTTCCTATATTAGAATAATTCCAGGAAATCATTATTGCGTCAGCCTGACGTCAGTGTGACGTCAGCAGGTCAACGGAACACGTCAGGGTCAAACCTGACAGTGGGTCCCGCATGTCAGGGTGATTATTTTAATTAAAGTTTAATTAAAACTAAACCTGTTTAATTAACAGGGCTGGGCCCCACCTGTCATTGACTCAGGGGAGTCAACCAGGGCCCACCCGTGGTCAAAGTCAATGCCAGCGGCGCCGGCGTTTAGCCGCCGGCGAGCCCGACGCGGCGGCGGGAGTGGTTTTGGCCATTTCGGCCACCAAATGGGTCGCGGAGACCACCGGAGTGGAGCTGAGGACAAGCCGCAGCTCTTGGTGGGGTCCGTTGGGGTCGGGGTGGCCGGAGTTGGCGCCGGCGACGACTTTGGCGGCCACCGGGGTTCGGCCGAAGATGAACTTGGTGCTAGAGGGGTCGGTGAGGCTCGGGGAGTGGCTAGCTAGGTGCTGCGGGACTCGGTGAGTAAGATGGACACCAGCTTGTGGCCGGAGGGTGGCCGGAAGCACGTCGGCGACGAGATCCGC
>NC_041390.1:128752359-128752632 GCF_002162155.2 Triticum dicoccoides | reverse complement strand
GCGGGCGTGTGATCCTCGTGCGGTGGCTACACGGCTCGGGAATGAGAGAGGGAGGGTCGGAGGAGTAGCTAGGCTCACAGCGCTCCCGTAGAGGCCACCGGCGGGGTCGGGGACGAGCTGAGGCGGCGACGGCGTTGAAGGGGATCTCCGGCGATGGAGAGCTCGGGCGAGGTCGGTGCGGTGGTCTCGGGCCGCACGAGCACACGGGGCTCGGCTAGCTCGATGAAGTGGACGGCGGCGGAGCTCCTGGACACGGTGGCACGGCGTGGGGTG
>NC_041390.1:128710955-128752026 GCF_002162155.2 Triticum dicoccoides | reverse complement strand
GGAGCTGGAGAGGAGAGGGGGTGTCTGGGGGGTTCGGGGGAGAGAGGGAGGCCGATTCACGGCGTTAGCCGGGCGAGGGAGGCGGCGAGGCGGCGAGCAGGTGCGTGGCACCCATGCGGTGCTCGCCGTCGAGCACCTGCCTGCCTGCCTGGCCGGCAAGCAGCTCGCTGGCGCGGTGCTGGGCTGGGCCGGCAGGTGGGCCGGGTGCTGGGCGCCAGGTAAGCCTTTTTCTATTTTCTTTCTGTTTTCTGTTTTTTAATACTTCTGCAACTTTGTTGAATTTAATAAAATACTTAGGCAACTCCAAAAATCACCAAACTACTCCTGGTCCATAGTTGGATTATTTCCAACATGAAACATTTTAGTTTGGAGTTATTTGAGCATTTAAATATTTTATATAATTTTAAATGCCCAAATTCAAATACTTATGATTTAAATCAAAAACCCTAGGATGTCCTAGGAAAATGTGCACCACTTTTGGCAGAGGTTCTGAACCAAGACAAAAATGATGGGCATTTTAGAAGGGCATTTCAGGTTCATTGAAAAAGTTATTAGTAAACCCTAATTTGTTTCAGAGGGGACTGGGGGTTCTGTCATCCCCATTTCAGGTTTCTGATGAAAAAGTAACATGATGCAACACTCTAATGCATGGCTAACTAGGATGTGACAACCTCACCATAAGTTTGGCCAGAGGGTACAATAGTGATCCAAGAGTGGATCACTGGACAGCGGTCAAAAATATCCTTAGTGGAATAAGGAAATGTTTCTCAGTTATGGAGGTGACAAAGAGTTCATCGTAAAGAGTTACGTCGATGCAAGCTTTGACACCGACCTGGATGGCTCTAAGTCTCGATCTAGATACATATTGAAAGTGGGAGCAATTAGCTAGAGTAGCTCCGTGCAAAGCATTGTAAACATAGAAAATTTTCAAAATACATACGGCTCTGAATGTGGCAGACCCGTTGACTAAATTTCTCTCACAAGAAAAACATGATCAGTCTTTAGGTGTTAATCACATAGCGATGTGAACTAGATTATTGACTCTAGTAAATCCTTTGGGTGTTAGTCACATGGAGATGTGAACTAATCACATAAAGATGTGAACTATTGGTGTTAAATCACATGATGATGTGAACGAGATTATTGACTCTAGTGCAAGTGGGAAACTGAAGGAAATATGCCCTAGAGGCAATAATAAAGTTGTTATTTATATTTCCTTACATCATGATAAATGTTTATTATTCATACTAGAATTGTATTAACCGGAAACTTAGTACATGTGTGAATACATAGACAAATAAAGTGTCCCTAGTATTCCTCTACTTGACTAGCTCGTTAATCAAAGATGGTTAAGTTTCCTAGACATGGACACATGTTGTTATTTTATGAACGGGATCACATCATTAGAGAATGATGTGATGGACAAGACCCATCCATTAGCTTAGCACAATGATCGTTTAGTTTGTTGCTATTGCTTTCTCCACAACTTATACATGTTCCTATGACTATGAGGTCATGCAACTCCTGAATACCAGAGGAACACTTTGTGTGCTATCAAACGTCGCAACGTAACTGGGTGACTATAAAGATGCTCTACAGGTGTCTCCGATGGTCTTTGTTGAGTTGACATAGATCGAGATTAGGATTTGTCACTCTGACTATCGGAGAGGTATCTCTGGGCCCTCTCGGTAATGCACATCACTATAAGCCTTGCAAACAATGTGACTAATGAGTTAGTTGAGGGATGATGCATTACGGAACGAGTAAAGAGACTTGCCGGTAACGAGGTTGAACTAGGTATTGAGATACCAATGATCGAATCTCAGGCAACTAACATACCGATGACAAAGGGAACAACGTATGTTGTTATGCGGTTTGACCGATAAAGATCTTCGTAAAATATGTAGGAACCAATATGAGCATCCAGGTTCCGCTATTGGTTATTCACCGGAGATGAGTCTCGGTCATGTCTACATAGTTCTCGAACCCGTAGGGTCCGCACGCTTAACGTTCTGTGACGATTTGTATTATGAGTTATGTGATTTGATGACCAAAGTTTGTTTGGAGTCCCGGATGAGATCGGGGACATGACGAGGAGTCTCGAAATGGTCGAGACGGAAAGATTGATATATTGGAAACCTATGTTTGGACATCGGAATGGTTCCAAGTGGTTCGGACATTTTTCTGGAGTACCGGGAGGTTACCGGAACCCCCCGGGAGAATTTATGGGCCTTATGGGCCATAAGAAGGAAGCACACCAGCCCACAAGGGGCTGGTGCGCCCCCCTTGGGAAGGAGGCCGAATAGGAATAGGTTTGGGGGGGCCTTTCCTTCTCTCGTACTCCTCCTTCCCTCCCTCTCCTACTCCAACTAGGGAAGGGGGGAATCCTACTCCCGGTGGGAGTAGGACTCCCCTAGGGCGCACCATAGAGAGGGCCGGCCCCTCCACTCCTTTATATACAGGGGAGGGGGCACCCCATGGACACACAAGTTGATCATTGATCTCTTAGCTGTGTGCGGTGCCCCCCTCCACCATAATCCACCTCGATCATATCGTAGCGGTGCTTAGGCGAAGCCCTATTCCGGTGGCATCATCATCACCGTCATCACGCCGTCGTGCTGAAGAAGCTCTCCCTCGACACTTTGCTGGATCGTGAGTTCGTGGGATATCACCGAGCCGAACGTGTGCAGATCGCGGAGGTGCCGTACTTTCGATACTAGGATCGGTCGATCGTGAAGACGTATGACTACATCAACCGCGTTGTCATAATGCTTCCGCTTACGGTCTATGAGGATACGTGGACAACACTCTCCTCTCTCGTTGCTAGGCATCACCATGATCTTGCGTGCGCGTAGGAATTTTTTGAAATTACTATGTTCCCCAACAATAACATATATCACATCATGTCTTGACCGTATCACATCACAACATGCCCTGCAAAAACAAGTTAGACGTCCTCTACTTTGTTGTTGCAAGTTTTACGTGGCTGCTACGGGCTTCTAGTAAGAGCCGTTTTACCTACGCATCAAAATCACAACGGTGATTTATCAAGTTTGTGGTTTTAACCTTCAACAAGGACCGGTCGTGGTCAAATTTGATTCAACTAAAGTTGGAGAAACAGACACCCACCAGCCACCTTTATGCAAAACTAGTTGCATGCCTGTCGGTGGAACCGGTCTCATGAACGTGGTCATGTAGGTTGGTCCGGGCCGCTTCATCCAACAATACCGCTGAATCAAAATAAGACGTTGGTGGTAAGCAGTATGACGATCACTGCCCACAACTCTTTGTGTTCTACTCATGAATATCATCTACGCATAGACCTGGCTCTAATGCCATTGTTGGGAAATGTAGCATGCAATTTCAAAAAAATTCCTATGCTCATGCAAGATATATCTAGGAGATGCATAGCAACGAGAGGGGGAGAGTGTGTCCATGTACCCTCGAAGACCGAAAGTGGAAGCATTTGACAACACGGTTGATGTAGTCGAACTTCTTCTCGTTCCGACCAATCAAGCACCGAACGTACGGCACCTTCGATTTTTTCACATGTTCAGCTCGATGACGTCCCTCGAACTCTTGATCCAGCAAAGTGTCGAAGGAGAGTTTCGTCAGCACGACAGCATGGTGACGGTGATGGTGAAGTGATCCACATAGGGCTTCGCCTAAGCACTGCGACAATATGACCGTAGGTGTAAACTATGGAGGGGGGCGCCGCACATGGCTAGTAATCAATGTTATATGTTCTAGCGGTGCCCCCCACATATATATATAGGTGGGAGGGGTAGAGGGGCTGCAAGGGGCACCCCAAGTAGGAGTAATCCTACTTTGGCGCCTCCTCCAAGTCGGCCTTCCCCCTTCCATATCCATCGGAGGGTGAAGGAAAGAGATGGAGGAGGGGAAGAAAAGGGGGAGGCCGAATCCTCCCCTTTCCTTCTCCCTTCCCTTCCTTTCCTTCTCCTCCTATTCGGCCTATAGGGGGCGCACCAACCCCTTTTGGGACTGGTATGTCCCTCTCTTGGCCCATTAGGCCCATATAGTTTGCCGGGGGTTGCCCGGAACCCCTTCCGATGACCCGATACGTACCCGGTACCCCCGGAACACTTTCGGTGTCCAAATACTACGGTCCTATATATGAATTTTTACCTCTCGACCATTTCGAGACTCCTAGTCATGTCCGTGATCTCATTCGGGACTCTGAATAGAATTCGGTCACCAAATCACATAACTCATATAATACAAAATCGTCATCAAACGTTAAGTGTGCGGACCCTACAAGTTCGAGAACTATGTAGACATGACCGAGACACCTCTCCAGTCAATAACCAATAGCGGAACCTAGATGCTCATATTGGTTCCACATATTCTACGAAGATCTTTATCGGTCGTACCGTAATGACAACATACGTTATTTCCTTTGTCATCGGTATGTTACTTGCCCGAGATTCGATCGTCGGTATCTTCATACCTAGTTCAATCTCATTACCGGCAAGTCTCTTTACTCGTTCCGTAATGCATCATCCCGCAACTAACTCATTAGTCACATTGCTTGCAAGGCTTATCATGATGTGCCTTACCGAGAGGGCCCAGAGATACCTCTCCGATACTCGGAGTGACAAATCCTAATCTTAATCTATGCCAACCCAACAAACACCTTCGGAGATACCTATAGAGCATCTTTATAATCACCCAGTTACGTTGTGACATTTGATAGCACATGTCAGGACCCCGACTCAATGCCACATCGATCTAGCATGTAACACCTCATATCACTTTGCGGCCTCACGCACGGTATTCCCACGGGTGTCGCCTTACCTTAGCCCGGGACCGTTTGCGCCTTTTGGCACACGTATATGACAGTGTCGCTAGCATCCATATGATAAGGAGCCCGGGCTGACATGGCTAGTCGTAAACCCAAAGTGGCACAGACTTACAGGGACAGGCATTCATGACCCAGCATCGAACGTGTCGGTCATCAGCGAGTGAATCCAGGCTGTAGCACTGGGCTAGCAGGACTCCGGTGAACCGGGCTGTAGCGGGCTAACAGGACACTAGTATTCATCGCGTGACATTTCCCCGAAGGGACAGACACAGGAACGAAGAAGGACACATGCCGGCCAGCCTAAGTGTTCCGGAGCAGTAGCAAGCTACCATGGCTTAGTGAAACACTAGGAGACATTTCCCGGTAAGAGAGGCTACTAAAGATAAACAACTAGATGGTCAGATCCCACACATACCAAGCATTTCAATAACATACACACAATATGCTCGATATGTGCAAATACAACATGGCATCACAACATGACTCTACGACTCAAGTAATTTATTCAATAGGCTCCGAGGAGCGCGATATTACAAACATGGGTCTCATGACCCAACAATCAGAGCATACAAGTCAAAGCACAAGCGGAAGCTATCATGTCTGAGTACAGACATCTATAAATGAAAAAGGCTGAGAAGCCTGACTATCTACCAGATCCTGCCGGGGCACAAGATCGTAGCTGAGGTAACAAGCTAAACGTCGAAGTCCACGCGAAACTACTAGTGAGACCGAAGTCTCTCTGCAAAAACATAAAATAGGCAAACGTGAGTACAAATGTACCCAGCAAGACTTACATCAGAACTAACTACATATGCATCATTATCAACAAAGGGGTGGTGGGGTTTAACTGCAGCAAGCCAGCTTTGACTCGGTGGCTATCCTAAACTACGACTGCAAGCGACTCTTTGAGGTGGCGCACACGAGTCCACATATTCACCATATCAATACACCACTATGGATCCGCTCCCGTCTCCCTACGAGAACGCCATCCATAGCACTCACGCTTATCTTGCGTATTTTAGAGTATCCACTTTCACTTGTCTATGAACTGATATAAGCAACCCAGAAGTCCTTTTCCGCGGACACGGCTATTCGAATAGATCATATTAACCCTGCAGGGGTGTACTTCTTCACACACGCTCTCACCACTTACCGCCGTTTACACGACATGTACTCGGCAACCTTCAAGCGGAAGCCCAACGTGGGTGTCGGCCACGGCCTACCTAAACACTCAAGTCTCTAGTCCAGGTTTATCGCCTATTCGGGTTCCATCCATGAGGAGATCCGGCCGGAGTTTCGCTCACAGCCCCAAACGATGTGAACAGGGTTCCCGAGACACCAAACGGGCGCCCGGTACACCGTGCCACGTGCCTACCGCATCACAGCCCACCCCTACGGTCAGCGCTGCGCACGGCCTCTAGCATACTACAAACACCAGAAACTACTTGCAACTCCTGGACAGAGGACAAGGGTGATCAAGAAGCCGAGAGGGTCCATTGGTTTCGGGCCCAATGCGTGGTAGTAGCTGAATCATGGATCCCAAACACAGAACTCAGTTCCTGAGGACGGCTGCAATGAGACAACCCACCATGTACTCCTACATGGCCTCTCACCGCTACCTTTACCAAAACGTGTTCACACACTTAGCTCACACACAGTAGGACATGTTCACACGCCTCTGATTCATCCCCGATGAATCAGACCTGACTCAACTCTAAGCAGTAGCAGGCATGACAAACAAGCAAGAATGAGTAGGCACAACAGGGCTCAAACAACTCCTACTCATGCTAGTGGGTTTCATCTATTTACTGTGGAATGACAGGTCATGCAGAGGATAAAGGGGTTCAGCTACCGCAGCAAGTAACAGATGAATCGGTGTTGTCCTAATGCAGTAAAAGAGAGCAGGAGCGAGAGAGTAGGATTGTATCGGAATGAACAAGGGGGTTTTGCTTGCCTGGCACTTCTGAAGATAGCATTGAGTCTTCATCAGTGTCAACGATCGCATCATCGGTATCACGTCTATCGAGAGGGGACAAATACCGGCAACACAGAAGGGAACACAATCAATGCAATGCACAATATGATGCATGCTATGACATGGCAATATGAATGTGTTTTGGGCTAATGCGACTAGCAACAGATTAAATGAAGTTGGTTTGAATATAAAATTCAAATTCCAACTCCATATGTGGTTATTTAAATGTCATTCACTCCATTTGCCCTAAACAGTAGTGATAAGTTGTTCTAACATGCATGAAAATGGTACAGATGGATTCCTTGAATTTTTCTGATAATTTTTCATATATAAATTATTTAATTTGGAGTTACGGTTAATTTTCTATGATTTATTGAAGTTTACGGCATTTTCTGAAATTTCCTGAATATTTAGAATTAGAATAATTCCAGAAAATGAATTATGGCGTCAGCACCACGTCACTGTGACGTCAGCAGTCAACTGGGCTGGCTCGGGTCAAACCTGACGTGTGGGGGCCACACGTCAGTGACACAGTGCTGGCTGGAGTCACAGACATGTGGGGCCGGTCAAAGGCCACGTCAGCGAGGTCAACGCCGACGCGTGGGGCCACTGCAATTAGATTAAACTTAATCTATTTTAGTTAGCCGGTTAGTTAGGCCGTGGGGCCCAGCTGTCAGTGGCTCTGGGGGTTAGTTAGTGGGGTCATTAGCGCTAATGACGACGCCACGTCAGATACGCCGGCGATGAGTCGCCGGTGACCACAGAACACGGCGGGGCACGCCGGACTTGCGCTAGAGGCGTCAGTTTGGCGCGCTGAGGGCACCAGGGGATGGCCCTTGCTCCCGCGCATCCAGAGGACCGAGTGGGAGGTCGTGGGGTCGACGGAGCTCGTCGGAACGGAGCTCGCGGCGGCGCCGGAGTTCGGTGAGTGCGGGGCTGGCGCTGTGGTGCACGGGAGGGCGAGTTAGGATAGGCGTTAGACTCCTGGTGGCTTCCTGAGTGCGGTGACACGCTCCGAGACGAGCTCAAGCGGCTGTAGTGACGGCGGTGACGAGGTCAGCGGCGGCCAGAGTTCGGCCGCGGCGGAGCTATGGCCTAGAGCTCGCAAACGCGAGGGGAGAGAGAGGGGTTCTGCACGGAGGCTCACCGCGGAGCTGTAGGGAGGGTTAGTGGGCTCGGGGCGGCCGGAGTGCAGCGAATCGACGGCGACGACCTCCGGTGGCCGAGGAGGGGAACGGCGACGTGGGCGGCGATGCAGGGCGTCCGGGGCCTCGTGGCTTGGTGGAGAGGAAGAGGGGGTCGAGGCGGAGCCTCTGGGCTAGTCGGGGGAGCGAGGGAGGCCCGGTGGCCATGGCTACGGCGAGCGGCGCTCTCAGGTGCGTTCGGTGACGAGAGGGAGGGAGAACAGAGGAGGAGGAGGGGGTCCAGAGAGAGAGAGGCGGTCGAGGGCGGTCGAGGCCGTCTCCATGGCGTCGCGAGGGGGTCGGGGAGGCTGCCACGGCGAAGCAGGAGGTGGCCGGCGTTGGCGCGCGTGCGTCCAGCACGCAGCTGCTTCGTGCGCTGGCACGGGAAGAAGACAGGAGAAGGGGGCCAGGTGGGCTGGGCCGCTGGGGGAGCTGGGCCGGGCAGGTAAGCAGGTAAGTGGCCCAGGTGGCCTCTCTCCCCTTTTTTCTATTTTGTTTCTCTTTTCTATTTCTGTAGTTTTGTTTCTGATTTAGTTTATAGCCCAAATCATTTTAATAAATCCTGCAAATAATTGTGGCCATTAAATGAATTATTACAGAGGCCCTTAAGTATTTTCAGAATTGTTGGAGCATTTAAAAATATTAATAGTATTTAAATGCCCCAATTCAAATACAATATGGATTATTCAAAAATCCATAATGGCCCAAAAATATTGGCATCATTTTTGGTAGAGGTTTTTCACCTTTGTCAAAAATCATGAACATTTTTGAAAGCCATTTGGACTTACTTGAAAGTATTTTAGGTGAACCTAGTGAATTCCTTTAATGCTAGGGTTTGAGCAATCCCTATTTCAAATTTCATAAAATTTAAACATGTTGCATGGATGCTAAAGCAAAAACAAACAAGGGCTGATCTGGGGCTGTGACAGCTCACCCCCACTAAACAAAAATCTCGTCCCGAGATTCAAGCGTAGGGTAAGGTGAAGGGGAAACGCAAACTAGTATAATCTTCATGATCCAGGGTGCACTTCAAATGAACGTTGATTTGAACACCATCATTGTCTTGTCGTCTTGCTCTGAGAACTTCAGCTAATCATGACAAGAAGAGGAAAGGAAAACTCTAGAACAATCGATCTTCGAGAAGACCGAACAACTTAGGATCAACTCATGGGATGAGATATAGCAACATCTCTTGAGCTGAGAGACGAAGCACAGATCCGAAGAAATGGAGTAAGACAAATGACGAGGGTTCGCTAAGTAGACAACAATTCCAGACTTAAGAATGTGGCGATCGGTTGTCAACGTAGCGAGGAGTTGGATTGCCATGATACCACAACGAGGCATCTTAGGGATGGTGACTCGTAGATATATCCCCTTAAGTGGCAAAAAGAATTACCTTTGATTCAAAGATCATTGAAACTCTTTATACCAGCCTAAGGCAAACACAAGCAATCGATTGGCGGGGTCGGTAGAATGGCATACTCGGACTTGGATGATGTGGATTACCTTGTTGAAGACAACGTAATGGATGAATTTGCTTATCACCGGAAATGGATGAGACCCATGGTAGAATGGCACATTGGCGGTGCAAGCTGGGAACAAAATGCAAATGCTGGAAATGATTCTGGTAACTGGGGAAGAACCCAACAATAGGGAGTGAATTCGCTGTTTGAAAAGATCATAGCATTGCCGAGGAAACTGAGAGCATCCCAATTAGTGTCGATGATAACACCTAGCGCTTGTGCGTGCTCTCAAGAACTTGAGCATTTCCATAATCATCAAGGTTTTATCAACATCCGTGTCAAGGGTGCTGACAACACAACATACTACCATGATGGCTAATGATGGATGATGCAGATGCAAAGGAAGATAACACCTTCTCAGATTTCACCTTAGCGAGGCCAAGGAAACAAAATCTGGATGATCGACCGAGAGACATTTAGCACTCCGCTTCTAATGTTCTCCTTGACGTGCTAGTGTATCCCATTCATAAATATGGTTTGATAACTAGAACATCAAGTAAAGGTCGGACTTCGGGATCTCAAAATCCATAGGGCAACTAGGGAGTAAATCCTACGAAATCCCTATGGGAAGGTGGCCAACCTCCTTAATCAAGATACTACAACAATGGGTCTTCTGGCTGGGTGTGTTGGCCACGACATCCACCTTACCGGTTATCGAGGGACCAATATTATAGTTCTTGGGAAATGTTCCAACCATCATATCTGCCTGAGATTCAGATCTGGTTGGTGTCAGGATAATCCAGACTCATCGAGTCTAGGAAGAAAAATGAAAATTTGCAACACAAATCGACGAGATGACGTTGCGGGATTCTCGGGAGATGAACTACGATAGCAAGCTCCAAAACATGAGCTGCTTCTGCTACAAACATGTGAACATGTTGTCCAAGACAAGCATGACCACAAAGTAGTCTTATAATAAAACACTACCGAGTTCAGGAAGGGAACCATCAACGAGGATATCAAAATCCTTGCATAAGGTATACTCTTAAGAAGGAACTTCTTCTCCTTGAACAAATCAATCAGTGGCTTGGTGTGCTAGGGATACATATAGATTGAAGGTTGCAAGTCTTCAAACCACAGAATTCTTCGCACATGTGCATGACTGACTTGCGATGATTCCAGAGGAAGCAACATTGACTTTCTCGAGTCCACGGCGGCAACTTGCATCAAATGCACATGAACTAGAGGAAGTCACTTCTTTCATCAAACAAATACTTCATGAGCTAGCATGAAGAAAATGCTTTCAAAGTTTTCAACACTAGCTTAATGTCCAACAAAATCATGGAGGAGATAAGGATGTTGTCAATGGGCTCAACAACAATTCATCTGGGTTTCCTTTTAAAAGGAATTCCATAGTTAAGTGAACAAGTGATAGCAATGGTCAGACCCAAAAGATATAATGGTGTATGCTCGAGGGATCAACCACGAGTAAGACAACATTACGAATATCGTTGGTTCTGGTCTGATTGGATGATAGCCCATACTCCAATCAAAGGTTAGATAAAAATGATAGGTCCAGCAACTGATCACAGGGACCAATCGATGAAGATATCATCTTTCTTCAACACACACTACACAAGAATATCCCTTTGGAACGAACTAAGTCAGGGAAGCTTTTATCTTCCAACTCTCCAAGTTGTTGTCTAGCTTAACCAACTAGCTCAGGGATATCTAACACCGATTCTTGGAGAGAAGGTGGTTCACAAGAAACCAACTTGATCACGAGCTCAACATAACAGTCAGGTGACAACCTGGTAATACTTCCGAGAAGATCTTCGGAAAATCACGAACCACCGATATGTTACTAAGCTCGAGATCAATCTTGCTTTTCAGGGCAAGACGATATGATCAAATGGGTGAGGACTTGACAAAATCCTAACTCATCAATCGAAGGGTGCACCAAAATAAGGACTAGGTAGCACGATCAGTCTTAGAAGGATGATTCAAAAACCAACACGCTAAGAATGAAATTATTGTCCTTTAACTACCAAGCAACGAGGTTGCTAGGAGTATTGATTTCACACACCACGATTCACTTGTCGGCATTCCAGTTACAATAACACAGAAACCGAGAAATTATCAATGATGATCAGAAGTATTACTGCGTCAAGAATTCATAAGATGGTGTGCAATTCCCATGATATTCCTGATATAAAGATGGTAATACTTCAAGGTAGAACAGACCAGAAGCTGGATTAGCATTTTGATCTGCGGGATACAATTGCTTTGACCCAATCCTAGATATGGATGAGGTACTGGAGTTTGTTTCTCCTAGTCATTCTGCGATGGAATGGCTTGACGGACCACAAGAGTAATAGGCATCGATAAACGAACGCACGCATACTCTTGACTATCAATTGATAGACGAGGGTCAGAATGCAACTAAAGAGAACAACTCAAAGGAACATATAATTTTCTGAGTTGTGGATGCATAGATTAGTATGTCGAACCAAGTTCAACATATTTCTCCCGGATAACCCATGCAGAAAGGTAGAACTGGCAGAGTCACGATTTATGAATGGAGAACTTCCCAAGAATAATCCTGTTGTGATATTTCAGTTCAACGAGGAACTTCTGCCATAAGTAGTTCATGGTATCTGGAAGAAGAAGATACCACGGACTTCAAGGACTATCGCAAAGGTTACTAATAACCTAAGGGAGCTAGCAATTACTATCGACATGAAGTAAGTAGAGTGAATCTTGGGTTCAAGAACCCAGGAATAGAATACCTACTACTAAGTAGCATCACGGAATGCTTTCGAGAATGATGGCCAGAATCATCACACTGGGAGCACAAATCATGGCTAAATTACTAGATGATCCCCTAAGACACCTAGGGTCATAATACTAGCTCCAACATATATGTCAAGGCAATAAAGTACCTCAACTCACTGACTAGTGTGGCTAATCTGGCCCAAAGGAACATCGAAACGGGAAGAAAGGATTTGCAAATTGCATCAGATTGTATAGAAACCTGGGATGACTCGGACAACATAACGGCTGTAAATGCTCAGAAAAGATTTGAGACATTCACAAAAATGGTGGCATAACCACTCAGAAGCACAATATCAAGGTTTCGAGATCAACAATTAACATACAGAGGTAGAAACTGAACTGAGGCTTAATCCAACAATCTTATAAGTCTTCGGATTAGTAACACGTGATCCTGATAGAAAGAAAAGATAGCCTAGTTCTTAATCCCCGTAGAAGAGAAGATGATGACTCAGATCAGAAGGCCATGAGGTATAAGGAGTAAAAAGAGCCTTACGTTCCATCCCACAATCAATTCCCTTATATAACTAAGAATTTCTAGACTCAACTTCGACCAGTTTGGCTTGGTAATCCTACAGGCAGTCAAGCTCTGATACCAACGCTGTCAGGACCCCGACTCAATGCCACATCGATCTAGCATGTAACACCTCATATCACTTTGCGGCCTCACGCACGGTATTCCCACGGGTGTCGCCTTACCTTAGCCCGGGACCGTTTGCGCCTTTTGGCACACGTATATGACAGTGTCGCTAGCATCCATATGATAAGGAGCCCGGGCTGACATGGCTAGTCGTAAACCCAAAGTGGCACAGACTTACAGGGACAAGCATCCATGACCCAGCATCGAACGTGTCGGTCATCAGCGAGTGAATCCAGGCTGTAGCACTGGGCTAGCAGGACTCCGGTGAACCGGGCTGTAGCGGGCTAACAGGACTCTGGTATTCATCGCGTGACATTTCCCCGAAGGGACAGACACAGGAACGAAGAAGGACACATGCCGGCCAGCCTAAGTGTTCCGGAGCAGTAGCAAGCTACCATGGCTCAGTGAAACACTAGGAGACATTTCCCGGTAAGAGAGGCTACTAAAGATAAACAACTAGATGGTCAGATCCCACACATACCAAGCATTTCAATAACATACACACAATATGCTCGATATGTGCAAATACAACATGGCATCACAACATGACTCTACGACTCAAGTAATTTATTCAATAGGCTCCGAGGAGCGCGATATTACAAACATGGGTCTCATGACCCAACAATCAGAGCATACAAGTCAAAGCACAAGCGGAAGCTATCATGTCTGAGTACAGACATCTATAAATGAAAAAGGCTGAGAAGCCTGACTATCTACCAGATCCTGCCGGGGCACAAGATCGTAGCTGAGGTAACAAGCTAAACGTCGAAGTCCACGCGAAACTACTAGTGAGACCGAAGTCTCTCTGCAAAAACATAAAATAGGCAAACGTGAGTACAAATGTACCCAGCAAGACTTACATCAGAACTAACTACATATGCATCATTATCAACAAAGGGGTGGTGGGGTTTAACTGCAGCAAGCCAGCTTTGACTCGGTGGCTATCCTAAACTACGACTGCAAGCGACTCTTTGAGGTGGCGCACACGAGTCCACATATTCACCATATCAATACACCACTATGGATCCGCTCCCGTCTCCCTACGAGAACGCCATCCATAGCACTCACGCTTATCTTGCGTATTTTAGAGTATCCACTTTCACTTGTCTATGAACTGATATAAGCAACCCAGAAGTCCTTTTCCGCGGACACGGCTATTCGAATAGATCATATTAACCCTGCAGGGGTGTACTTCTTCACACACGCTCTCACCACTTACCGCCGTTTACACGACATGTACTCGGCAACCTTCAAGCGGAAGCCCAACGTGGGTGTCGGCCACGGCCTGCCTAAACACTCGAGTCTCTAGTCCAGGTTTATCGCCTATTCGGGTTCCATCCATGAGGAGATCCGGCCGGAGTTTCGCTCACAGCCCCAAACGATGTGAACAGGGTTCCCGAGACACCAAAGGGGCGCCCGGTACACCGTGCCACGTGCCTACCGCATCACAGCCCACCCCTACAGTCAGCGCTGCGCACGGCCTCCAGCATACTACAAACACCAGAAACTACTTGCAACTCCTGGACAGAGGACAAGGGTGATTAAGAAGCCGAGAGGGTCCATTGGTTTCGGGCCCAATGCGTGGTAGTAGCTGAATCATGGATCACAAACACAGAACTCAGTTCCTGAGGACGGCTGCAATGAGACAACCCACCATGTACTCCTACATGGCCTCTCACCGCTACCTTTACCAAATCGTGTTCACACACTTAGCTCACACACAGTAGGACATGTTCACACACCTCTGATTCATCCCCGATGAATCAGACCTGACTCAACTCTAAGCAGTAGCAGGCATGACAAACAAGCATGAATGAGTAGGCACATCAGGGCTCAAACAACTCCTACTCATGCTAGTGGGTTTCATCTATTTACTGTGGCAATGACAGGTCATGCAGAGGATAAAAGGGGTTCAACTACCGCAGCATGTAACAGTTGAATCGGTGTTGTCCTAATGCAGTAAAAGAGAGCAGGAGCGAGAGAGTGGGATTGTATCGGAATGAACAAGGGGTTTTTTGCTTGCCTGGCACTTCTGAAGATAACATTGAGTCTTCATCAGTGTCAACGATCACATCATCGGTATCACGTCTATCGAGAGGGGACAAATACCGGCAACACAGAAGGAAACACAATCAATGCAATGCACAATATGATGCATGATCATGACATGGCAAAATGAATGTGTTTTGAGCTAATGCAACTAGCAACAGATTAAATGAAGTTGGTTTGAATACAAGATTCAAATTCAAACTCCATATGTGATTATTCAAATGCCATTTAATTGATTTGTGCTAAACAGCACCTATAAGTTGTTCTAACATGCATGAAAATGGTACAGATGGATTCCTTGAATTTTTCTGATAATTTTTCATATATAAATTATTTAATTTGGAGTTACGGTTGAATTTCTATGATTTTTAGAAGTTTATACAATTTTCTGGAATTTATAAATTATTTCCTAATTTATTTTAATTCCAGAAAGGAATTATTGCGTCAGCATGACCTTATCCTGACGTCATCAGGTCAACAGGGCGGGTCCAGGTCAAACCTGACATGTGGGGGCCACACGTCAGTGGCACAGGGCTAGTTAGTGTCAATGACAGGTGGGGCCGGGTCAAAGGCCACGTCAGCGCGGTCAAAGCTGACGCGTGGGGCCACTGCAATTAGATTAAACCTAATCTATTTTAGTTAGCCGGTTAGTTAGGCGGTGGGGCCCGGCTGTCTGTGACACGATGCGGTGGTTAGTGGCTAATTAAGCCAGCCACGTCAGCTGGCCGGAGATTAGCCGGCGACGACCACAGAGCACGGCGGGGGCACGCCGGACTTGCGCTAAAGGCGACGGAGGCGGCGGCTGAGGGCACCGGGGCGTAGCCCGGGCTCTCCCGCATCTGATGGGGTAGGTGGGAGGCTACGGGAACGCCGGGGCTCGCCGGAACGGAGCTCGCGGCGGCGCCGGAGTTCGGTGAGTGCGGGGTTGGCGCTGTGGTGCACGGGAGGGCGAGTTAGGATAGGCGTTAGGCTCCTGGTGGCTTCCTGAGTGCGGTGACACGCTCCGAGACGAGCTCAAGCGGCTGTAGTGACGGCGGTGACGAGGTCAGCGGCGGCCGGAGTTCGGCCGCGGCGGAGCTATGGCCTAGAGCTCGCAAACGCGAGGGGAGAGAGAGGGGTTCTGCACGGAGGCTCACCGCGGAGCTGTAGGGAGGGTTAGTGGGCTCGGGGGCGGCCGGAGTGCAGCGAATCGACGGCGACGACCTCCGGTGGCCGAGGAGGGGAACGGCGACGTGGGCGGCGATGCAGGGCGTCCGGGGCCTCGTGGCTTGGTGGAGAGGAAGAGGGGGTCGAGGCGGAGCCTCTGGGCTAGTCGGGGGAGCGAGGGAGGCCCGGTGGCCATGGCTACGGCGAGCGGCGCTCTCAGGTGCGTTCGGTGATGAGAGGGAGGGAGAACAGAGGAGGAGGAGGGGGTCCAGAGAGAGAGAGGCGGTCGAGGGGGGTCGAGGCCGTCTCCGTGGCGTCGCGAGGGGGTCGGGGAGGCGGCCACGGCGAAGCAGGAGGTGGCCGGCGTCGGCGCGCGTGCCTCCAGCACGCAGCTGCTTCGTGCGCTGGCACGGGAAGAAGACAGGAGAAGGGGGCCAGGTGGGCTGGGCCGCTGGGGGAGCTGGGCCGGGCAGGTAAGCAGGTAAGTGGCCCAGGTGGCCTCTCTCCCCTTTTTTCTATTTTGTTTCTCTTTTCTATTTCTGTAGTTTTGTTTCTGATTTAGTTTATAGCCCAAATCATTTTAATAAATCCTGCAAATAATTGTGGCCATTAAATGAATTATTACAGAGGCCCTTAACTATTTTCAGAATTGTTGGAGCATTTAAAAATATTAATAGTATTTAAATGCCCCAATTCAAATACAATATGGATTATTCAAAAATCCATAATGGCCCAAAAATATTGGCATCATTTTTGGTAGAGGTTTTTCACCTTTGTCAAAAATCATGAACATTTTTGAAAGCCATTTGGACTTACTTGAAAGTATTTTAGGTGAACCTAGTGAATTCCTTTAATGCTAGGGTTTGAGCAATCCCTATTTCAAATTTCATAAAATTTAAACATGTTGCATGGATGCTAAAGCAAAAACAAACAAGGGCTGATCTGGGGCTGTGACAGCACAGAAGGTATCCCTCCGGTATCCGGGAGTTGCATAATCTCATAGTCGAAGGAATATGTATTTGACATGAAGAAAGCATTGGCAATAAAACGTAACGATCATTATGCTAAACTAACGAATGGGTCTTGTCCATCACATCATTCTCCTAAGGATGTGATCCCGTTCATCAAATGACAACACATGTCTATAGCTTGGAAACTTAACCATCTTTGATGAACGAGCTAGTGTAGTAGAGGCTTACTAGGGACAGTGTTTTGTCTATGTATCCACACATGTATCATGTTTCCGGTTAATACAATTCTATCATGAATAATAAACATTTATCATGATATAAGGAAATATAAAATAACAACTTTATTATTGCCTCTAGGGCATATTTCCTTTAATTTTTGCATCTGCGAAACATGTAGGACTACGGCCTTGTCAGATCCACAGTGAAACCATAACTTGTTCATCTATTTTGTGTGCTCAATTTATTATCCGCAATTTCAGATTGCAATTCACCCTTGTTCTTGCCTATTCTTCGATTGCTTGCAGGAACTCGAACCTCATTGTTCAGGTTGGTCGTGCCTACACAAGGTTAATAACCATGGGAGATTGGTTTAGTGATTGTTGAGGCGTATCATTGGGTACGATATAGCTAGATCGTTAGGGTCAAAATCCACCAAACCGATAGTTATCCCCACTCTCATTGAAAGATCGAGCCGTCGTCACATCAAGTGGTATTAGTTTTTATGTTCATCGGTGAGAGATTTATAGTTTTATTAGATTACTTTATTTTCCTGTCCTATAACCCACTAAAGAGCCAAAAGAAATATTAGTTCACCCTTTGCACCTACCTTTTTAGCCTTTAGCAATTTTTGCATCTAGTATTTGTATCATTAAGTTCTTGGTTGCATTCATCCTAATATTAGTGTTGGTTTAGATTAGTTTTGGAGAATTTTTCTAGCAGGTCAATCTTGTTTTTCTTCACCCTCAGAATCTTTGCCGAACGCTAGTCGTCAGTTTAGCAAAAAGAGAAGAAGATTGTGTTGGTTGGTTTCTAATTTGACAGAAAAGACTGCGTCTGTGGTTTCCAAATTAAACTCTGACTCTGGACATGTTTGTGTTCCTTGTTACCTACTTTTGGGAGGTTGAAAAAAATCATCATATCAGCACATACCTTTCCGTCCGGGATTATCACACGTTTTTAATCCCGATCTGCCTCTTTTTCTGGACACTCAAAAACGTCATAATATTGGCACATATCTTGGTCAAGGATTCTCGCACAGCTTGTATGACATACCCTTGCACCCAAACTTCTCACCGCCGGATTATGTGTCGTACTAATCACAATATCCTAACCTCCACGTCTAGCTAACTTTCCTAACCTCCACGTCTAGCTAGCTTTTCTAGCCTTGTGTTATCGCTAACTTTAGTAGCAGTCGGTCTAACTTATTTTTTTTCCTTTGTCCTGTTTGCCTACAAGCCTACCTTCTGTACGTATCCTTTGCTAGCAGCCGGCTTGATAAAAAAGAGAAGGAAAATAGAAGAAAAAAGTGGGGGGAAATCAAGCGGGCTAGCATCTGTTTTGGGGCGAAATAAATAAATTATATTCTAGACACCTTTTTTGTTGCTACCAGCTTGATCATCGCATCATACCATCTGTTTTGAGCTATGTTATATCCTCGCGTGTCTTTCGCTACTTCAAACTACTATATGTTTTTCCTAGACAAGTTTAACTCATTTGATTCAATATCCGGGCTTAGATTGTTTTATCTCTTACTAGCCTACTGCCAATACTAGTTAGGATTTTGAGCAGTTACTCAAATTGCATTACTTTTTTCTTAATTATGTCAATGACATTGTGAGTTGAGAAAACCGTCACCAAGCTCCACTTCCTATATTGTTCCGTGTTCGGTCACTTGGTAATCGTTATATCAACATTTGATAACTTCTGACAACGCCAAAGGCCGACAACCACTACAGCACGGTAAGAATTGGTAAGATCTTGGTAATTGCTTGAGTGTTAAGAGAAATTTTCCCCCACATCCGAGTAACACTATAGGAAAATTATACTTGTGATTTTGTTCTTGTTTGATACTAACCTTGACATATTCTAGAGTGACTAAAAGTTGGGCTACATCTATTGCCGGCAATGACTCGCCGTATGTTGATATGAGTCATTATGTTCCACCACAGAAGGGACGTAATATCAAAAATATTGTTTGCATATACAATAACCAGGTGATTTCTATTAATGATTATATGAATTGTTACATTCTTGCTTTGAATGGGAATACGACACAATCTTTTTTTTGTGCAGAATTAATAGAGAGTTGTACAAGTCATGTGTCAAGATGCGATAGGGAGACATCGAAAATATATGCATGTGGGATGAGGACGACATCGCTTCCGAAATTACACCCGAAGTGACTCCTACATCAAATATTTTGTTTGGATCTATGACTAGAGCACATGTGCGGCAAATAAATGTCTAGCTAGCTTCATCTGAATCTGGATCTGTGGCTACATGAGTTATTTCATCTGGATCCTAACCTCCATGTCTAGCTAGCTTTTCTAGCCTTGTGTTCTCCCTAGCTTCAGTAGCACTCGGTCTAACCTATTTTCCCCCTCCTTTGTCCTGTTTGCCTATAAGCCTAACTTCTGTATGTATCATCTGCTAGCAGCCGGCTTGATAAAAGAAAGAGAAGGAAAAAAAGAAAGAAAAGAGAAAAAATCAGACGGGCTAGCATCTGTTTTGATGTGAAATGAATAAATTATATTCTGGACATCCTTTTTGTTGCTACGAGCTTGATCATCGCATCATACCATCTGTTTTGAGCTTTGTTAAATTCCGCGCGCGCAGACGAGCTCTCGGTAGGCCGAGGTTGGGCGCTTGCCCTATCTTGATTTTCTCCGATGTTTGTTTACTTATATGTATATAGCCTGTGATCGAGCGCTAAATTTTTTACGAAAAGTAAAACCAGCTGAGAAAACTCGCTGTATCCCTTGTCATTGGGCCGAAACCCGCCTTATTGGATTGTAGTTGTACCCAAGTCACGCAGGTGCCGTCCTAGATCCTGTCCTCCCAGTCGCTCGATCCAACTGATCTTGTCCTCTGAGTCACTGGAAACCTATCCTGGCGGCCAGCAAGAGCGCGTGGGGCCGACATCCAGAAGAAGTGGTGCACAGCCGCGCCCAGCAAGAGCGGCCATCCACTAGAAGCGTGCGTGTGCGTGTGCGTGTGCGTGTGCGCGTGCGTGCGTGCGTGCGTGGGTGTGTGTGTGTTTAATTTTAGTAAGAACTAGAAGAACACCCCGCGCGTTGCTGCGGGATTTTCTAAATAAATTTTATAAAAATTTGGCTGATACATAAAGCAAAGTGAAACAGTGCACTCCGAGGCATGGCGAAGGTGTATTCAAGCACGAGAAATCCTGAATGCATGAGATAAATTGCAAACAATTTAAAGAATTTTAAACGGTTCTAAGGTGTAAGGCTAAGCTATATTGTGCATCATCCCTGAAAATAAATATTGCAAACGTCTCACAACATGGATCAAGATTTTGTGTCAGAAAACAGAATGAACTTTGATGTTAAACCTAGATTCAGAAATTGGAAGGTCTAAACAACTTGCCTGTGTAAGCACGGCAGACCACCTTAGGTAAATTAGTGCGCGCACAGACACACATGCAAAAACGGACAGTAACTGTGTAGTTCATTGTGTTTCGCTGGAGGCATCCCTCTCAGTTGTCTTCACAGGCTGCACTTGAGAAGAAACTTCGTTGTGCAAAATCTGTTAATCAACACTGACATAAGATTTCCATAAAACACTAAGCAAAAGGAAAGAAGAACACCCACCAAATTAAAATTAATAATTATCAAATTTTGGAAACGAAAACTGTACAGAGTTTCTGACTTCATGAGACGTGCATAACCGAATTAGAGAGAAAGATGAGCTTCGATGCCTACTTGGTCGCGTGCTTCTGTTGTAAACATCTATAGAGATACTAAGCTCCCACGATTTGAAGCGCTCTGGTGCATCGGGGTTTGTGGGGTCGTTGTGGGACCCGCATATAAAGTTGTCTATTGCTTAGTTTTTTATTTCCCCTCCTCTCTTTTATTTTCTTACATGCTTTAATTATGAGCGCTCATTAAAATTTGCGAACATTAAAAATAGAATAAAATTCTATTTTTAGCTTCATTAATATGTATTACATTCATGAGTATTTTGAAGTTCACGGGTATTTTTAAAGTTTGCGAACATTTTTAAAATCCGAAACTTGTTTAATTTGCAAATGTTTTTTATCCATGAATGTATTTTAAACTCATAAACATTTTCTATAATTCATGGTTTTGTGAATTCACATATTTTTTTAAATCCTTGAACATATTTTAACTAAAATAACATCTTTATTTAAAAAAATAGTCCATTTTCTGAGCGAGCAGTGGAGCGAGTGGGAAAAAGCTAATCGACTGAGAGGAATAGGGAGTCAAACTAAGCAAGCGAGAGCTTGTGGGCCGATCCATGTGAGTGTTATAGCAGCAATTCCATGATTTTAGCGTGGATAGGACCTCTCAAGAGGTTCAAACGACCACCACCAACTGGCACCGAGACCGACACATGTAAAGACACCACAACTGACACACCAAAAAACTTCATTCTCCTCTAGAAAATATTGTCTTCAACAAAAACCCGACATGATATACAAATGAAAAAACACCTTCATAATGTAATTAAAACACAAGACAACATTGATAAAATCCAAATAAAACAACCGACTATGGCACTCTACTAGATATAAAAAGAATTAATCCCATGAGTGAAGAACGGCGTGGTGAAGTGAGCATTAGCCTCTAGTCATATTGAATCCCAAAAGTTAATAGAAGAAGAGATTGTGAGCTCTGCACCTAGAAGATGGGTATGTCGTTTGTGATCCCGTGTGGAGCTGGAGCCACAAGGACATAATGCCGATTTTTGGTTACTAATTGCTACAGACTAAAATGGAAACAGAAGAGGCAGAAGTGGAAATAAACTAATTAGACAGAATAGGGATCTTTTTCTCGAATACGCACGAGTGTGCATACTATATATTAAAAAAGTGGATGGGAAGTGAGAAGCCCCTCCACGTTGGCGGTTACAATAGTGTTACATAACCCCAAGTCCACTCGGACTATCGCATGCTAACTACTCGCATCATGCCCCACCTCCACGGCCGCTATGAACCGGTCCAAGTCTGTTTTAATTATGCCTTCCGCCTTCCACGCCTTACACTTTGCCGATATTCTATGGGTTACATATGTGCTCGATGGAGCATCACCCTTAAACACGATCCCGTTCCGATGCTTTCACAATTCCCACATTACAAGTATGAGTAGTGCCCTTGCATCCTTTCTCCCCGAGGCACATTCAGTGGTGATCATGCACCAGTCTCCCAAGGTTGATGTTGATGTCGGAGCCCACTTAGGCTTGCCCCAAGCCATGCAGACACGCGTCCACACTTCCCTCATGAAGACACACTGTAATAGTATATGGTTGATACTTTCTTCCTGCTGGTCGCAGAAAGGGCATGTTTTCTGATGGTCCAAACCTCGACTCGCCAACCTGTCCGAGGTCCAACATTTGTTCTGTAGTGAGAGCCAAGCAAAGAAATAGCATCTCAAAGGTGTTTTGGACTTCCACGTGAACTTCGCAGTTGGTATTATTTCCTTCGCCCAGAATTTTGCTTTGTATGTCGATCGCGTGGAGAAGGATCCACTTGCTTCCCATGCCTACCGAACTGCGTCGACATTATCTAGGTGGAGCTGAACCGTCGCTAGTCGCTCCCATAGCCTCAGATATTCCTGGAGCATCTAACTTGTTACCTCTGGACCTATGTCCAACGCCCAAGCTCTGTTCATCATCCCTTTGGCTGACCGTACAGGCGCATCATATCCTCTTCCGTATCATGACGTATATTGTTGGTGCTAGTTCCTCCACCTTGAAGCCATCCACCCATCTAACCTCCCAAAACAACGTGTTTTCTCCATCCCCCACCATTGTGTGGGTAGCTGCCAAGAATAGTTGCATCGATCTTTTAGGAACTGTAATATCAAACTCCGCCCAAGGTCTAGTTGGATCTACTCGTTTGAGCCAAGGCCATCTTGCCTGCATGGCAATGTTGAGCCACTTGAGGTTTGGGATGCCAAGTCCACCCGCCCACCTTGGGGAGCACACGACCTCCCAAGCCACTTTGCACTGACCGCCAACCACTAGATCTTTGGCACACCATAAGAACCCTCTACAGATTTTGTTCATGGCCATGACAGAATAGGAATCGAGCAACTTTCTTTGGAATTGGACGAGATTTGGTTGATAATACAATCTAACGGCTTAGCTTTAACAGGTGAAGTGGAGGCCTATGTACAAAATGCATGTATACATGACGAGAATTGCTGACGTGGCTAGATGATGATGTGGACGGGTTGCATGTTGAGAGAATTGGTTGCGGTGGGGATCAACTTCTTAAGAATGTAAGATGCCTTGAAAATCTATGATGACATTCTCATGTGGCCAATTATATATTTCGCAAGACTTTTTGATGTAGTTGGTATAGTTGTATTAGGCTCAATCCAAGTACCCATGAAAGAGATCACGTTACAGACAGCCTGCTCATGAAAAGAGGAAAATATACTGCAGGGTCTTGTAGACATCATTAAATTAAAACTTCATTATAGGTACTCTATTTTCAGGTTGCTTCTATTTAAATATTTTTTGCATTCTTTCATGAAATAAAAGAACGGCAACGGCGGGTTGATGAGGGAAAGGAAACCAGATCTTTTTTCTATGGTATGGCCTGGGTGGCCTAAGCGAAATCCCGAGATATGAAGGAGCCGATCAATCTACCCGCCCGAGGTAAGCTTGCTCCTCACTTGAGTTGAAGCTGCCTCCGCTCCCTGCCGTCATACGGATTGATTTACTTTACCTTGACATATGCTACGCATATATTTGCTAGAGATATCAATCGAAATAGGAGCTTTCTGAAAATATAAATCGATATATCCATGGTATTGAATGGACAAGAATTGAATGGGATTGTGGCACCCAGTGATACACTACGCCCTGTTACGAACAAAGAAATGATCAACAATTTCATTATGGCATGGCGCTATAGGCCATCGATTCGGTTATAGGAGTAGACGCGGGCAATGGCAAAGAGGAACATTTGGATGGATGACCTCCAAGACACGAGCCACTACTTTAGAACTACGTTATATGGTTATTATGTTTAGTATGATATAAAAGTAGGACTTGTGTGCATTTTAGTGTATATGGATTATGTTGGTTTTGCATCGAAAAAAATTAAGTTTTGTGACCACCCCACCTTAATTTTTTTCCATCCTCCACCACTGTCCACACGTGTGTTTTGCTACTTCGAACTACTATATATTTTTCCTCAACACATTTCACTCATTTGATTCATTATCTGGGCTTAGATTGTTTTATCTTTTACTAGTCGAGTACCAACACTAGTTATCGTTTGCTCGAACCCCAACTTTGTTTTATCTCTTACTAGTTGAACCCCAACTTGTTCATCTATTTCGTGTGCTTGCTTTATTATCCGCAATTTCAGGATTGCAGTTCACCCTTGTTCTTGCTGGTTCTTCGGTTGCTTGCAGGAACTCGAACATCGTTGTTTGGGTTGGTCATGCCTACGCAAGATCAATAACCATCAGTGATTGGTTTAGTGATTGTCGAGGCGTATCGTCGGATACGGTATAGCCAAATCACTAAGGTCAAAATCCACCAAACTGATAGTTATCTCCACTCTCATCGAAAGATGAGGTCGTCATCACATCACTTCACCTTTCCTCTTCGGGGAAATTCCAACGTATATTACAAGTAGCACAACGCAGGAAGGAGTCTGGATGAAGGAGTTCATGTCCGATCTAGGAGTGATATCTGGTGCATCGGATGCCACGGCTATCTATTGCGACAACACTAGCACCGTTGTCATTGCCAAGGAGCCCAGGTTTCACAAGAAGACCAAGCATATCAAACACCATTTCAACTCCATCAATGATTACATCAAGAAGGGAGACATGGAGATCCGCAAAGTACATATGGATCTGAATGTTGCAGACCCATTGACTAAACCTTTTCCACGAGCAAAACATGATCAGCACCAGAACTCTATGGGTGTTAGATTCATTACAATGTAAACTAGATTATTGACTCTAGTGCAAGTAGAAGACTGTTGGAAATATGCCCTAGAGGTAATAATAAAGATGTTATTATACATATTTCCTCGTTCATGATAAATGTTTATTATCCATGTTGTAATTGTATTGGCCAAAAACTCAAATACATGTGTGGATGAATAAACAAACATAGTTAAAGATGGTTAAAGTTTCCTAACCATAGACATGAGTTGTCATTTAATAATAGGATCACATCATTAGGAGAATGGTGTGATCGATAGCCCCAACCGTAAGTTTAGCATCAGATCGTATCACTTAGTTTAATTTCTACAAGTTTCTTCATGTCAAGTATCTATTCCTTAGAACATGAGGTCGTGCCACTCCATAGTATCGGAAGAATACTTTGTGTGTATCAAACATCACTTCGTAACTGGGTAATCATAAAGGTGCTCTATAGGTATCTCCGAAAGTGTTTGTTGGGTTGCATGGATCGAGACTGGGATTTGACACTCCGTGTGATGGAGAGATATCTCTGGGCCCTATGGGTAACACGATATCCAAAGTAGCTTGCAAGCGTGTGACTAATGAGTTTAGTCACGGGGATATTGTATTACGAAATGAGTAAAGAGACTTGTCGGTAACGAGATTGAACTAGGTATGGCGATACCGATGATCGAATCTCGGGCAAGTAACGTATCGTCGGACAAAGGGAATCATAAAAGGGATTAACTAAATCCTTGACATCGTGGTTCAACCGATAAAGATCTTCGTTGAATATGTGTGAGTAAATATGGGCATCCAGGTCCCGCTATTGACTATTAATCGGAGAGGAGTCTCGGTCATGATTACATGTTCTCGAACCCGTAGGGTCACACATTTAACATTTGGTAACGCTAGGGTAGTACTGGGATATTCATGGTGGAAATCTGAAGGTAGTTCGGAGTCCCGGATCAGATCTGGGACATCATGAGGAGCTCCGGAATAGTCCTAAGGTAAAGATTTATACACGGGAAGTGATTTTCATGGTACCGAAAAAGTTCGGGGGTATGTCGGCAGTGTACCAGAGGCACCGAAGGGTTCCGGGGGCAGGGGTCCACCTGCCCCGGGGGCCTACATGAGCTATAGTGGGGCACCCTGGCCTACATGGGCCAGGCGGACCGACTCCCCAAGTCCCATGCGGCTGGGGTGGTGAAACCCTAGGGGAGGGGCGCCTCCACCTGTCTTGGAGGGCACTCCTCCCCCATGGCCGTCCCCTCCCTTGGAAGAAGGGCTAGGGCTAATCGTCCCCCTCCATCATCTTTATAAATAGTGGAGAGGCTCAAGGGGACGTACATCCTTCCCTGGCCGCCGCCCCCTTCCCGTCTCTCCCATCTCCTCTCTGTGTAGCGCTTGGCGAAGCTCTATCGAAATTCCGCTATCACCACCACCACCACGACATCGTGCTAGTTCAGATCCCATCTACCTCTTCTCTCTCACTTGTTGGACAAGGAGGAGACATCACTAAGCCGTACGTGTGCACATCTCAAAGTTGTCACTCCTGCGGTGCTTGGATCGGATTGGATTGCGATGCGAGTACGACCATGCCAAGCACGATCTCTAGATCGTTAACGCTTTCGATCTACAAGCAGGGGCTGAGCTGGGCCCCGGGCACCTAGGGCCCAGGCCCGACGCATGAGATTTTATTTAGCCTCATACATATATAGAGTTAGTACTAGGCCTGGGTAGAGCAACTACCTTTATCTCATGTTCGTTTACTCATGAGTATAGGACCTCCAATACGGAGGCTCATAATCTCGCAAAGCATGCGTTATCTTTAGGGTTTGGCCGACACACTTGGCTAGGACAACCCGGCGATCTTCTTTTTGTACCTATGAACATTATGATTCAGTAATAAAGCTTTGTGAGATTCTCAAAAAAAAAAAAAAAAAAATCTCTTCCAATCGCCCTGAACCACCGAGATTGCACACACTCAGCCACGCACCAATGCTTGTGCCGCCGCACTGCCGTCTACCTCGCGTCCTCGACTAGTCCTACCCTTCCTAAGCATTGCACGCCCCCTTCTGCGGTCCTTAGCTGCTCTGCACGAACCTTGACATCTTGCCATTGCCATCTGGACCACCATCGCATTGTGCATCAGCAGTGCGCAGAGGACTCCCGCCCCTGCTCCCTGCCTCCCGTGCCTAAGCCTTGGCTCCTGGCCCCTGTGTTGCTGTTGTTCCCGCCGGACACTCGATTCTACAATATTGGTTCAGTCTTTTGTGCCCAGATTGAACATAAATTGAATTTAAATTTACGGTAGACTTATTGATTAAACTTAAACTGATATGTTTTTATCTATTTTGTTTCATATATAATAGAAAAAATAGACGATGAAGAGACTTTTTTATCAATGCTCATAAGTCATAACAGGAATATCTACGTTGTTTCAACTTAAGAAATCAGGGGCCAAGGGGACTAAATCACCTCCACAAAAATGAAACAACTACCAAAATTGGATGCAAACGATTGATTTGGTGCACTCTTTTATCTCGATATTGCTATTTCAATATTTGTCATGTTTTATCTATTTTGTTGGATTGTTATGCATTGAGTTGAAATTCTATATTTATTGTGCAACTCGCACGTATATTTATGTGTTTTCAAAGTCATAAGGGGTATCTTTTCTACGGTAGTGGAGTACTTTTGTGGTTGTTATAGATGATAATAGTTTTTTTGCTGGAAAAATAATTGGGCCCGGGGTTTGCTTCAATCTTGACTCCGCCACTGTTTACAAGGGTATGTAGACACTCCCGATCTTGTGTGTTTATAGGGAAAAAAATATTTTTTATGCAACGTTCCCATCTGAGCGGCCGGTGAGCTTGTTGTGGGACATGGGGGAGATATGTTGTGGGAAACGGGGCGACCGACGATCATTGAGACTAGGTTAGAATAAGAGAGCACGCCCCTTTGACAATGTACCATACAACTTACCATTATTGGGAACGTGATGCACTATTTATTTCATAATGATGGTAACTAAGGTGATTTGATTTATTCCCAATGGGATGGGATGTGCATCTTGTTTCCTAATAATGGTAGTTAAGGTTATTTGATTTATTCCTGGCCGTAAAAGAACACTTTTGATGTGATGCATCATCTGGTGGATCTAGTGTGTTGATGTTTATGTTTGGATGGATAGGATTGATTGAATCCAAACTCGCTTTTTTATAAGTAGAGATTCATAACCGTAAAAGAAGAGTTTTGATGTGATACATCATCCGGAGGATCTGGTATGTTGATATTTATGTTTGGATGGATAGGATTGATTGGATTAACTAAACTCGCTCTTTTATAAGTAGAGAAGTAGAGATACCGCAGGTGATGTTGTGCTTTGTATACATATTCGTGCCCAACTGCCATTGATATGGAACCGGATCCACCTCGCTGGGCTGAGTTCCCTGAAAAACTAGGAGCCACCTCTGGAGGCGATTAGGGTTTCGAGTGGAAAAGGGCGCCCGCTGATCGATCTCGTCGCATGGCTGCATAGCGGGGACCTAGATGGATGCGGCATCGGGTTCGTCGAGCGGCAAGAGGCCCTCTCGCCAAGAGCGGCGAGGGCGCGCATGGAGGAAGCCATGGGGAAACTAGATCGCACGGAAGAGGAGGCAACACCACTGATCTTGGACGATGTTGATGACGGCGCAAAACCCGTTTGGGCAATCGCAGGGAAGGTTTTACACTCGAATCTGTTGCATATTCAAACGCTTGCCAACGCTTTGCACCCGGCTTGGGGAAACCCTATAGGTCTGGCATTCCGCTCGGCGGGTGAGAACATCTTCGTGGCAGAATTTGAGACCCAGCGCGATCATGATCGCGTGTGGGACGGATCACCATGGCATGTGAGCAAGCATGCCGTGATTCTCACGGAGTTTAAGGAGAGTATGCAGCCGTCAGAGCTGCAGTGACAAACTTTGGATATGGACTAGGGTTTTAAACCTCCCGTTTAATCTGAGGAACGACGCTAGGGGCAAAGCGGCGGCAAGGCAAATAGATGAGAACGCATCTGCTATCCAATTTGATCTCGTTGGGGGGTTCTTGTGAGCAAGGGTGACTATTGATGTCAGGAAACCTTTGCGCAGGTGGATCTTGGTCGACTCTGCGGCGAGAGGCGGCAGGGATTGGTACGATATACGGTATGAACAGGTGCCCAATTTTTGCTTCTCATGTGGGCGATTGGGGCACTCTGACTTCCATTGTCCGACACCGGGTTCGGGGGATGAGAATGGTGATTTACCGTTCAAGACTAGTCTGAGAGCGCCGGAAGAGAAGAAGAAAACAGCGTCTAGCGAGGGCTCGTCAAAAGAGCAGCAATCCAGTCAGAATAGCAACAAGGAAGCTCGTACGACGAATGCAAAAACATATGCTTATCCGAAGGTTGTCTCATCCCCCAGGAAAAACACTCATAAGAACAAGAGGAAGGGAGGTCCTCAGGGATAGAAGCAAGTATACAAGCAAATAGTACTGCCATCGGTTCCTACCGAACAGCAAGTGTAAGAAAAAGGGGCCACCAATGCCATGGTGGTTTTCAGAGCGGGAGAGAACAAGTCGGTGTGTGAGGACAAAGAGACAGTATCAGAACCGGATCCAAAGAAGAAGAAACCTACACCTACAAATTCTGAGAACTCGGACGGATCGGCGGCGGCTGCGGCGTAGCCCCACCGGGATCAATGAGTTGCTTGAGCTGGAACTGTCGGGGGCTTGGGAACCCCGCGGCAGTTCGTGAGCTTCGCAATATTGTGAAGCAAGAAGGGCCCGATCTCCTGTTTGTTATGGAGACAAAAATTTCTGCACAAAGAGTGGAGGGTTTTAAACTCCTACTAGGGTTTGCAGGCTGCTTTCCAGTCAGCGGTGTTGGCCTAAGTGGGGGGATTGGCATGTTCTGGTCCGGGGAACTGGACGTGGAGTTGAATAGTTACAGTTCCGGCCATATTGATCATATGGTGTGGAAGAAATGTGATGGCACGAAGCAATGACGGGTTACGGGGTTCTATGGAGCCCCCAAAGTTGAAGATCGGCATCAAAGTTGCAGGTTCATAAGGACTCTATATGCGATCCAACATGATGAGTGGATGTGTATTGGAGAATTCAACGAGACGTTATGTGGCTCGGAGCACTTCTCCAGAAGTCCTAGGCCGGAGTGGCAAATGCGGGCTTTTAGGGAAGTGGCAGACGAATGCTCTCTTATTGATTTGGGCTGGTCGGGGACCGAATATACATGGGATAACATGCAGCCTGGGAGTTCGAATGAGAAAGCCTGGCTAGACCAAGGGTTTGGTAATTCTGCTCTTATACAGATGTTCTCATATATCAAAGTGAGACATATTGTAACAGCAGAGTCAGATCATTATTTTGTGTTTGCGGATTTCCACGAGCACCTGGGGTTGGCAGTTCCTAGAGGGCCAAAACATTTAGATATGAAGATATGTGGCAAACACATGTGGACTATGACAAACTTGTGCTCGATTCATGGCAAAAGGGTGTAGGCCGAGAAGGTTTATAGGGTGTGGTTCGAGCTCTTACGTCGCTACAAGGCAATCTTGCGACGTGGGGAGCAAAGGAATTCGGATGCTTGACATGCAAGATTAGGAAGCTGAGAGAGCAGTTGTCCCATGTTAATTCTCTGTGAAGGGGGCCATCGGAAGAAGAGAAGATAGTGGCTAAGAAACTGAAGTTAGCACTGCATCAAGAAGAAATTTGGCTCCGTCAACGATCACGTGTTCCATGGCTGCGGGAGGGGGACCGAAACACAAGCTATTTTCACGCTCAGGCTGCCCAACACAAGCACATGAATAAGATAGAAAATCTGGTCCATACTGATGGTACGGTTTGCAGTGATCTGGATGAAGATCGAGCTGAGGTTCAGCAGATTTATGAGCAGTTGTACACATCGCAAGGTTTTCATCAGATGGAGGAGCTGTTAGAGGTTGTACCACCCCGGGTGACCCCTATCATGAATGATGAACTTGGTAAGCCGTTTACGGAAGAGGAGGTGCGCCGAGCCCTCTTTCAAATGGCTCCATTGAAGGCCTCGGGGGTGGATGGTTTTACGGCGGAGTTCTTTCAGCGTCACTGGAATCTTCTCAAAGACAACATTGTTCCAGTGGTGCTTGATTTTCTTAATGGGGGAGAATTACCCACGGGGATGAACGATACATCTATTACTTTGATCCCCAAGGTACGCTTTCCACAGAATATTACTTAGTATCGACCTATTTCTCTCTGTTTAGTTTTGTATAAGATTGCCTCCAAGGCCATTGCTAGCCGTGCCCAAGAGTTCTTGGATGATATTATCAGTGTTGAACAAAGTGCATTTGTCGCCTGATTACTAATAATGTATTGATTGCACATGAGAGTGTCCACGCTATGAGAAGAAGGAAAAAGGGGGGAATGAAGTGTGTGCCATCAAGCTGGATATGATGAAAGCGTACGACTGCGTGGAATGGCACTACTTGCAAGTGATCATGTTGAAGCTTGGTTTTTGTGTGGAGTTTGTTCGCCTAGTCATGAAGTGTGTGACCTCTGTCAGATTCTCAATTCGTGTGAATGGCGAACTTCTTCCTTTTTTCACCCCCTCAAGGGGTTTGCGGCAGGGCTGCCCGGTGTCTCCGTATCTCTTTCTGCTATGTGTGGAAGGATTTACTTCACTTTTGAATCACTTCGGTGGAATGAGTGTAGATAAAGGCATTCGTGTCAGCTATCGATCTCCGTGGATTAATCACCTCCTATTCGCGGATGATAGTCTGATTTCTATGCAAGCAAAGGTGGAAAGTGCTCAAAGGCTCAATGAGATATTGAGAATCTATGAGAGAGGTTCCGGACAGGCTGTTAACAAGGAGAAGAGTTCAGTTTATTTCAGCCCGGACACCTCTACTCCGAACAAGCTGCTGCTGAAGCAAACGTTGAACATCTCTGTTGAAGCTTTTAGTGAGCGTTACCTGGGTCTACCTACTACTGTGGGTGGGATCACAAGTGGTACCTTTGACCACATTGGAGAGAGGATCCGAAGTAAGCTCCAAGGTGGATCTGAAAGGAAGGTATCTTGTGCTGGTAGGGAAGTTCATATAAAATATGTTGCCCAAGCCATTTCTATATTCAGCATGAGTTGTTTCAAGTTAACAAAGATGGTGTGTAAAGGCCTTGTTTCCTCTCTGGCTAAATATTGGTGGAGTAGCTGCATGGATGGTAACTCCATGCATTGGAAGGCCTGGAATGCTATGACAATGCCGAAACAAAAGGGAGGCATGGGATTCCGGGATCTTGAGCTGTTTAATATAGCTCTCCTTGGCAAACATGGATGGTGATTGATGACAAATCCAAGCTCGCTTTGCGCCAGAGTTCTCAAAGGTAGATATTTTCCCAATTGTGATTTTATGCAAGCTACAGTTCCATGCTTTTCCTCGGCAATGTGGCGCGCTATCATAGCTGGGAGAGATGCTTTGCAAGTTGGTCTCATTAAACACATAGGAGATGGCAGGACAGTCTCCATTTGGGAGGACAAGTGGATCCCCGTCACTCTCTCTATGTCTCCGACGGTCAGAAGTAACAATGCACAGTTGCAAACTGTTCCAAACCTCATTGACACTATTAATTGGTCGTGGAAAACTGATGTGATTCGTCAAAACTTTATCACCCGCGACGCGGATGCTATTCTCAATATCCCTTTGAGGCGAGGTGGGGGTGATGATGTTTTTGCGTGGGCTCTCGAAAGATCGGGCTGCTATAATGTAAGATCAACGTATCGTGCTCTAATGACTCATAACAAGCATCATGCTCTAGAGGAAGGGACGATCACTGAAACTTCATCGACAGACAAACAGCTATGGTCCCGGTTATGGAAGCTCAAGGTTTTGCCAAGGGTGAGAGTGTTCTGGTGGCGGGTCCTGCATGGGATTCTCCCGGTTGAATCTACTCTCATGTTCCGTCATATCACAATTGTTGTCACCTGTAAATTATGCCTTCATGCAGAGGAAGACATGAAGCATGTGTTATTGGATTGCACCCATGCCAGACGGTTTTGGAATGCAGCACCGGAGTGGCTTGATGTCAAGCGATCAGAGTTGCACCCACTCACCTGGTCTAGGGATGTTATATGCGATCCTATGTTCTCCGAGTCTAAGAGAGCAAAGATGGTAACTGTTATGTGGGCAATCTGGACCTCAAGGAACAATGCCACACATGATAAGAAAGAACTTGATCCTATTTAGTCCGTGAAGAAAACCCAAGAAGCTTTAGCTGTGCTTGAGCTACCCTGCGATCACGTGTGAATTCTCCTGGGTCATGGTTGGAGACCACCGGACTTGGGTTGGATCAAGATCAACACTGATGGTAGTGTTGCAATGGAAGCTAGAAGGGGTGGGGCAGGAGGTGTCGCGAGAACCCGCTCATCCTTCTTAGCTGCATGGTGCAAACCTTACCCGGAATCATGAATCCTCTCATAGCTGAAGCCCTTGCTCTACGCGATGGAGTTCTTTTTGCACATCTCAGGGGCTATGCAGAAGTGGTTTTCGAGTCTGATAATTTGGAGATTGTGAATCTCTGGAACTCGCGTCACAATAACCCTATGGTGGTGGCGCCTATCTTGTCTGAAATTAGGGAGCATGTTCTCTTCTTTAAGTCTTTTGTATTCAGCATGTTGGTAGGTCAGCTAATATCTCTGCTCACCTTTGTGCTAAGCAAGCTAGCACTCTAGATGTAACAGAATGTTGGATTGACTCTACTCTGAGTCTTCTTGTAACCAACCTCTCAGCTGTTAGTGTTGAATAAAGAGCTCCTAATTTCCCCGCAAAAAAAACTGCCGTTGACATGAGAGCTCCTATATGATGTGTTTTGTGTCATACAGCAGAGCGACACACATCAGGGCTGCCAACTAGGCTGACCCAACAACGAGAGTGCATTATCCTCAACAAGTGCAAACTTCCAAAAATTAATGCACTTACTTGGGATCGAAGGTGCACTTTAGCCCAACGGAGCACACGAGCATTGCTGGATAATAGGTAGCGCGATACCCTAAGAACAACCACGATGTTAGATTCTGAATGTTTTCTAAAATTTCAAAAGCTGGTGTTTTGGAAAAAAAAAGTGCATCATTTTTTAAATGTGAATATTTTTCAAATTTGATAACAATATTTAAGAAACACAAACATCTTTTGAATTTGTGATTTTTGGAAAATGGGAATATTTGTTTTCAAATTCTGAAAACATGACACATTTTTTAATATAAAAAATGGGAACATTTTTTCAATCTAAGGCAAAAATTACGAACATTTTCTGATAACCAAACATATTTTTTGAATTTGTGAACAAGAACTGAAAACAGGAACATTTTTTGAACTTCTGAACTATTTTTGAAAAGGCGCGAATATTTTTTAAATTCCGGAACATTTTTCAAAAAACAACCATTTTTTTATTTTGTAAACAAAATTGAAAACATAAGCTTTTTAAGTATAGAACAATTTATGAAAAATAAATTGTTGTTTGGAATTTACAAACATTATTCGAAACCATGAGCAGTTTTCAAAAAATAAAGAAATAAATTTAGAAAAATAAACCAAAATGAAAAAAAATAAAACTATATCAAGAACCTCTAGAAGTTCTCAAAGCCGGGAAAAAACAGCCAGGAAGGTTCCAGAACTGGGATCGCTGAAATGCCTTAATTGGCCAGCCCAGATCACCACTCACTCGTCAAGTTTGTGCGAGTGCTCGGCAACTAAATGCAACACGTAAAGAGTTTATTTAGCGGCATGAGTCAGTTTTCCCTCGAGTAGGGTTTCTTCCTCTCGGGGAGATCTAGGTCGCCGCCGTTGAGAACCTAGATTTCCATGTCTTCGCCGTGATCTCCGTGATCCTTCCTCGTTCGGGGGCGTCCTGGGGCGCTCATCGGTCTGAGGCGGGGCAAGGGAAGGAGGAGGTCATAGGGTTTCTGCAAGGCCCGATTCGTTTCTGATCGGGTTAGGGTTCGACATATCATGGCGTCGGGCGATGCCTCAGGGTCTCACTCGAGCGGATTGATGGAGCCTGACGACGTGACATCACTAATGAAGGAGCTCGGTCTTCAGGAGGAGGATCTCGACGACGTGGTGTTTGGTGAGAAGGAGGCACCGGTCGAGGCAGCGTGCTGGATAGCTTTGGCCAGGGTTTACTCATCCAAGACATACAGTCAGTATTGGTTCTTCAAAAACATGAGAGCCACGTGGGATCTAGCACAGGAGGTCTAGTTCAAGCCTCTGGAAGACAACATGTACACAATGCAGTTCTCTTGCTTGGGGGATTGGGAAAGAGTAACGAGGGACGGCCCGTGGCACTTCCTAGGAGATGCCGTCATCCTCAAGCTGTATGATGGTTTGACAAAGCCGTCCATGGTTCAGCTTGACACCATAGAAATCTGGGTGCAGATCCATGATATCCCACCTCTGTATGCCCATCTTGTTCCTTCCCTAGCGGCAAAGGTGGGCGAAGTCATCTACGCCGAACCCCAATCGCAAGATTTCACTGGCAATTTCCACCGAGTTTGGGTCTGGATCAATGTCAACAAGCCAATGAAGAACGCAGATTCTATGATAAGAGAGGGGAAGTGCCAGATCTACATGATTAAGTATGAGAAACTTCTAGACTGGTGTGCGGTTTGTGGCATGTTGGGACACCAGTTCAAAGAGAATGGTTATGGTATACACCCTCCATCGGCTTTGATCTTCAAAGATCTCAGGGCCTCGTGGGTCATGCGGACTGGACAAGGCCCGGGAGAGGGTCGCGGAAGAAGAGGAGGATAGCGGGGAGGCCGTGGTGGCCGTGGAGCTAGCCCTCACGCGTTCTGATCGAGATCATGGTAATGATGGGAAGGACGACTCAGGATCTGCAACCGATGCCGCCATGGATGATGCAGATAACAATAGAAAGAGGGCGCAACGTGTGAAGCAACCTGTGACCAACGAAGCAGGCGGAGCTGGACTTGGGATGATGTTAGCACTAACCCCATCCCCATCTATTCCTCAGAGCCCAAGCAGCAAGCAAGATCCAAAAAGAGCCAAGAAGAACACAGATGGAGCGGATGAGGATTTGGAAAAAGGTGTCGGTCCTGGCAACATCGTCACTTCTTTGGCGGGCTCCTTCGAGGAGCACCGCTGAGCCCAATGAATGCGCTATGTTGGAACTGCCGTGGTGCGGGTAAACCTGTGGTAGTTCAAGAGCTTCACGAATTTGGGAAGAAGTTTATCCCTGCCCTACTTTGTATCGTTGAGACACAGATAGAAGGCAGAAGGGTAGAAGCGATGGCTAGCTCGATACGTTATGATAATTCCTATGTTGTCGATAGTCAGGGTAGAAGTGGTGGAATTGGCTTATTTCGGAACAATAAAATAAAAGTTGAGATTCTCGGTTATTCGGGTTACCACCTTGATGCATATGTTGCAAAACAAGAGGAGGATCCATGGAGGATGACCTATGTCTATGGGGAGGCGCAGACCCACCTTCAACACCAAACATGGACTGTACTTAAAAACATCGGCACTTTAAACAGCCTCCCATGGTTATGCATCGGCGATTTTAATGAAGTTCTACGTCCAAGTGAACATGAAGGAGTAGGACAACGCAGCAATGCTCAGATCCGGGCATTCAGAGATACTGTTGACGTTTGCATGTTACTAGGTTTGGGCTATAAGGGTTGTTTCTGGACTTTTGAAAAGAAAGTGACTGGTGGATCCTTCACTCGTTGCCGTTTGGACAGGGCACTGGTGAATGCAGATTGGCTAGCGAGATTCCTGTTAGCTTCTATAACACATGAGGTTGTGGCATCATCGGGCCATATGGCTTTGTTACTTGATCTTGGTCAAGCCAATGGTGCAAGGACAAAGAAGGAGTTCAGGTATGAAACAAGGTGGGAGACGCATGCGGGCTTGAAAGACATGCTGATCCAAAGCTGGGATGCCGGAGTCCCATGCAACTCAGTAGAGGATATAAGACTCGAGATTGAATACCTGGCATGAGGACTTAGGAGATGGAGTAATGATACATTTGGAAGCGTACGGAAGGAAATTAAATAGTTAAAGAAAATGCTAGAAGAGCTACGCGGTGACCCGCTCCGGACAGGGCCTTCACATGCTGAACTCAAAATAAATGAATGCCTTATCGAGATGTATCACCGCGAGGAAATAATGTGGCGCCAGAGGGCAAGGATAGACTGGTTGACGGCAGGTGATAAGAACACCAAATTTTTTCATCTCCGGGCGAGTTTGAGGAGGAAGAAAAATATGATAAAAGCACTACAAAATTCCGTGGGAGCAATTGTGGTGGATCCAGATGAGCTCAAAGCCATGGTAAATAATTTATATGAAATGCTATATACTTCCGAGGAGGTCCAGGGGATGGATGAAGTGCTTAACCACGTGCCAAGGAAAGTGTCTGAGGATATGAATGCAATGTTGAATGCGGAATACACTAAGGAGGAGGTGAAAACAGCCTTGTTTCAGATGTTCCTGACTAAGGCACCGGGGCCTGACAGTTTCCCGGCGCATTTTTACCAACGCCATTGGACATATGTGGCGATGATGTAACAAGGGTTGTGCTGAGAATAGTTCATGGAGAAGAGAGCCAAGAGGGTATTAATGACACAGTTCTTGTTCTAATACCAAAGGTAATAAACCCCAACCTTCTACCCCAATTTAGGCTAATAAGCTTATGCAATGTTCTGTATAAAATTGCTTCTAAAGTGGTGGCCAACAGACTGAAACTGGTTCTACTAGACATAATTTTGGCTGAACAGTCTGCCTTTGTCCCGGGGAGACTTATCACTAATAACATCATATGTGCTTACGAGTGCTTGCATTTCATGAAGAGGTCTAAGGCAAAGACAAACAATTATTGTGCTCTCAAATTAGACATGATGAAGGCTTATGACAGATTGGAGTGGCCTTATTTGAGGGCCATTATGAATAAGCTTGGCTTTTCTCAGCAGTGGATTAATACGGCTATGGGCATGGTCTCTTCAGTGTCCTTTTCTATTCTTTTTAATGGTGAGAAGCTTGATTCTTTCAGACCAACCAGAGGTATCCGACAGGGAGACCCAATTTCCCCTTACTTATTCTTGATTGCAGCAGAGGGCCTTTCATGCCTCCTGAAATCCAGTACACAGTCATCGATTGCGGGTATTAAGGTGGCTCCAACCGCCCGCACCATAAACCACCTTTTGTTTGCAGATGACAGCCTGCTGCTTTTTAAAGCTAATGTTGAGGGCTCAGTTGCAGTGTCAAACCTGTTGGTCACATATTGTAATGCTTCAGGACAACGTATCAATCATGACAAGTCTTCCATCTTCTTTAGTCGGGGCTGTCCGGGCCCTACGAGAGAAGCAATAAAAACCTCCTTGCGGGTTCATAATGAATCTTTAAGTGAGCGTTATTTGGGCATGCCAACGGATGTGGGACATTCCAAGAATGGAACGTTCAAGTACTTGAGAGACCGGGTGTGGGAGAAGGTAAAAGGTTTGATGGAAAAGTTACTCTCTGCAGCTGGGGAAGAAGTCTTGATCAAGGCAGTTGCGCAAGCAATTCCAGTTTACGTGACAGTATATCTTTCATCATTAGACAATTTTGGTGGGGAAGTAAGCAAGGCAAGCGAAAACCAAGCTGGGTTGCATGGGACACTATGATACAACCAAAACAATCGGGCGGACTTGAATTCCGTGATCTGGAAATTTTCAATTTAGCTCTGCTTGCGAGACAAGCTTGGAGAATAATGAATGATGGAAATTCTCTTAGTGCTCAACTCCTGAAAGTTGTTTACTTTCCAAACAATACACTCCTGGAGGCAGAATTGGTGTCTCATCCATCTCAGATTTGGCGAGCAATATTAGATGGAAAGGAGATATTAGCTCAGGGCATCATCAGGAGAACTGGGGATGGGGAAAGCACGGACATATGGCCAGATAATTGGATCCCTCGTGATAGTTATAAAAGGCCAATTACATCTTTAGTGCCTGATCCGCCACGACACGTATTTGATCTTATTCATACTACCTCAGCACAATGGAATGAAGGGCTAGTTCTCTCAGTTTTTATTCATGTTGATGCAAACGAGATTCTAAGGATACCAGTGTGTACGCGGAGACTGCCGGACTTTTGGGATTGGCATGAAGAGGCTATTGGCTGTTTCACTGTCCGCTCGGCTTACCGGATGATCCTGAGGACGGATACAAGCAGAGATGGATGGTGGAATGAGACCGAGGGCTCATCCTGGGGGAAGGACAACAGATTTTGGAGCACTATATGGCATATCCAGGTACCCTCAAAACTCTGTATGTTCCTCTGGCGATTAGCAAGGCATTCGATGCCTAGTGGAGAAGTTCTCCATCATCGCCACATGGCCGATACAGATTCATGCTGTTTATGTGGAGCTAGGGACACGTGGAGACATGCTCTTCTCACGTGTGCATTATCTAGGAGCGTGTGGGCACTCGCTCCCGACGAGCTGGTCGAGAAAATCATCACAGACCAGGAAGAAAATGCAAAGGACTGGTTATTTGCTCTACATGAAACACTGAATGCTCCTGACTTCATTCGTGTTGTCATAACTATATGGGCAATTTGGGCTGCAAGAAGGAAGGCAACTCATGAAGACATCTTTCAGTCTCAGCATGCTACTGATGCCTTTATTAACAAGTTTTTGTCAGGGTTGGAGATAGTAAACAAGAGGGAGAAGCAAGAGGCACCACAGCGAGCTATGCGAAGTTCAACTTGGGTACCGCCAAACCAAGGGTGTGTTAAGATCAATGCTGACGGTGTTGTGGCTTTGAGGACGAAACATGGTGCAATGGGTGCGGTCTGTAGGGACCAGTATGGCGCTTTCCTTGGAGCCTCGGCGATTGTTTTCAAGCACATCACAGATCCTCAAACGCTCGAAGCTCTAGCTATAAGAGAAGATCTCTCCTTAGCGGATGATCTTTATGCCCGACACATTCAGGTTGCTTCTGACTGCAAGGTAGTTGTTGATGATCTACATCATGGCAAGCTAGCCACCTATGGAGAAGTTCTTCGGGAGATATCAGCCCGGTCGTCAAGTTTTTGTCATGTAATATAGGTCATGAATTTAGGAGCTCAAACTATAAGGCTCACAATCTAACAAAACACTCTCTCTCCCTCGCGGTTGGTCGCCATGTTTGGTTAGGCCAGCTGGGAGATCTTTCATCGTCCCTGTAAACATTGTGACAGGTTAATAAAGTTTCGCGAGGTTGTCTAAAAAAAAACTAAATGCAACACGTGTCATACATGATTCCCCATTGACACTAAATGGAAGCTTTTGTTTTTGCGGGGACACTAAACGAAAACTATATGTTGCTGATAGCAAGAATTATGCTTTCGTCGCCTGAAGTTTTCCCTCTGAGCTACAGTACTGGACTGGCCCATTTTCTATCGTTCTTTGCTTGTTCGAGTTCTTCGGCTTGTTCGTCTTTTTGTTTTGCCAGTTTTTTTATTTTACTTATTTATTTCTCAGGTTTCCTCGGGCTTCTTTGATTTTCTATGTTTTTCATGTTTGTCTTCGGTTCTTTATCGGTTTTAATCGGGTTGTTTCTTTCATCATTTTCTTTGGTTTCCTTTGTTCTATGATTTTCACTGTTTTTTCTTTCCTTTCTTTGTTTCTTATTGTCTTCATTTCTTCTTCTTCGGATTCTTTGCTTATTTCTTGGGTTGCATCTATATTCTGCACTCTTCCTCATTTTTTATTGTACACATTCTACATTTTAGGCATACATCTGAATCTTTTTTTTTGTGTACTCTTGTAAATTTTTACAAATATATGTTTAACATTTTCCAAAT
>NC_041390.1:128664103-128710529 GCF_002162155.2 Triticum dicoccoides | reverse complement strand
GCACATACTAAAATTTTTGTATACATTAGAAACATTTTGATATACATGTTTAGCATTTATTAAATACATAGTTAACAATTTTTAAATATTTGTATTATTTTTATGTCTAGATTTTATATAAAGATTATATTATTTTTGTATATATCATGAATATTTTCTATATACACAAATAACATTATGGAAATACATGTCTAGCATATTTTTAAACATATTTTTTATGTCTGTGTTTTTCATAACATTTTTTGTGTACACATTTATCATTTTCCGAATGCAGGATTAACATTTTAAAAAACGATATGTAATTATTTTTATTATATATATTAGGAATGTGTGAAAGCAAAAAAAAACAGACGCAAAAACAGAAATGTTGAAAACAAAAGTGAACCAAATGAGCGCTGTCGAGGCCTGTGCCTTCCGCACGTTGAGCCCGGTCCAGTCTGCCGCCCGCCCGCTGCAGCAGCTTGTTGGGCTAGCCGGCGAAGGCAAAGCGTAGCAGCTTGTTAGTAGTACTGGTAGAAGTGGAGGTCTTGTAATTTATTGGAATGATGAAATAAAACTCGAAGTTTCTGGTTATTCAAGGTATCATATGGATGCAAAAGTTTCTGAACTTGGCCCTATTCCTTGGAGGCTCTCTTGTGTATATGGCGAAGCCCAAGTTCCGGATAGGTATAAAACATGGGACACACTTCGCAATATGGCAGCAACGACGGGTGATCCGTGGGTTGTCATAGGTGATTTCAATGAAGTTCTACATCATTCTGAGTATGAAGGTGTTGGCCTGCGGAGCCAGAACCAGCTAGATGGTTTTAGAGATGCCCTAGATGTCTGTGGTCTAGCTGATTTGGGCTATTTTGGAAGGCAATGGACCTTTGAGAAAAGAGTATCAGGCGGAACTTATACGCGGGTACGTTTGGACAGAGCAGTGGCTGACCCGGGGTGGTGCACTTTGTTCCCATCAGCCAGTGCCCATCATGTTATGGCTGCTTGTTCCGATCATGCCCCCATTTGGTTGCAGTTTTCAGAGGAACTAACAGCCAAGAAAGGAGCAAAGCCTTTCAAATATGAGTTGATGTGGGAAACCCACGCTGAACTCAAACCATTTGTAGATTCAGGGTGGAAGGATAAACCTGAAAGCATGATGGTCCAAGAGCTTCAAGAGAATCTAAAACAAATCTCAGGAAATTTATCAAGATGGGATCGCGAAACGTTTGGCAATGTTAGAAGGGAGATCAACGGAATGAAACACGAGCTGGAAATACTACGAAGTGTTTCTGGACGTACTGAGCCATCTCCGGAGGAACTAAAGACTACAGAACAACTCGTGGAACTGTACTACCGAGAAGAGATATTATGGAAACAAAGGTCGAGGGTGGACTGGCTGGCTGGAGGAGATAAGAACACCAGGTTCTTTCATTTGAGGGCCACCATGAGAAGAAGGAAAAACCTAATAAAATCGCTGATTAGAGGCAATGGAGATGTAGTAACAAAAGTTAATGAACTTGAGGAAATGGCTACTCAATTTTACTCTCAACTCTACACGTCAGAGGGTGTGAATAACATGCAAGAAGTTTTGGACTCAGTCCATGCAAGAGTGACACCAGAAATGAATGCATCCCTAAATGTTGCACACACGGGTGATGAAGTTAAAAGGGCTTTGTTCCAAATGTTCCCATCCAAAGTGCCTGGACCCGATGGATTTCCCGCTCACTTTTTTCAGAAGCATTGGGATGTTTGTGGTGAATAGGTAATTAAAGCTGTTATCCGTATTGTGGAAGGGGTTGAGAGTGCTGAATGTATCAACAACACGTTTCTGGTACTCATACCAAAGGTGAAAAATCCTACATCTCTAACTCAATTCCGACCCATAAGCTTATGCAATGTTCTTTACAAAATAGCTTCAAAAGTCATTTCCAATCGTCTCAAGGAGATTTTGCCAGATATTATATCACCGGAGCAATCTGCTTTTGTTCCGGGTAGGTTAATCACTAATAACATCATAATGGCGTATGAATGTTTGCACTTTATGAAGAGAAACAAGGCTCTTAAGCATCGGCATTGCGCTTTGAAATTGGACATGATGAAGGCCTATGATAGAGTGGAATGGGAGTACCTAGAAGCTATAATGCTCAAATTGGGCTTCTCAGGTGTTTGGGTAAACAGAGTAATGAGCATGGTGAAGTCAGTTTCGTTCTCGATTCTGTTTAATGGTAAGAAATTGGAGGATTTAAAACCTTCAAGAGGTATTCGGCAGGGAGACCCGATATCACCCTACCTTTTCTTGTTAGCGGCAAAGGGCCTTTCAGGCCTCCTCAAATCAAGAGATCAGTCATCGCATGTTGGTGGAATTCAGGTGGCCCCCACGGCGCCTCCAGTTAACCACCTCTTATTTGCTGATGATAGCCTGCTGTTTTTCAAGGCTAATGGTGCAGGGGCGACAGAGGTGTCAAACTTACTGAACTCTTATTGTCAAGCTTCAGGGCAGAGGATCAATAACAGTAAATCTTCGGTGTTTTTCAGCAAAGGATGCCCGGAAGTGGTCAGAGGTGAGGTAAAGGACATCCTCAATGTACAAACAGAGACACTAAATGAAAAGTATTTGGGGATGCCTTCTGATGTAGGAGCATCGAAAACTGGAGCTTTCAAATATCTAAAGGATAAACTTTGGAGCAAGGTGAAGGGGTGGATTGAGAAGGCAATTTCAGCTGCGGGCAAGGAGATTTTGATCAAATCAATAGCATAGGCGGTGCCGGTTTTCTCGATGCCATGCTTCAAGCTGCCGAGCGGTCTGTGTGAACACCTAAACAAACTGATTCGTCAATTCTTTTGGGGCAGTAAGGCAGGGCAACGAAAACCTCATTGGGTGTCATGGAGCACTATGACACAACCAAAAAAATGTGGAGGTTTGGGGTTCAGAGATCTCGAGTTATTCAATGTTGCACTCTTGGCACGACAGGCTTGGAGAATCCTGACAATTCCTGAATCCTTATGTGCACAACTACTCAAAGCAATCTACTTCCCAGAAGGAAATATTCTTACTGCCGCCTTGGGGACACATCCATCTCAAGTGTGGCGATCGCTGCTAGAGGGTAGGGATGCAATGTCTTTGGGACTGATCAGGAAGATAGGAGATGGAAGTTCTACACAAATATGGTCACAAAATTGGATCCCGAGGGATCATGCTATGAGGCCGATTGTCTGCCTCGGTCAGAATCCACCAACGCTAGTGGCCGAGCTTATTGATCCATCTACTGTCACATGGCGAGCTGACCTTCTGCAGCAGTTTTTTCTGCCGGTCGATGTAGCAGCAATACAAAATATCCCGCTATGCACAAAATCCATGCCGGACTTCTGGTCTTGGCATTTCGAAAAGAAGGGCCTTTTTTGGGTAAAATCTGCCTACAGAATGCTATGGGAGACAAAGAAGAGAGGAGAAAATTTATTAGGCGGCAGAGCGACAGTTTCAAATCAAAGTTCAGAGGAGAGGGGATGGACCTCTTTGTGGAATACCAAGGTCCCTGCAAAGATCAGAACATTCATGTGGAGACTGGGGAGGCAATCTTTGCCAACTGAAGATGTGAGGAAATATAGACACATGAGTATTGTGGATAACTGCCAGTTATGTGGTAATTTTGATTCGTGGAGACACTCCTTGGTAGAGTGTTCGATGGCACGATGTGTTTGGGCTCTAGCTGATGAAACGATTGTGGAAACAATGGCCGAGACAGTGGAACCAAGTGCTAAACACTGGTTATTCCAACTACAAAGTTCTTTGTCACATGCTCATTTCATCGAAATGGCAGTCACTTTGTGGGCGATTTGGACCGCGAGAAGAAAAGCGATCCATGAGGAGATCTTTCAAAGTCCTTTAGCGACACATATCTTCGTCCGACATTTTATTTCAGAACTCCAAAGCATTGACGTTTTGGCGAACACAGCAGGGCCGAAGCGGCAAGCTAATAGCGCAGTTGGCTCTCGTTCTTCATGGCGATCACCACCGCCGGGTCATGTGAAAATAATGGTAGATGGTGGGATTGCACAGGACCGTGGTGTAGGAGCAGCTGCAGCAGTATGCAGAGACCAACAGGGTCTGTACTTGGGATCCTCATCGCTGGTCATTCCGGGAGTTTTAGACCCGACAGTTTTGGAAGCCATTGCCTGTCGCGAGGCGCTAGCGTTGGCCGAAGACCTATCTCTCCAGAACTTCGTGGTGGCTTGTGATTGCAAACAGGTGGTAGAGGATATTAAAGGAGGGACTGGCGGAGCTTACTTATCGGTCATCAGAGAAATCTCCCAAAGGAGCCCCGTTTTTAATAGCTGTAGCTTTATTTTTGAAAGCAGAGCTTCAAATAGCGATGCTCACAGTCTTGCTAAACACTCACTTTTGCTTGATCGGGGTCGCCATTTGTGGCTTTTATCTCCTTATGGCCCGGCATGTATTCCTCTTAATGCTACCATAGATCAATAAAGTGTTAGCACCCCTCAAAAAAAAAGCTAATAAACGACGACAGAAAAAACGCAAAAAAGAAAATTAACTACTCCAAGATTCAAACTTGTATCACCACGTCTTTGTTCATGCTTAGCTAACCACTAGCTCCATGACAGACTTGTGACTAGCAACATTGCTAATAATATACGTAATAACAAGTGTGGCCATGTAATTTATTTACCACTTAGTTTTTTATTTTTTTAATAAAATCTTGACTTTAAAATGGTCACCAATTTTAAGACAAAAGATCATCATTTTTTAAGAAAATAAAAGTTCGCAAACCATAAAAATTTCATGACAAAATAAAACAGTTCAACGCTTTTGAAAAAAAACTTCATCGAATTTGAAAAAAGTTCATGACAAAATGAAAAAATTCCATCGTTTTTGAAAAAAAATTGATTTTGAAAAATGTTTCATCAATTTTTAAAAAAAGTTCATTGAATTTCGAAAAAAAATCACTGTGTTTGAAAAGAAGTTAATCGATTTTGAAAAAAGTTCACAAATTAAAAAAAGGGTCATCAATATTAAAGAAAAGTTCATTAAATTTTGAAAAAATATCAATTGTGAAAAAAAGTTCACAAAAACTTGGAAGAGGTTCATCGATTATGCAAACAAAATTCACAAATTTGAGAAAAGTTCACCAATATTTAAAAGAGTTCATGGATTTTCAAAAAAATGCACAAATTCAGATTAAGTTCATCGAATTGAAGAAAAACTTCACGTATTTGGTTCATCGATCCAGGAAGAAGAAAAATGAAGAAAGAAACAGAAAACGAAAAATGAAATAACTGGTACAATGATGAGGGAGCTTGTAGGTTCGATTCTCAAGCAGCGCTCTTGTTTTTCTGTATTAACACAGAAAAATAAACCCCATATAGGCCGGCCAAGCGCCCCCACGTAGTGTAGGCGCCCATTTGCTGTTTGCATATAAACAGTAAGAACGGGCGCCTACTGCGCCAAATAGGATCTTCCCTCGCTATAAGCAGCACCGGCAATCATTATTTATCGACCACGTGTGCACCCCAGCTACTCTGACGTACATATTTTGGGCTGGGTTAAATTAGTTTTTTGGGGTATCTAGACAGTTTTCCTTTTTTTGTCCTTTTCTGTTTTCCTGAATTTTTTTTTCATTTTCTTCAAAAAAATCTGTGTCTTTATTTTCTTTTATATTTTTAATTTCATGAAATTTTTTAAGAAAAATTTGAACACTTTTGAAATCCTAAAAATTTATTGAGATCATGAACAATTCTCAAATTTATAACGAATTTTATGTAATCATTAACAGTTTTGAACAGTATGAAACTTTTGTGCACATTTTTATTTTGTAAATCCGTTAAAAAATAAATATGTGAACATTATTAATTAAATTATTTGTTTTTAGTAAAAATTTAAACATTCTTAAGAAAATTGTGAACATTTGTTTTGAATCAGTGGCATATTTTCAATCGACAAACAATTTTAGGAACAAATTTTATAATCCATGAACAGTTTTTCTTATGAACGTATTTTCTTGATGCTCAAACTTTTTCTGAATCCATGAACACTTTTTGAATCAATGATTTTTTAAATTTGTGAATATTTCTTGATTTTTGTGAATATTATTTAAAACATTGTGAACATTTTTTAATCCGCGAACAGCTATTCAAAATCCTGACCAGTTTTCAAAATTGCAAACAATTTTTTTCAATTCCTAAATTTTTTTTAATTCAAGAATACTTTTTGAACTCGTGAGCATTTTTTAAATTCGAGAACAATTTTACAAACTAGGAATCTTTATTTTGTAATTCAATTGTTTCTAAATCCCAATCATTATTTGAAATCCAGAATTTTTTTCTAAATCGCGACCAAACAGTCTAGAAGTAAGTAGAACAAAACTGACAAAAAGAAACTAGAAGAAAAACAGAGGCGTCCCGCCCCCGCATGGGCCGGCCCAAATGCATGCCCTGGAGTGGAGTGGGGGTGCATGCGAGGTGGCTAACCAGACGAAATCACTATTTAAGAAGTACTTGTTGCAAAGAACACTCCACTTTTCCTAGGTCGCAACAAGTGGCGCACATGCAGCACACCACTTGTCGCAACCTACGAGTTTTCCTTTTTTTTTGTAGATTCGTTTATTCAAAACGTTTTATCTTTTAAATCGTGCGTCCAAATTTCGAACCGTTTTCACCATTGAATTCCTCACGTCGAGATCTTAAAAACTAGATCTCATGTTGACAGGTTTTGATGAACTTTTTATCAGAAAAAAATGGACAAAAAAACCGGGTGAAAAAACCAAACCGGGAGCACGGTTTTTTCCCTTTTCGAAAGAGGCACGCCCGTGCCTCTGGCGAAATCACACCGTGCTTCTCATGGAAGCAAAACCGGGACTCTCATAAAAGGAAAAAACAGAAAACGCATTTTTTTGTTTCCAAGAGGCACGGCCGTGACTCTTGCGAAAGCACAACCGTATCTCTCGCAGAAGCAAAACCGTGACTCTCGCGAAAGAAAAAAAAAACAGAAAATGCATTTTTTTTCTCCTTCTGAGAGGGACGGCCGTGACTCTCACGAAAGCACAACCGTGCCTCTTGCGGAAGCAAAAACCGTGACTCTCGTGAAAGAAAAAAATAGAAAACACGTTTTGTTTTTCCCTTTCCGAGAGACACGGCCGTGACTCTCGCGAAAGCACAACCGTGCCTCTCGCGGAAGCAAAACCGTGACTCTCGCGAAAGGAAAAAAAACAAAAAACGCATTTTTTCCGTTTCCGAAAGGCACGGCCATGACTCTCGTTAAAGCACAACCGTGCCTCTCACGGGAAAAAACGTGACTTTTACGAAAGGAAAAAAAAAGAAAACACGTTTTTTCACACAATTTTTTTTCAAAATTGTTTTTTGATCGAAAAGCTAAGGAAGACCGCGGGAAAACCAAAATGTCGAAAAAACCCGGGAAAAAACCGTTTAAAAAGCAGAAAACACTTGTGGAAAAATAAAAAAATAAAATCCGAAGGGAGCATCCAAAGCGCGACACGTGGCGAATGGCTGAGAGCGCGCCAAGTGACGCTGATCGTTGCGAGACTCTCGAAGGAGCGCTCATTAACTAGTTGCTCCCACTAACCAGAGCGCAAAATAGGAGGTCTCAAGCGAGACATAGGCACACATTTTTTAAAAAAAAAATAAAGACACGAAGAGCGCATTTTAGATCTGATTAATACTGGGAAAAGCAAATATCAGTACAATGGGTAGACAAGGACCTAACAAGACCATTTTTTTAACATCAGTACAGACACAAGCGCTCATATACACACACATACATTCATCCCTATGAACGCACACACGCACACCCTACCCCTATGAGCACCTCCGAAAGACTGAGCCGACATATCATCTTGAGATTTACGAAGTCACCGTAGGCGCCTCGTCGTCGAGGAGACGTTCCTGCTGAATGCGCATCGCCAGAAGTCCTGAAATAAATCCAGGAATAAATGCGAGCACCAGGATTTGAACCCTAGTGGGCTGGAGATACCACAGTCTCTCTAACCATCCAACCACAGGTTGGTTCACAACAAGACCATTAAAAAGTAAAATTACATTAAAAAACATGGCACGCCCTTGACATTGCAATTAGCACAAAACAGCGCTAGGGGGAGCAACCAAAATAGGTCCCAAGCAAATGTGCCGCGGATCTCTCACGCGCCTTCGGGCACGTAAGGGCATGTCTAATGCCGACCCTCAAACCACCCGTATCCGTCCAGACGCAGCTGTCCAGACTCCAGAAGCCATCTAACGCTGATCCCCATCGGTTCGCGTTGTAGTACAAACCAGAATTTTCTTGCAAACCGGAACCAAACCTGGGGGGCTTTGCAGGAGTGCGGACATGAGCTCGTAGTACTCCGACAGCCAGGCTCACCCAATATTGAGGCAAAGCCCGCCCTTTTGTAGCCGGTCGCACTGTTTCCACAGCAAAGTCCTCCACCATCTTCTTCCATCCCGTCGCTCTCCACCCAATTGCTACCCTTTTTACCCACTCTCTTCTTCCCTCCGCCACCGGTTCATGGACCCAGAGGAGAACCTATTGGAGATGGAGGTGGTGGAGGATCCAAGCATCACGCTCGCTCAAAACGATCAACTCGGCGACACGGTAAAATTGTCGCGTCAAAGCGAAGGTCGCAAAGGCGGAAATGCTCAAGAAGCAGAAGGCCGATGGAGGGCGTGCTAGTGGCAGACGTGGCGGTGGGCATGCTGGTGGCGAACATGGTGGTGGTCGGGGCCTGGCCTGCGGGGCCCTCTTCGACCATCCAAGCGCGGCCATGACCGAATCATTACAAGGCTCCGTACTACTACGCCGCCAAGCAGTTGGGTTGGCAATCCCGACATCTGCCGTTGAGCAAGTGGCCTTCATCGTCGACATCAACGCGACGCCGCTTCTTTTCTCAGAGTGTTTGTCGCTGCAGCTTGTCCGGACATGAGCGTCGGGTGGGGAGCAGATTGGGTGCCCGCATGCTATTGATGGTATGCCTAAAGCGGGCGAGCTGGCGTACGACGAAGCGGGCAGGGAGATATTTGACATCATCCAGGAGGGAGGCAGAGGAGGAGGTTGCTACGGGGACGGTGAGGTGGATGATTGGGAGCCCACCCATGCCGACTCGTACTCCTAGCTGAGATCGGAGTACACCAAGTCCGACACGTTCAGCCAGCCGGCTACACCCACTCCGGCACGTTCACCCAGCCAGGCACGCAACAGGATTGGGCCACTGGACAGCAGGAGGGGAAGGACAACAACGAGTACGATGATTCTAATGAATATGCTGCCGATCCAAAGAAGAGGGGCAGAGGAGAAAGCTTCAACATGCGGAGGAGAGATATTGTGTGATTCATGGATGGCCACTAGTCTTGATTCGATCCATGGCACAGAGTAAAAGTGCATAACTTTGTAGGCTAACATTCACACTTGATTCCATGAACACAAGCATTTCAAGCCCACACCGACGCTGTCATCTAGAACCGTGAACCAAAGTCCCTCAACCATCGATGGTACACCATCCAAGAGGACATGTCGAAGTATTGCGGCCACTTGAGGCAACTCATCGTACGGTGACCAGGTGGTACGCAAAAGACCGAGCAAGTAAGTTGTTAGTATGTGTACATCATTTGGCCGGATATACATAGTTTCGTAGATCATTTGTAGCCAAATATGCACAATTGTGTAGATCCTTTTGGTGGATATGCATAGCTTTGTAGCTGAATATGCATTGTCGTGTACATCACTTGTCGAATATGCATTGTTTTGTAGCCGGATATGCATTGTTTTGTTGATAATTTGTAGCCTGATATGTATTGTCTTGTTCATGATTTGTAGCCATATATCTATGCATTCTTGTGTAGATAATTTCTAGCAGGATATGCATTGTATTGTTGATGATTTGTAGTCATATATCTAGGTATTGCTGTGTAGATAATTTGTAGCCGGATATGCATTATTTTGTTGATGATTTGTAGATGGATATGCATTGTTTTGTAAATGGAGATGAATTGTTTTGTTGATAATTTGTAGCTCAATATGCCTTGATATGCATTGTTTTGTTGATAATTTGTAGCCGGATATCTATGCATCGTTATGTAGATCATTTGTAACTGGATATGCATTGTTGTGTAGATCACTTGCCTATGCATTGTTTTGTAGCTAGATATGCGTTTTTTGTTGATGATTTGTAGCTACATATGCATTGTTTTGTTGATGATTTGTAGTTATATATGCATTGTTTTGTAGACAGATATGCATTGTTGACCATGTTTTTCAGCCTTCTCATGCGTGTAGTGTGTTCTTGAAATTGGAGAAGAAAAACTTCACGGTCATGCATTGTTGGTTGAAGTTGATGGACAACCCAATTGGAATCCATACATTGTCAAGGCCCTCGCCCAAGGCACGGAGTAAGAAACCGGTGATCCAACCAAATCAAAAAAAGAACCGTCCGAGAAGGTTAGAAGAGCGTTCTGGGGAAACAAGTGAGAGGAGGAGAGGGCGAAGCGAGAAGGTGTGGCGGCCAAGATGACAGAGATATTCGACAACATCTTAGCGAAGAAGGAGGATGCATACGTCAAGCACACGGATGCCTGATACATCTCCAATGTATCTATAATTTTTTATTGTTCCATGCTATTATATTATCTGTTCTGGATGTTTTATATGCATTAATATGCTATTTTATATGATTTTTTGACTAACCTATTAACCTAGAGCCTAGTGCCAGCTTTTGTTTTTTCCTTGTTTTAGAGTTTCGCAGAAAAGGAATACCAAACGGAGTCCAAACGGAATAAAACTTTCGCGGTGATTTTTCTTGGACCAAAAGACACCCAGAGGACTTGGAGTGCAAGTTAGAAGAGCCACGAGGCGGCCACAAGGGTGGAGGGCGTGCCCAGGGTGTAGGGCGCGCACCCCAACCTTGCGGGCTCCTCGTAGACCTCCTGACCTAGATCTTCCTCCTATATATACTCTTATACCCCAAAAACATCCAGGGGAGCCAAGAAACCACTTTTCCACCGCCGCAACCTTCTGTACTCGTGAGATCCCATCTAGGGGCCTTTTTCGGCACCCTGTCGGAGGGGGATTCGATCATGGAGGGCTTCTACATCAACACCATTGCCTCTCCGATGAAGCATGAGCAGTTTACTTCAGACCTACAGGTCCATAGCTAGTAGCGAGATGGCTTCTTCTCTCTCTTTGATTCTCAATACCATGTTCTCCTCGATTTTCTTGGAGATCTATTCGATGTAATACTCTTTTGCGGTGTGTTTGCCGAGATCAGATGAATTTTGGATTTATGATCAGCTTATCTATGAATATTATTTGAATCTCCTCTGAATTTTTATATGCATGATCTGATATCTTTGCAAGTCTCTTCGAACTATCGATTTGGTTTAGCCAACTAGATTGCTTTTTCTTGCAATGGGAGAAGTGCTTAGCTTTGGGTTCAATCTTGCGGTGCTCGATCCTAGTGACAGAAGGGGAACCGACATGTATTGTATTGTTGCCATCGAGAATAACAAGATGGGTTTTTCATCATATTGCCTGAGTTAATCCCGCTACATCATGTCATCTTACTTAATGCGTTACTGTGTTCTTATAAACTTAATACTCTAGATGCAGGCAGGATTCGGTCGATGTGTGGAGTAATAGTAGTAGATGCAGAATCGTTTCGGTCTACTTGACACGGACGTGATGCCTATATTCATGAGCATTGCCTTAGATATCGTCATAACTTTGCGCTTTTCTATCAATTGCTCGTCAGTAATTTGTTCACCCACCGTAATAATTTCTATCTTGAGAGAAGCCTCTAGTGAAACCTATGCCCCCCGAGAATATTTTACAACATATTAGTTTCCCGTCAACTTGCCAATTTTTGTCGCCGTTTCCTTCCTTTGCAATCTTTTACTTTCTGTTCCATAAACCAAAAATACCAAAAATATTACTTTACCGTTTATCCATCTCTATCAGATCTCACTTTGCGAATAACCGTGAAGGGATTGGCAACCCCTTTGTCGCGTTGGTTGCAAGTTGGTGTTTGTTTGTGCAGGTATTCGGTGGCTTGTCGCGTTGTCTCCTACTGGATTGATACATTGGTTCTCAAAACTGAAGGAAATACTTACGCTACTTTGCTGCATCACCCTTTCCTCTTCAAGGGAAAAACCAATGCAAGCTCAAGAGCTAGCAAGAAGGATTTCTGGCACCATTGCCGGGGAGATCTACGCCAAGCCAAGACATGGAAAGTACCCATCATAACCTCTCATCCCTCGCATTACATTATTCACCATTCGCCTCTCATTTTTCTCTTCCCCACTTCTAAAATGATTTTCGAAAAGATTCGCCTTTTCTTCGCCCTTCTTTCGTTCGTCTTCTCCAATTGCTCGTTTGCCACCACCATGTCTCAAACTGGGAGGTTATCGCTGAAAAGGATAGTAGTAAGGATGGGGGAAACTTTGATACTTTTGTTAATTCTGATCCTCATGAAGAAACTACTATCTTGCATGCTAAGAAATTCCATATAGGTAGCGGAAATATTATTGGAAAAGGAGTTATTCAAGATTTCTTTACTTCTGCCGGTGCACTCCCCACTATGGGTGGATCTATCCTCCATAAAACTAGTAGCCTTGTGGATGTTATATCTTTGCTTGTCGTTGAACTTGAAAGCCAATTTGTTCACATGCATCCATCCATACAAAGGATTTTTCTAGAGTTTTCTAATATTGAGCATTCTTCTATTAAGTGCGCCGCCACTATATTCTTAGCTCATGAGTTTAGATTTATTATGAAAGAAGCTAGTGAATTTTTAGCTCATTATAAAGTAGATGGTGGTCGTCCTCCCATAGAGGGAATTCTCTTTAATCAACATGATATAATGTGTTTACGGTCTTTAGATCATGTTGCTTATAACAAAAATTTAAGAAAGAGGGTTCCTACCGATGTTTTAGTCAATAAGATTTCTGAGCTTAATGATGATTTTCATATTCAAAGAAACAGATTGGGTTTCTCTCTTGGGAACAAGCTCACGACTTTTTGCCAAAAGAATGCTTATAATGATGAGTTGGTCATACGATATGAAGGGTCGAAGGAGGAATCAATTCCTCCCGAGATCGATCTTGGGGATTCTTATCCTGTTAAATTTAGCCATTTTGATTACTTTTGCTTGCCTCAAATAAAACTTGCCGCTGAACGAAGGGAGTATGAGATGAGTTTTTTAGATTTGCCTTGTCATTATTACGATTACACTTAGATCTATTCGTGTTTTTATGCCTAGCTAGGGGCGTTAAACAATAGCGCTTGTTGGGGGCAACCCAATTTTATTTTTTTCTTGCTTTTTAGGTCCTGTTTAGCAATAAATATTTCATCTAGCCTCTGGTTAGATGTGATTTTGTGTTTTAATTAGTGTGTGCCAAGTAAGACCTTTGGGATATCTTACGGTGATAGTTGATTTGATCCTGCTGAAAAACAGAAACTTTTGCGTCCATGAGATTAGTTTTAGTTTTCAACAGAAGCACTATAAAATACTGATTCATTTTGCAGAGAGGATTAACAAACAAATTGTCTAGGACTTCCTAATTTCTCAGGATTTTTGGAATTACAGAAGTATTCTAAATATCCAGATTGCTACAGATTGTTCTGTTTTTGACAGATTCTGTTATTCGCGTGTTGTTTGCTTATTTTGATGCATCTATGGCTAGTATCGGGGGTATGAACCATGGAAAAGTTGGAATACAATAGATATTACACCAATATAAATAAAGAATGAGTTCACAATAATACCAAAAGTGGTGATTTATTTTCTTATACTAACGGAGCTTACGAGATTTTCTGTTGGAGTTTTGTTTTGTTAAATTTTCAAGTTTTGGGTAAGGATTTGATGGACTATGGAATAAGGAGTGGCAAGAGCCCAAGCTTGGGGATGCCCAAGGCACCCCAAGGTAGTATTCAAGGATGTCAAAAGTTCTAAGCTTGGGGATGCCCCGGGAAGGCATCCCCTCTTTCGTCTTCGTCTATCGGTAACTTTACTTGAGGCTGTATTTTTATTCACCACATGATATGTGTTTTGCTTGGAGCGCCTTGTATGATTTGATTCTTTTCTTTTTAGTTTGCCACAATCATCCTTGTTGTCACACCTTTTGGGAGAGACACGCATGAATCATGATTTATTAGAATACTCTATGTGCTTCACTTATATCTTTTGAGCTAGGAAATTTTGATCTACTGATTCACTTATATCTTTTTAGAGCACGGCGGTGGATTTTATAGAAATTGATGAACTGTTGTACTTCACTTATATTATTTTGAGATTCTTTAGAACAGCATGGTAATTTGCTTTGGTTATAAAATTAGTCCTAATATGATAGGCATCCAAGAGGAACTTTCATATAAAGTGCATTGAATACTATGAGAAGTTTGCTTCCTTATGATTGTTTTGAGATATGAATATGGTGATATTAGAGTCATGCTAGTGAGTAGTTGTGAATTTGATAAATACTTGTGTTAAAGTTTGTGAGTCCCATAGCATGCATGTATGGTGAAACATTATGTGATGAAGTCGGAGCATCATTTATTTATTGATTGTCTTCCTTATGAGTGGCGGTCGAGGATGAGCGATGGTCTTTTCCTACCAATATATCCCCCTAGGATCATGTGTGTAGTACTTTTTTCGATGACTAATAGCTTTTTTCAATAAGTATGTGAGTTCTTTATGACTAATGTTGAGTCCATGGATTATACGCACTCTCACCTTTCCGCCATTGCTAGCCTCACTAGTACCGCGCAACTTTCGCCGGTACCATAAACCCACAACATATCCTTCCTCAAAACAGCCACCATACCTACCTATTATGGCATTTCCATAGCTATTCCGAGATATATTGCCATGCAACTTTCCACCATTCCATCTATTATGACATGCTCCATCATTGTCATATTGCTTTGCATGATCATGTAGTTGACATCGTATTTCTGGCAAAGTCACCATTCAACATTTTTTATACATGTCACTCTTGATTCATTGCACATCCCGGTACACCACTGGAGGCATGCATATAGAGTCATATTTTTTTTCTAAGTATCGAGTTGTGATTCTTGAGTTGTAAGTAAATAAAAGTGTGATGATCTTCATTATTAGAGCATTGTCCCATGTGAGGAAAGGATGATAGAGACTATGATTCCCCCACAAGTCGGGATGAGACTCCGGATGAAAAATAAATAAAAAAGACCAAAAAATGAGAGAAGGCCCAAATAAAAAAATGAGAGAAAAAGAGAGAAGGGACAATGTTACTGTCCTTTTGCCACACTTGTGCTTCAAAGTAGCACCATGATCTTCATGATAGAGAGTCTCCTATGTTATCACTTTCATATACTAGTGGGAATTTTTTATTATAGAACTTGGCTTGTATATTCCAATGATGGGCTTCCTCAAAATTGCCCTAGGTCTTCGTGAGCAAGCGAGTTGGATGCACACCCACTTAGTTTTCTTTTTGAGCTTTCATAAACTTATAGCTCTAGTGCATCCGTTGCATGGCAATCCCTACTCACTCACATTTATATCTACTAATGGCATCTCCATAGCCTGTTGATACGCCTAGTTGATGTGAGACTATCTCCTTCTTTTTATCTTCTCCACAACCACCATCTATTCCACCTATAGTTCTATATCCATGGCTGACGCTCATGTATTGCGTGAAACTTGAAAAAGTTTGAGAACGCCAAAAGTATGAAACAATTGATTGGCTTTTCATCGAGGTTGTGCATGATTTAAATATTTTGTGTGATGAAGATGGAGAATAGCCAGACTATATGATTTTGTAGGGATAAGCTTTCTTTGGCCATGTTATAGAAGACATAACTATTTTGTTAGTATGCTTGAAGTATTATTGTTTTTATGTCAATATTAAACTTTTGTTTTCAATCTTACGATCTGAACATTCATGCCACAATAAAGAGAATTACATGGATAAATATGTTAGGTATCATTCCACATCAATTTTTTTTATCATTTACCTACTCAAGGATGAGCAGGAATTAAGCTTGGGTATGCTTGGTACGTCTCCAACGTATATATAATTTTTTATTGTTCCATGCCATTATATTGTCTATTTTGAATGTTTTATATGCATTAATATGCTATTTTATATGATTTTTTGGACTAACCTATTAACCTAGAGCCCAGTGCCAGTTTTTGTTTTTTCCTTGTTTTAGAGTTTCACACAAAAGGAAAACCAAACGGAGTCCAAACGGAATAAAACTTTCGCAATGGTTTTTCTTGGACTAGAAGACATCCAGAGGACTTGGAGTGCAAGTCAGAAGAGCCACAAGGCAGCCATAAGGGTGGAGGGCACGCCCCGCAACCTCGTGGGCCCCTCGTAGACCTCCTAACCTAGATCTTCCTCCTATATATACTCTTATACCCCAAAAATATCCAGAGGAGCCACGAAACCACTTTTCCACCACCGCAACCTTCTGTACCCATGAGATCCCATCTAGGGGCCTTTTTTGGCATCCTGCCAGAGGGGGATTCGATCATGGAGGGCTTCTTCATCAACATCATTACCTCTCCGATGAAGCGTGAGTAGTTTACTTCAGACCTACGGGTCCATAGCTAGTAGCTAGATGGCTTCTTCTCTGTCTTTGATTCTCAATACCATGTTCTCCTCGATGTTCTTGGAGATCTATTCGACATAATATTCTTTTGCGGTGTGTTTGCCGAGATACGATGTATTATGGATTTATGATCAGCTTATCTATGAATATTATTTGAATCTCCTCTGAATTCTTATATGCATAATTTGATATCTTTGCAAGTCTCTTCAAATTATCGATTTGGTTTGGCCAACTAGATTGGTTTTTCTTGCAATGGGAGAAGTGCTTATCCTTGGGTTCAATCTTGCGGCGCTTGATCCTAGTGACAGAAGGGGAACCGACACGTATTGTATTGTTGCCATCAAGAATAACAAGATGGGTTTTGCATCAAATTGCTTGAGTTAATCCCGCTACATCATGTCATCTTACTTAATGTGTTACTCTATTCTTATGAACTTAATACTCTAGATGCAGGAAGGAGTCGCTCGATGTGTGGGGTAATAGTAGTAGATGAAGAATCATTTCGGTCTACCTGACACAGACGTGATGCCTATATTCATGATCACTGCCATAGATATCGTCATAACTTTGCGCTTTTCTATCAATTGCTCGGCAGTAATTTGTTTGCCCACCGTAATAATTTCTATCTTGAGAGAAGCCTCTAGTGAAACCTATGGCCCCCGGGTCTATTTTACAACATATTAGTTTTCCTATCAACTTGCCAGTTTATGTTGCTATTTCCTTACTTTGCAATATTTTACTTTTCGTTCCATAAACAAAAAATACCAAAAATATTACTTTACCATTTATCCATCTCTATCAGATCTCACTTTGTGAACAACCGTCAAGGGATTGACAACCCCTTTGTCGCGTTGGTTGCAAGTTCATGTTTGTTTGTGCAGGTATTCGGTGGCTTGTCGCGTTGTCTCCTACTGGATTGATACCTTGGTTCTCAAAACTGACGGAAATACTTACGCTACTTTGTTGCATCATCCTTTCCTCTTCAAGGGAAAAACCAACACAAGCTTAAGAGGTAGCAATGCCAAGGAGGCATGAAAGGCCTAGAGGTTTAACATGTTGATGGCGATGACCGAAAAGAAGTTCAAACTTCAAGTGAAGAAGGCCATGCTCGAGGAGAAGAAGGTGGAGATCGCAGCTGCTTCGGAGGATGGAAAGATGCTCAGCTTGAAGATGAAGGATTTAGACAAGGACCCAAGGATTATTATGCAAGCTGTCCATTCAAAATAATGGATTGGAGAGGGCGTACATGGAGGCGGCAACAGATTGAGATTGGAGGCTCGTATTGCCAGTGCATGCAGAAAATCCAATTTTTTGCACAGACCACTGGACTGATATTCTTTTCTAATCAAACATGTAAAAACTAAGCATATTGTTAACAACACACTAGTATATATGCCAATTGCTTATTGATTCTAACTACGAGACATTCATTTGAGGATGAGGCCATGGCAGGGGAGGAGAGGAACACGAACAGAGGAAGAAGATACTAGCCGACATGTCTATTACCGATTGCCTCGTATATGCAATTGCTTCCTTGCCAGACCTCCGTGCAGCCCAAGCCTGGCAGCATATGGCCCAACACGGCACACTAGTAGGGTTCCTAACATTTCCCACTCCTTAAAAGTCAGCTTGACCTCAAGATGATGCCATGACGAACCTCCTGGATCCCATGTAACTTGATGCTTCATGACTTCGCCGAGTTTGCGGTGGGTGATGTAGTTGATGCGGAACCTAGCGAGGTTGAGGTAGCAGATGAAGCTGACTTGCTCAAGGAAGTAGTCGTTGCTGATGTTCACTTGGTCGTAGGAAGCGTCAAGGTACTATTGTTGGTTAACATAGAATTGGTTAAAGTAGTAAGCCTGGTCAAGGTCTTGGTCGCAGTAGTAGGGTGGAGCTACAACATTCCTCCTCCTATTGACTCTGCTTGTTTGTTGCGTCTAGCAAGTTCCAGGAGCAATTGAACATCTAGAATTCTTGAGAGCAGATGCACCTGTCTAGCATCACAATGTTGCAGCAAGTAATCAAGTAGGGAGGGAGTATTTTTGTCCATAACTGAATTTGTTGTATGAACATGTGCCCACAAGTTGCATGAACAAAGTGCAGATGTGTTCTGAATCACCCTCAAAATGTCAATCTAGCTGGACCATGCAAATTTCCATAGGGAAACAGAACCATAGGAAAAAATCATTCCAGTAGGTACAGGTGCACACTGGTAAGGAACTGAATCTTCTGCCGATGACAAGTACTCAGATGCTTCCAGATATCATGGTTGAAAAATCCTCTTAACATGACTGAAAGGTTCAAACAGACCGTCCTCAATGGCCACTTGTTCAACACAAATTGCAGGATATGTAAAAGCCAAAGCAACATGGTGTTCTATGTGTTGCTGACAGAAAGTGCCAACATAATTGAACTAGTACAGGAACAATTGCTGCTTGTCCTTAGGTTTGTCGACGCACACGGCAGAGCTAGTCCTTGGCGTTCGCATGAAGAGGTTAGGCTCGAGCATCGCGGATGCCGCCGGTGTAGTAGTTGCCAGTGTCGACGCTAGAATACCAAACCAAAAATAACTTGGATTCCAGAACTTGTCCGGGTACAAGCTATAATATCACTCCTTGAAATGCACCAGAGCAGCCGCAAACCAAAGAAATTGCAAGGAATCCCCTTCTTGCATCGGTGGCGGCCAAGCTGGTCGAAACACTAGAAAATTGCAGTAGTCTCTGTCATGCTTCAGTTGTTCTTGTTGGCAACAGTCAAGTATGCCGATCGGCTGCATTCAGTCAGAATTAAGAGGAATGGTGACCAAGGAAAATGTTGCCACTGACAATGATTAGAACCCAACAAAGACCAAGCAATCTTCCATTAGTCTCTCGTGCAGATGTATTTCAACTGAGGTCCAATGGTTAGCAGTGCAAGAGCATCAAAACCAGGACCCAATATTTCACAAGCATCAAGAAAGCATGCAACCCATGCTAATCCATGACTTATTAATAGTTCACTACTTGATGTAAAAACTTCTCGCTGCTAGCGTTTATATGAGGAATTAAGACCCAGCTGATGGATGAAACTACTGTCTCGAGCACGGATAATCATGGTTGAATCAATTTCTCGCTATCCAGGATCCCATGGCAATGCCAATAATTCCTCATAACTGTACTGGATACCAGTAAGTAAGCCCGCCGAACCATTGACAACATGAGTTGTAACGAGTAGCTTGATACTTGTGTCAATTCCATTTCTGCGTGTGGCCACCTAGAACAACCAAAACTCCAATCTCCTACATCCCATGCCCGTTTTAGTAACTTATAATTCATATTGGAAATGGGTTGATATGCCACTAATACTACCTCGTGGAGCTTGTTTTGAGACTTGAAAACTCTCCACTGACCCAAATATTGCTAAGCACTAAGATTACCAATAACAAACAAAACATCCAATTCCTTTGATGCATGAACATGAACCATATTATTGCTATTGCCTCTTTGAAGAAAGGGGAAGAACCCCTCTTATCCAGTAAGTTGCACTTCTTGTGTCCATACATGAGAGCAGGTGGCGGCCACACACACTGAACATATTGCAATAGTGGCAAGAAAATTGATGCAATGTCATCGGAAATAATTTACATGGAAGGAACTTTCGAGTGCGAGATGAAGGAAGCTTACAAGCTACAATGGCATGTGGTGCAAGACTAATTATAGAGGCAGATTCCCATTGAAATAGATTTTGAGTTGGTGACCATGTAAGTAGTGACTTGTCCTACTCCTTGGTGACATTGACGTTGTCGTTATTGTTGAGCAACCACTACTGCAGGATGTTGCTAACGCGACACTACGATCAGAGAGCCTTCAACGAAACTATGTGCGATGCCATAATCGCAAATGGTGGTGTAAAAAACCGTCAAAAAAGGTGCAAAACATTTGCGATGGAGGATGCATCAAACCTGGTTCAGATTTTAGTTGCGTGTGCGATGCAGGACATACAATTTAGCTCAATTAACTATTTGCGATCAGGAGGAACAAAAGAATGGGCAGCCAGATGAAGGCGTTGTGCGATGTACAGCATACGGTTCACTCGTATGAACTGTTTATGATTAGACAACACAAAAGAAACGGTCAGCGAGATCAGGGTGTGTGTGATTGAGGGCATACGCTTCAGAAGGATTAACTATTTGCGATTAGGCAATAGAACAGAAACGGGTCGGCCACATCAAAGTGTCTACGATTGATGTCATACACTTCACATGGATGAACTGTTTGTGATTCGCCACAACAAACTGAAACAGTTAGATAGATCAATATGTGTGCGCTAGACGGGCACACACATTCTAATTAAAAGAAGCATGCACGATGGTAATAACGAGCGCGTGCGGTTTGCGGAACAAGACGTGTGCTGACATTGCCTATTGCGGTGCACCCTATGGTACAAATGCCATGTACGCGTCCGAGAAGGCGTACGTGCCCACGTTACACCTTCCAGAAATAGTGCCGCACTTATAACCGTCAGTAAATTTTGAGCATGCGTCCCGTCACATTCCAAATTGCAAACCTGTTCACACCGATCAAAACCTAAATAGTTTCCCATTTAGGAGCATATTACTACTCAGTTATAAATACTACTAATCCAAGATGACTGCACATTCCTCCTCAACTCCTCATCTAAAAAAAGTCAAAAACAAACAAGTCATTCATCATCGTTCCCTTGCGTCCGCCATGGCCAGTGTGAGTTCTGGGTCGAGAGATTGCCACCAGGGAGAGGTGAGCCTGGAAGCGGAAGCACGAGAGATGTCCCGCCTCGCCGCGAAAGCAGCCAACATGTCCCGCAGCACGGCCGTACCAGTAGAGAGGTCCCGCCGCGCCGCCGAAGCAGCACGGAGGTCCCGCCGCGCCGTCGATGCAACAGACTGGTCCGGCCGCGGAAGCGGAAGCGGAAGAGATGTCCCGCCGCGCCACGAATGCAGCAGAGATGTCCTCCTGCACTGCGGCAGCCTGGGAAAATGTCTCGTGGGCAGGTGAGTACTCTTACAGGCGCATGCGTGCCCTCGTCCTTAGGTAGATGGATCAGATCTCCAGCTGGGCGAGGTTGCAGGATGACCTGAAAGCCTTGTTTGAACAGTCTACCGACGTCATCCGACAACTAAATGAGTGCAATGCGAAGCTCGGGGCCGAGCGCGACCCGCTGAGGGCGAAGATCGTCGGAAGTGCGGAGAAGCAGGAGCAGACCACTACCTTGTTGAAGAGGACCGGCGTCGCCGTCGAGAAACTTATGGACGAGAATGCCATGTTGTGCATCGAGCGCAGAAGACTGGTGCAGGAATCCGTGGATGCTCTCAAGCAACATCTAGAGGACAAGAAAGAGCTCGTCGCTGTCGGTGTCAAAACTAGCGGATCTCGGGTAGGGTGTCCCGAACTGTGTGTCTAAGGTGGATGGTAATAAGAGGCGGGGGACACAATGTTTACCCAGGTTCGGGCCCTCGCGATGGAGGTAATACCCTACTTCCTGCTTGATTGATCTTGATGATATGAGTATTACAAGAGTTGATCTACCACGAGATCGGAGAGGCTAAACCCTAGAAGCTAGCCTATGGTATCATTGTTATTGTCCTACGGACTAAAACCCTCCGGCTTATATAGACACCGGAGGGAGCTAGGGTTACACAGAGCTGGTTAGAAGGGAGGAGATCTACATATCCGAATCACCAAGCTTGCCTTCCATGCAAAGGAGAGTCCCATCCGGACACGGGACGAAGTCTTCAATCTTGTATCTTCATAGTCCAACAGTTCGGCCAAGGGATATAGTCCGGCTATCCAAGGACCCCCTAATCCAGGACTCCCTCAGTAGCCCCTGAACCAGGCTTCAATGATGACGAGTCCGGCGCGCAGATTGTCTTCGGCATTGCAAGGCGGGTTCCTCCCATGAATACTCCATAGAAGATTTTGAACACGAGGATAGTGTCCGGCTCTGCAAAACAAATTCCACATACCACCGTAGAGAGTATAATATTTCCACAAATCTAATCTGCTGACAACTTTTCATAACGTGGCATCATGCCATGGCTCCGGTTATTATTCGAACCGTTTTTCTCGACCAACTACTGCACATATTGCGAGGCGATTTTCTTGGCACGTCTTGTCGAAGCAGAGATCGTGTCCCCTTATCACGGGATTCTCATCAATACGGGTGTGGGTAACCCAACCGCGCCATCAATCACGACGCTTGGGGAATAAGCGAGTTTTACCAGGCAAGTGGGGAGGCACGCAATTTCTACCGCCCTTATAAAGGGATAAGGACTCCTCTTTTTTACCCATGCCTTCTTCTCCCCTGCCCATCCATTCTCGCACACTCGAGCTCCAACGCCCAAGTTCGCATCTTCTCCGAAGAACCACTCCAAATATGTCCGGAGCGGGAGGCAAGTGGATGGCCTCTACCGCCCAGAAGAAGGACATCAAGAAACTTCGGGAGGCCGTGTATCTAGCCCAGAAAATTGGCCACCGTCTCCTGACGGCGGGACAGATCGTCCCTACCACAGAACCCCACGAAAGGGTCGTATTCCTCCCTCATTTCATCTGCGGGCTAGGGTTTCCCCTCCACCCATTTGTTCGCGGCATCATGTATTATTACGGGATCAATTTTCATGATCTATCCCCCAATTCCTTCCTCGTCATCTCGGCATTCATTGTCGTGTGCGAGGCTTTTCTTCACATCCTGCCACACTTCGGCTTATGGCTGAAGATCTTTAATGTGAAGCCCAAGGTAGTGGGTGGTGAGCACGCTGAGTGCGGGGGTGCTATGGTGAGCAAGATGCCCAACGTCACATGGCCAATAGGTACCTTCAATGATTCCATTAGGGAGTGGCAACGGGAGTGGTTTTACATTACTGAGTCGCGCGGCGTGAAGTGGGCCGCTGCTCCCGAGTTCCGATCCGGAGCCCCTCTATGGCTCACGTCCTGGCTCAAGAAGGGCCTGGACTGGTCTTCGTCCGACGAACTTTTGGTGCTCCAGACACGCGTCAAGGGTATGGAAGACAAGAATATCGAACTTCTCAATGTAGTCCAGGTGATGTTAGTGCGTCGGATTCTACCTTGTCAACACCGGACTTTCAATCTATGGGAATTCGATCCGGCCAAGCACCAGACCCTGCGAGAGCTCTTTGGCTCCTCGCACAAAGATATCTGGAAGGTGCTTTGTAAGCCCGACAAATCATGGCCAGACTCGGCTGAGGACCGCGGGTACCAACTGTCCCGCCCTGCAAGCTCGGTAAGTTACCATACGTTTTATTCGCATAACTCAAGGGAAATGCTTAATGTGTTTTACACAACTCTCCTAGGGTTGGACGAAGAAGGCGGGGCAGATCCAATGTCCGGCGCCGCTGCCCGAAGAACCGGCCGGCCCACTTCTAACGAAGATGTTAGACCCGGCGCCTTACAAGGTGCCGAGGGAGAAGACCGAAAAGGAGGCCAAAAAGACCTGGGGCGGCCTTCGTCACCATGCCCGACCCACCTCCGAAGAGGACGAGGAGGAGGAAGACGAATCCCCAGCAGGGGAAGAAAGAAGAGGACGGCCTCCGTACACTTGGAGGATGAGTCGCCTAAAAGGGGAAAACCTCTTCTTCCGGAAGAGTCCATTGCCATCGCCGATAGCAGCCTGACGTGGGATCCTAGGACCCAGCCCCTAGTGAACTCATGAGTATATAAAATCCGAACACGTTCATGTGTCCGGACCTATCATGGCATAGCATTTTAACCTGAGCCATATTTTTTGTAGTCCGACGGGGTCCCGTTCCGAACAATCCTCGTCTGAGGATTTGATGAGCTCAGATGCTATGGAGAGTGGGACGCCTCTGAAGGCCCCTCCCCCCGAACATGTGATCAACACCGAGGCTTTGTTCCAGAGGGACTCCGTCCAAGGAGGGGCGGGGAAAATTGTGAAGGTGGCGCTTGGAGGTCAAACTTCAGGGGCCGGAGACATGGGGGAGAAGATCCCAACAGGAGTCGATGGCGGGGACCATCTTGAATTCGGCCCCCAGCCGGACACAGTTTCGGAGACCAATATGGCTCCGGAATCAAGCAGGCGGCCTTCCTCGGCTGGAGAGGGCATCCCTGTTCCACCGGCAACCTCTGTCCAACCAGAGGCGTCGGGTGCTTTATTGGTGGCGCTGAAGAGCGCTTCCATCGTCGATGAACACCGTGCCCTTATGGGTGCGGTGATCGAGAAGATTCAGTCCGCTGAAAATGGGCTGAATGAAGCCTGTATCGGCCTTATAAGAGGTTTTGAGGTATGTTTTATACGGTTTCGAAGAGTGCCATAGTAGGATGGTAGCCCCTGATACACTGTCCGGTGAACGAAAGAACCGGATAGAGGATCAAATATATTTTTCGCAGGAAGACTCATTTGATGACATCTATTTCTCTTCTTTTATAAGCAGGCGTCTGTAGCGGCTACTACTGCTCATACCGTGGAGGTTTCCAGATTGAATCAGAGTCTGGAGCAGGCCGAAGCGGAGCTTGGCCAGTTAAAAAGGCAGTTGGAAGGTCAACAAGGTATGCACAAATCTTGGTTGCATTCAGTGCGAACGAATTCTCAGAATGATAGAATATGTGTCATGATTTGCGCCAGGGGTGATGACCGAATTTCTTTGCCGTCCGCTTCCCACTCGAGCCGGACATAGTTTGGCCAAGGGTCTCCTGACAAGGAGAGAGATCGCAATGAGTTTAGCACGTCGCCTAGGGGCGAGTGCTGAAAGATATCCGCGGAGGTGAACTCCATGATCGGTGCCCAATCAGATTGGGTGGGCACGGACGCGAGCGGTTTGGAGTCTATGGCCGGGGACGAATCCGAGTGTCCGGCAACACAGGTCTCATAGGAGGTGAAGTCAGTATTCAGCTCTATCGCCGCTGAGTGTGCGGCCTTCGTGGCAGGGTCCATCCACCCGTCCTCGGCGGCGCGATTTGTTCCGGATTGAGGGCTGGAGTACTTACATGTGTGATTTCCCTAACACTGTCCGATGGCAGAGCTAAATCATGCTCGTCGTGACTGTGCGGCGTACCTGACATGGGTTCGAATCCGTCGTAGATCAAGTCTCCACGGATGTCGGCGGTATAGTTCAAGCTTCCAAACCTGACCTGATGGCCAGGGGCGTAGCTCTCGATCTGCTCTAGATGGCCGAGTGAGTTGGCCCGTAGTACGAAGCCGCCAAATACAGAGATCTGTCTGGGGAGGAAAACCTCACCCTGGATCGCATCGTTGCCGATGATCAAAGGAGCCATCAAGCCTTATGATGATGACATAGTGGAACTCTCAATCAAAGCACCAATGTCGGTGTCAAAACCGGTGGATCTCGGGTAGGGGATCCCGAACTGTGTGTCTAAGGCGGATGGTAACAGTAGGCGGGGGACACAATGTTTACCTAGGTTCGGACCCTCGCGATGGAGGTAATACCCTACTTCCTGCTTGATTGATCTTGATGATATTAAGGACAGTAAAACTGAACCTAATCCCTTCTCTCTCATGAATTAGGCATTTCTGGCTGTTTGATTTCATTGGTTAAACGTTTCTGGCCGTTTGATCTAAAGTTAGCGCTAAGTTAGCAACGAACCGGGCCTAACGTCACATGGGCAGCTACTCATGTAGCTATTTTGGACTCCTGTGGTTAACTGGGCCAGTTTTCCTTTTCGGCCCAAGGAAGCAAAGACCCTCTCCTACTTCATTCCTGTTCGACACAGGAGCGAATCAGTGGCGGCTGAGACGATGCGATCGCTCGACACAGGAACGAATCGGCAGCGGCCGAGAGGATGCGTCACGCGGTCGAAAGGGGGCAGATGCGGCGGTCGCTCGATCCAGGCGATGTGGGCGACCTGCGGTGGGATCCAGCCTACGTGCGCCGCTCGCGAGGGAATCCAGTGCGAGGGGATCGAGCGGAAGCGCTGGATGCGGGCGCGCCTGGATCCTAGGAGCGACGATGAGTGGTCTGGCGGTCAGCCCCGGTGGTAGAGTTCGATGTCCACGACTGTCTTCTTAACTAGCGCGCCCCGGATCGACAACTCCACAAATGTACGGAAAGGTGGGGGCGCCCCGCCTACCCTGCCCTAGCGCTCATGCATCGCCTTGCATTCGTGCATTCTTCAAAGGTTGCCATGTTCCACCAGGTTTGACAGGTGTGAGTGAATTTCAATTTATGTGTGTTGTTTTTGCTATATTTGCAGAGCTATTTGGGATTGCACAAAATGTGATGTTGGCCAGTTAAATATGCTCTATGTCAAGTTCTCCCCTCTTCTTCCTCTGGAAGTAACGCAGTACAATACTGGAGCAATGCTTCTCCGGTAGTTCGCCCCTTGATCTTCAACTTTGTTGCATATTTCCCTTCCCCACTACAATCGCGTCGCACTCAATGTTTGTATTGATGCTAATTTCTGCTCTTAATTTCTTGCGGTTATTGATGCCAAAGTGCTCAGGACTGGTTTTGGCTTGTTTAACAAATTTCTAGGGGTGTTTCTGGAGTTTTTTTGTTCCTGAATTCTGAAACCCGGGATCCCAGTGGCTGCTGGCGGGTTAGTTAAGTGGAATGTCATAATACATAACCCTAGCAACACACCCTTCCTTTCCCAATCTCGGCTTAACTAGCCGCACCAGTGAAGGCAGAGCGAGCAGCTGGGCAGCGGCAATGGTGAATCATCCTCCTCCCATCGGCGTTGATCATTGCCATGGAGACCTCGCGCGCTCCCTTCCTGACCTTGACCTCGAAGAACGGCTTCCCCTACATCGCTTTCCCGTTCGTGTATGATTTCCTTCTTCCATCAAAAATCACCCTTGATGTCATCTCGATCCAAATTTTGCACAGGTGTTGCTATATTGGATGTGGTAAATTGATTTGGATAGATCTTGAAGATAGGGAGGGGGAGAGGTTGTGGCGGCGGGCAAACACAACTGACAGAGGTTACTCGAGTATGTTTTTAAGTTATCCCTATACCAGATCAGTTACATGAGATCGAAGAGAACCTTGCAGATTCATATTCATCACTCCAAAAGTTGTACCTTACTTGAATATTGATTCTTAGTTTTTCATGTGCAAGCCATGGTGCTCTCCGCTGGTTCTACACTTCCACTTCTACTCCCTGGTTGAACAAGCTCCTGATCCATGTTTCAAGACATGTAGAATTGTTTTTTTACCTGATAGGTAGAACCGTTTTTTTCTTGCCTTCTTCTCAGTTTACTATTTTTGGACAAGCACATCAGTTCAGGATTCGTGCAGTAAAAATTTAGTGTCTCTTGGACTACATGGTCCTGTTATAAAGGTAACCTTTATTAGCACCAGATCACTTGCATACAATTGGAACTACTATCGTTAGCAAATATTATTAGGTATCATTGTCATGCAGTATGAAACAATTGGAACAAACATATGAGGTTAACTACATTTCCAATATGTTGCTTATACTGATCAAAAATACAGACACACTAAATGGTATTTGCTGCTAATCGTGCGAGTGTCAGTATGACATATTTTATGCTTCACTAGGTATCTCTCAGCTATGTACAATCGGATAAATCTCCCTAAAAGAAGCAAAATCACTTGATTATGTCGGCACTAATTTACTTATTTTAATATTCTGCCTATCTTGAGGCAAGTATCTAATTTTACTCCACCAATAGCGTGCACATAGGTATAGGGGCACTTACACATGCACATGCATACACTGAGACTCAATTACATTAGATTTGGTCTACATTTTTATTTGCCTAGCTTCAAGCCTTCAAAGATGTGGCGAAGACAGGTAGTAATTATCGTGATATTAGGTAAGTATCAAGGGTGAGGTGTATTTGGTACTAGGTTTCTGCCCATATTCAGTAAGAGAAAATTTTGTTGAGTATTAAAACCGTTATTTTGTAACTTTACAGATGAGCTATTGTATTTGTACCAAGTAGATACATCAGCAGTCAATAGTCCACCATATGACGCTTCAGTTCATCGCCGTTTAGTTCATTATTATTTTTTCTATTACTCTGTGGAAGAATAAACAATGCCTAATGGATTTCCCCTGTTTTATTCACCTCTTTACAGACTAGCGGCTAATGGATTTTGTGTGTTCCAACGGCAGTTGGTTGGGTTCAATTCAATTCCTAGAAATGGCAGGAGAGATGCAAATCCATCAGATTGTGCACTGCGAGGTTTTCTTCTTATGCTCGGTGCAGATGTGATGTAGTAAGAGATTAGTTATGTGCATCAGCGCTTGTACATTTTTAAAAATATTTTGCTTTATACTGTATTTCATTTAACATGAGAACAATATAAAAGCAGATTATCAGCTTTCTATCTCAATTCTCATTGCAATGTTTACCAGAATGGCACATATTCGTATTTGGGGATATTTTGAAAGAGCAATCCTCTTACTGTTTGTAAAAACCGTACTATTTCCCAACTCTGTCAAACTGACGATGAGTATGATGCTACATCTTCTATATTTCACCAAACAGGAATTGTGTGTTTTAGTAGAACTGGACATTTTAATAGGTTGTATTTTTTCTCTTTGATGTTTGTTTTCATTTGTTGCAAAACTAGGAGTTTGTCTTTGCTGCCACGTCTAAACTTGATCTGTCCATGCATGTGTGGCAATTATACCGCGTGATTAAAACACTAATTTGCATACAATTGTGCCAATCACTAATATTATGACGCTGAAATGGACGGGCGCAGCAACGCGCGCCTTTCATGATCTAGTGAGTATTACAAGAGTTGATCTACCACGAGATCGGAGAGGCTAAACCCTAAAAGCTAGCCTATGGTATCATTGTTGTTGTCCTATGGACTAAAACCCTCCGGTTTATATAGACACCGGAGGGAGCTAGGGTCACACAGAGTCGGTTACAAGGGAGGAGATCTACATATCCGAATCGCCAAGTTTGCCTTCCACGCAAAGGAGAGTCTCATCCGGACATGGGACGAAGTCTTCAATCTTGTATCTTCATAGTCCAACAGTCCGGCCAAGGGATATAGTTCAGCTGTCCGAGGACCCCCTAATCCAGGACTCCCTCAGTCGCCGCTCGCCGCGGAGACTAGTTCCCGCGGCCTGCAGCAATGCATCAAGAAAGTAGAGATCAGTGAGCCAGATCGTTGTCTTCCTTCTTCTTTTGCCCTTGTGTATTTCGGGCGTTGCCGCATGTGGCTTTTTTAATTATGTTTCTAAATATGTAAGACAATTATTATACACTGTCATCGTCCTTATATTCATCATGCTTGCTATAAGTCGCAGTCGATACTAAATAGGTCCGTCGGATCTTACATCGAGATCGGTGCAAAACTTTCTTTTCAGATTTTCATTTTTCTCTCTTAAATCTCAGTCCAGTGAGACATATAGCCACGCCATAGAACAAGTGCTCGGGCGCCATTAATGGAGATGTTGGGAGGGAGGTGCGCGGCTGGTAGCGGTCAAAGGGCTCTCCTCCCGATGAGCACGCGCAGGGGTCTGATCGCATGCCTCCCGTACTCAAATAGCTACCCTTCACGGCACCTCCTAGCCAAAAAAGGGGATGTGTGGCCGCACGTAATTGGTAAGTAGAATGCCCACGGTTTCAATTGTGTTTCCAATTTGTAACGTGACAACACTTGTTCCAAAATGACTTTGTTGATTGTTAATGTGTGCGTCTTCGCAAATCGGATAGAAAAATTACCATAGCATGTTGGTGCCATGTCATGACACCATGCCAAGTTTCTGAAGGAAATATGCCCTAGAGGCAATAATAAAGTTATTATTTATTTCCTTATAATCATGATAAATGTTTATTATTCATGCTAGAATTGTATTAACCGGAAACATAATACATGTGTGAATACATAGACAAACAAAGTGTCACTAGTATGCCTCTACTTGACTAGCTCGTTAATCAAAGATGGTTATGTTTCCTAACCATGAACAATGAGTTGTTATTTGATTAACGGGATCACATCATTAAGAGAATGATCTGATTGACATGACCCATTCCATTAGCTTAGCACCCGATCGTTTAGTATGTTGCTATTGCTTTCTTCATGACTTATACATGTTCCTATAACTATGAGATTATGCAACTCCCGTTTACCGGAGGAACACTTTGGGTACTACCAAACGTCACAACGTAACTGGGTGATTATAAAGGAGTACTGCAGGTGTCTCCAAAGGTACATGTTGGGTTGGCGTATTTCAAGATTAGGTTTTGTCACTCCGATTGTCGGAGAGGTATCTCTGGGCCCTCTCGGTAATGCACATCACTTAAGCCTTGCAAGCATTGCAACTAAATGAGTTAGTTGCAGGATGATGTATTACAGAATGAGTAAAGAGACTTGCCAGCAACGAGATTGAACTAGGTATTGGAATACCGACGATCGAATCTCAGGCAAGTAACATACCGATGACAAAGGGAACGACGTATGTTGTTATGCGGTCTGACCGATAAAGATCTTCGTAGAATATGTAGGAGCCAATATGGGCATCCAGGTCCCGCTATTGGTTATTGACCGGAGACGTGTCTCGGTCATGTCTACATTGTTCTCGAACCCGTAGGGTCCGCACGCTTGAGGTTACGATGACAGTTATATTATGAGTTTATGCATTTTGATGTACCGAAGGTTGTTCGGAGTCCTGGATGTGATCATGGACATGATGAGGAGTCTCGAAATGGTCGAGACATAAAGATTGATATATTGGAAGCCTATGTTTGGATATCGGAAGTGTTCCGGGTGAAATCGGGATTTTATCGGAGTACCGGGAGGTTACCGGAACCCCCCGGGAGCTAAATGGGCCATGATGGGCCTTAGTGGAAAAGAGAAGAGGCAGCCCCTCATGGGCCGCGCGCCCCTCCCCTCCCTTGGTCCGAATAGGACAAGGAGAGGGGGGCGGCCCCTCTCTCTCTTTTCCCCCCTCCGCGAATCCTATTCCAACTAGGATTGGGGGGGGGGGTCCTACTCCCAGAGGGAGTAGGACTCTCCTGGCGCGCCCTCCTTGGTCGGCCAGCCTTCCCCCCTTTAGTCCTTTATATACGGAGGCAGGGGCACCCCAGAGACACAAGTTGATCCACGTGATCTTTTCCTTAGCCGTGTGCGGCGCCCCCAGCCACCATAGTCCTCGATAATATTGTAGCGGAGTTTAGGCGAAGCCCTGCTGCTGTAGTACATCAAGATCGTCACCACGCCGTCGTGCTGACGGAACTCTTCCCCGACACTTTGCTGGATCGGAGTCCGGGGATCGTCATCGAGCTGAACGTGTGCTAGAACTCGGAGGTGCCGTAGTTTCGGTGCTTGATCGGTCGGATCGTGAAGACGTACGACTACATCAACCAAACGCTTTCGTTGTCGATCTACTAGGTATGTAGATCACACTCCCCCCTCTCGTTGCTATGCGTCACATGATCTTGCGTGTGCGTAGGAACTTTTTCGAAATTACTACATTACCCAACAGTGGCATCCGAGCCTAGGTTTTATATGTTGATGTTATATGCACGAGTAGAACACAAGTGAGTTGTGGGCGATATAAGTCATACTACTTACCAGCATGCCATACTTTGGTTCGGCGGTATTGTTGGATGAAGCGGCCCAGACCGACATTACGCGTACGCTTACGCGAGACCGGTTCTCCCGACGTGCTTTGCACAGAGGTGGCTTGTGGGTGACAGTTTCTCCAACTTTAGTTGAACTGAGTGTGGCTATGCCCGGTCCTTGCGAAGGTTAAAATAGCACCAACTTGACAAACTATCGTTGTGGTTTTGATGCGTAGGTAAGATTGGTTCTTGCTTAAGCCCGTAGCAGCCACGTAAAACTTGCAACAACAAAGTAGAGGACGTCTAACTTGTTTTTGCAGGGCATGTTGTGATGTGATATGGTCAAGACATGATTTTTATTGTATGAGATGATCATGTTTTGTAACCGAGTTATCGGCAACTGGCAGGAGCCATATGGTTGTCGCTTTATTGTATGCAATGCAATCGCGATGTAATGCTTTACTTTATCACTAAACGGTAGTGATAGTCGTGGAAGCACAAGCTTGGCGAGACGACAACGATGCTACGATGGAGATCAAGGTGTCACGCCGGTGACGATGGTGATCACGACGGTGCTTCGGAGATGGAGATCACAAGCACAAGATGATGATGGCCATATCATATCACTTATATTGATTGCATGCGATGTTTATCTTTTATGCATCTTATCTTGCTTTGATTGACGGTAGCATTATAAGATGATCTCTCACTAATTATCAAGAAGTGTTCTCCCTGAGTATGCACCATTGCGAAAGTTCTTCGTGCTGAGACACCACGTGATGATCGGGTGTGATAGGTTCTACGTTCAAATACAACGGGTGCAAAACAGTTGCACACGCGGAATACTCAGGTTATACTTGACGAGCCAAGCATATACAGATATGGCCTCGGAACACGGAGACCGAAAGGTCGAGCGTGAATCATATAGTAGATATGATCAACATAATGATGTTCACCAATGAAACTACTCCATCTCACGTGATGATCGGACATGGTTTAGTTGATTTGGATCACGTAATCACTTAGAGGATTAGAGGGATGTCTATCTAAGTGGGAGTTCTTTAAGTAAATTAACTGAACTTAAATTTATCATGAAACTTAGTACCTGATAAGTATCTTGCTCGTTTATGCTTGTTTGTAGATAGATAGCTCGTGCTGTTGTTCCGTTGAATTTTAATGCGTTCCTTGAGAAAGCAAAGTTGAAAGATGATCGTAGCAAAGATGCGGATTGGATCCGTGATCTGAGGTTTATCCTCATTGCTGCACAGAAGAATTATGTCCTTGATGCACCGCTAGATGACAGACCTATTGCAGGAGCAGATGCAGACATTATGAACGTTTGGCTAGCTCAATATGATGACTACTTGATAGTTTAGTGCACCATGCTTACTAGCTTAGAATCGGGACTTCAAAGACGTTTTGAACGTCATGGACCATATGAGATGTTCCAGGAGTTGAAGTTAATATTTCAAGCAAATACCCGAGTTGAGAGATATGTAGTCTCCAACAAGTTCTATAGCTAAAAGATGGAGGAGAATCGCTCAACTAGTGAGCATGTGCCCAGATTGTCTGAGTACAACAATCGCTTGAATCAAGTGGGAGTTAATCTTCCAGATAAGATAGTGATTGACAGAATTCTCTAGTCACCATCACCAAGTTAGTAGAACTTCGTGATGAACTATGATATGCAAGGGATAACGGAAACGATTCCCAAGCTCTTCGTAATGCGGAAATTGACGAAGGTAGAAATCGAGAAAAACATCAAGTGTTGATGGTATACAAGACCACTAGTTTCAAGAAAAGGGCAAAGGGAAGAAGGGGAACTTCAAGAAGAATAGCAAGCAAGTTGCTGCTCAAGTGAAGAAGCCCGAGTCTGGTCCTAAGCCTGAGACTAAGTGTTTCTACTGCAAAGGGACTGGTCACTGGAAGCGGAACTACCCCAAGTGATTGGCAGATAAGAAGGATGGCAAAGTGAACATAAGTATATTTGATATACATGTTATTGATGTGTACTTTACTAGTGTTTATAGCAACCCCTCAGTATTTGATACTAGTTCAGTTGCTAAGATTAGTAACTCGAAACGGGAGTTGCAGAATAAACAGAGACTAGTTAAGGGTGAAGTGACGATGTGTGTTGGAAGTGGTTCCAAGATTGATATGATCATCATGGCACACTCCCTATACTTTCGGGATTAGTGTTGAACCTGAATAAGTGTTATTTGGTGTTTGCGTTGAGCATGAATATGATTTGATCATGTTTATTGTAATACGGTTATTCATTTAAGTAAGGAATAAATTGTTGTTCTGTTTACATGAATAAAACCTTATATGGTTACACACCCAATGAAAATAGTTCGTTGGATCTCGATCGTAGTGATACACATAATCATAATATTGAAACCAAAAGATGCAAAGTCAATAATGATAGTGCAACTTATTTGTAGCACTGCCGTTTAGGTCATATTGGTGTAAAGCGCATGAAGAAACTCCATGCTGATGGGATTTTGGAATCACTTGATTATGAATCACTTGATGCTTGCGAACCATGCCTCATGGGCAAGATGACTAAGACTCCATTCTCCGGAGCGAGCAACTGACTTATTGGAAATAATACATACTGATGTATGCGGTCCGATGAGTGTTAAGGCTCACGGCAAGTATCGTTATTTTCTGAACTTCACAGATGATTTGAGCAGATATGGGTATATCTACTTGATGAAACATAAGTCTGAAACATTTGAAAAGTTCAAAGAATTTCAGAGTGAAGTGGAAAATCATCGTGACAAAGAAAATAAAGTTTCTATGATCTGATCGTGGAGACAAATATTTGAGTTACGAGTATGGTCTTCAATTAAAACAATGTGGAATAGTTTCACAAACTCATGCCACATGGAACACCACAACATAATGGTGTGTCCGAACGTCATAACCGTACTTTATTGGATATAGTGCAATCTATGATGTCTCTTACTGATCTACCACTATCGTTTTGGGGTTATGCATTAGAGACAGCTGCATTCACGTTAAATAGGGCACCATCTAAATCCGTTGAGACGACACCATATGAACTATGGTTTGGCAAGAAACCTAAGCTGTTGTTTCTTAAAGTTTGGGACTGCGATGCTTATGTGAAAAAGTTTCAACATGATAAGCTCGAACCCAAATCGGAGAAGTAAATCTTCACAGGATATCCAAAGGAAACTATTGGATACACCTTCTATCACAGATCCGAAGGCAAGACTTTTGTTGCTAAATTCGGAAACTTTCTGGAGAAGGAGTTTCTCTCGAAAGAAGTGAGTGGGAGGAAAGTAGAACTTGATGAGGTAACTGTACCTGCTCACTTATTGGAAAGTAGTGCATCACAGAAAACTGTTTCTGTGACACCTACACCAGTTAGTGAGAAAGCTAATGATAATGATCATGAAACTTCAGAACAAGATACTACTGAACCTCGTAGATCAACCAGAGTAAGATCCGCGCCAGAGTGGTACGGTAATCCTGTTCTGGAAGTCATGCTACTAGATCATGATGAACCTACGAACTATGAAGAAGCGATGGTGAGCCCAGATTCTACAAAGTGGCTTGAAGCCATGAAATCTGAGATGGGATCCATGTATGAGAACAAAGTATGGACTTTGGTTGACTTGCCCGATGATCGGCAAGCAATTGAGAATAAATGGATCTTCAAGAAGAAGACTGACGCTGACGGTAATATTACTGTCTACAAAGCTCGACTTGTCGCAAAAGGTTTTCGGCAAGTTCAAGGGATTGACTACGATGAGACCTTCTCACCCGTAGCGATGCTTAAGTCTGCCGAATCATGTTAGCAATTGCCGCATTTTATGATTATGAAATTTGGCAGATGGATGTCAAAACTGCATTCCTGAATGGATTTCTGGAAGAAGAGTTGTATATGATGCAACCAGAAGGTTTTGTCGATCCAAAGGGAGCTAACAAAGTGTGCAAGCTCCAGCGATCCATTTATGGACTGGTGCAAGCCTCTCGGAGTTGGAATAAACGTTTTGATAGTGTGATCAAAGCATTTGGTTTTATACAGACTTTTGGAGAAGCCTGTATTTACAAGAAAGTGAGTGGGAGCTCTGTAGCATTTCTGATATTATATGTGGATGACATATTACTAATTGGAAATGATGTAGAATTTCTGGATAGCATAAAGGGATACTTGAATAAAAGTTTTTCAATGAAAGACCTCGGTGAAGCTGCTTACATATTAGGCATTAAGATCTATAGAGATAGATCAAGATGCTTAATTGGACTTTCACAAACCACATACCTTGACAAAGTTTTGAAGAAGTTCAAAATGGATCAAGCAAAGAAAGGGTTCTTGCCTGTGTTACAAGGTGTGAAGTTGAGTAAGACTCAATGCCCGACCACTGCAGAAGATAGAGAGAATATGAAAGATGTTCCCTATGCATCAGCCATAGGATCTATCATGTATGCAATGCTGTGTACCAGACCTGATGTGTGCCTTGCTATAAGTCTAGCAAGGAGGTACCAAAGTAATCCAGGAGTGGATCACTGGACAGCGGTCAAGAACATCCTGAAATACCTGAAAAGGACTAAGGGTATGCTTCTCGTATATGGAGGTGACAAAGAGCTCATCGTAAAAGGTTACGTTGATGCAAGCTTTGACACTGATCCGGACGATTCTAAATCGCAAACCGGATATGTGTTTACATTAAATGGTGGGGCTGTAAGTTGGTGCAGTTCTAAACAAAGCGTTGTAGCGGGATCTACATGTGAAGCGGAGTACATAGCTGCTTCGGAAGCAGCAAATGAAGGAGTCTGGATGAAGGAGTTCATATCCGATCAAGGTGTCATACCTAGTGCATCGGGTCCAATGAAAATCTTTTGTGACAATACTGGTGCAATTGCCTTGGCAAAGGAATCCAGATTTCACAAGAGAACCAAGCACATCAAGAGAAGCTTCAATTCCATCCGGGATCTAGTCCAGGTGGGAGACATAGAGATTTGCAAGATACATATGGATCTGAATATTGCCGACCCATTGACTAAGCCTCTTCCACGAGCAAAACATGATCAGCACCAAGGCTCCATGGGTGTTAGAATCATTACTCTGTAATCTAGATTATTGACTCTAGTGCAAGTGGGAGACTGAAGGAAATATTCCCTAGAGGCAATAATAAAGTTATTATTTATTTCCTTATAATCATGATAAATGTTTATTATTCATGCTAGAATTGTATTAACCGGAAACATAATACATGTGTGAATACATAGACAAACAAAGTGTCACTAGTATGCCTCTACTTGACTAGCTCGTTAATCAAAGATGGTTATGTTTCCTAACCATGAACAATGAGTTGTCATTTGATTAACGGGATCACATCATTAAGAGAATGATCTGATTGACATGACCCATTCCATTAGCTTAGCACCCGATCGTTTAGTATGTTGCTATTGCTTTCTTCATGACTTATACATGTTCCTATAACTACGAGATTATGCAACTCCCGTTTGCCGGAGGAACACTTTGGGTACTACCAAACGTCACAACGTAACTGGGTGATTATAAATGAGTACTACAGGTGTCTCCAAAGGTACATGTTGGGTTGGCATATTTCGAGATTAGGTTTTGTCACTCCGATTGTCGGAGAGGTATCTCTGGGCCCTCTCGGTAATGCACATCACTTAAGCCTTGCAAGCATTGCAACTAAATGAGTTAGTTGCGGGATGATGTATTACAGAACGAGTAAAGAGACTTGCCGTCAACGAGATTGAACTAGGTATTGGAATACCGACGATCGAATCTCAGGCAAGTAACATACCGATGACAAAGGGAACGACGTATGTTGTTATGCGGTCTGACCGATAAAGATCTTCGTAGAATATGTAGGAGCCAATATGGGCATCCAGGTCCCGCTATTGGTTATTGACCGGAGACGTGTCTCGGTCATGTCTACATTGTTCTCGAACCCGTAGGGTCCGCACGCTTAAGGTTACGATGATAGTTATATTATGAGTTTATGCATTTTGATGTACCGAAGGTTGTTCGGAGTCCCGGATGTGATCACGGACATGACGAAGAGTCTCGAAATGGTCGAGACATAAAGATTGATATATTGGAAGCCTATGTTTGGATATCGGAAGTGTTCCGGGTGAAATCGGGATTTTACCGGAGTACCGGGAGATTACCGGAAACCCCCGGGAGCTATATGGGCCATGATGGGCCTTAGTGGAAAAGAGAAGAGGCAGCCCCTCATGGGCCGCGTGCCCCTCCCCTCCCTTGGTCCGAATAGGACAAGGAGAGGGGGCCGGCCCCTCTCTCTCTTTTCCCCCCTCCGCGAATCCTATTCCAACTAGGATTGGGGGGGGGATCCTACTCCCAGAGGGAGTAGGACTCTCCTGGCGCGCCCTCCTTGGCCGGCCAGCCTTCCCCCCTTTAGTCCTTTATATACGGAGGCAGGGGCACCCCAGAGACACAAGTTGATCCACGTGATCTTTTCCTTAGCCGTGTGCGGCGCCCCCAGCCACCATAGTCCTCGATAATATTGTAGCGGAGTTTAGGCGAAGCCCTGCTGCTGTAGTACATCAAGATCGTCACCACGCCGTCGTGCTGACGGAACTCTTCCCCGACACTTTGCTGGATCGGAGTCCGGGGATCGTCATTGAGCTGAACGTGTGCTAGAACTCGGAGGTGCCGTAGTTTCGGTGCTTGATCGGTCGGATCGTGAAGACGTACGACTACATCAACCAAACGCTTCCATTGTCGATCTACTAGGTATGTAGATCACACTCCCCCCTCTCGTTGCTATGCTTCACATGATCTTGCGTGTGCATAGGAAATTTTTTGAAATTACTACGTTACCCAACAGTTTCATGATTTTCAGGCGTGTTTTGGATTTACAGGAATTAAAAAACCAAGTTTCTCAATCTTTTCGGCCGAGCCACGACGCCCAAATGTTTGAATTTCACTCACATCTCTTGCATGGGATCCAGAAATTCACCCAAGGGCACCCATGTGATTTTTCAAACAACTTTGGTGCATTGGAGCATGTGCTTCTAGTTTAAATTTAAATTATGCACATTAAATGCGCAGAAACTCAATTAATGTATAAAAAGGCCAAACAAATCTGGAATAATTCCAAAATTTACCACGGTACTTCTATTTGGTCTAATCTACCAGTGTAAAAAATTAAGGCGGGAGAAGGCAGTGTACCCATGTCGTTTCGCACACGGAGGTGACACGTTCCCTCTCGGAACTTATGAAGCTATGTACCTAGGGTAGGGTCATGGACCTGTCCTAACTGCCCTACCCAAGGACATCTCTAGAAGAAATCACCTTTCAATCGATTTGAAGGTGTTCCACTCGACAGACTCGAAGACACTCGACAAAGAAGCAATCACTCGACCAAGATCCAACCACTCGACGGCCAGGAGACCTAAAGTCACTCCGCACACTAACAATCGGTCATTAAGTAGCTTTTATGATCATCATAGCACTTTATTAGGGGCGTTACCAGTAACGCCCGACCTTAATGTACTTAAAACCCTGCATAACTAAGGGCCGGAGGGGTCTGGCGAACTCTATATAAGCCACCCCCCCTCCTCAGTGTAAAGGGTTCGCACCCCTGTGATTCATACACACATAATCCAGTCGACCCCCTCCGGGCTCCAAGACATAGGGCTATTACTTCCTCCGAGAAGGGCCTGAACTCGTAAACCTCATGTGCTTACAACTACTCCATAGCTAAGATCTTGCCTCTCCATACCTACCCCCCTACATTACTGTCAGACTTAGAACCACGACAGTTGGCGCCCACCGTGGGGCCGGTGTCTTAGCGATTTGTTGGAGGAGTTGTGATCTTTTCCGATCCAAATCATCATGGTTTCTGGCGGAGTTTTGGTGGAGGGCTGCGAGATCCGTCTCGGCACGCTCATGTTCATCGCCGACGACTCCGCTTGGCTTCAAGAGGCTCCGCTCGACGTCGACGCACTCCCTGTCTGCGGGGCAACACACTTTCGCGCATGCGTTCGCGGCTTCCTCTTGCGGCAACCGTCGACCCATTATCGGTCGGCCCCTGTGTTGTCCTCCCTCCCTGTTTCCCGCCGGCACAAGCGCTCCGGTCGGTCGAGACTTCAGCGGTGGGAGAGACACGCGGTGGCACGCCAGTCGGCCACCCCTCAAGTCGCGGCGATCGAGCCCGACGAATCCCTCTACGACCTATTCAACCTGTCGACTCGCTCCGCAGAGACCGCATCCGAGTGCGACAACAGTGGTCCGGCGGCAGAGGTTCTGATGGTCGATGGATCGCGCAGTCCTCCCCGTTTTCCCCGCACCGACGGAGGCGCAGGTGGAGGCGACCCGTCGCATCCCCATGAGGAATATCTCCCCGAGCCTCTCACATCGCTGCAGAGAGAAGAACTTCGTCACCGGAACATGGATGCACTGCACACTCCTATCGTTGGAGAAACCCCCGAGGCTCGTGCCTTGGAGGACGCGCGCCTGGCAAACTTGGCTGAGCGCACTCAACTGGAGAACCTCCAGCGAGCACTCGACGAGCGTGCGCGACAACGGGTTTCAGAATCCAGTCGACGTCAGCTCTTTCCGCCCCCGCAGGTATATCGAACTCCGATTCAGAATTTAGCAGCTGCAGCCCGTATAGTAGAGTCGATTTAGCCTTCCCAGTCAGAGGCTGGCAGAGGCTTGCTGCAGATCAGAGCATTACTCCGGCACCAAGAGACCAGAATTCCGCTGTTTCTCAGTCGCGGAACAGGATTCATAGCAGATCCATTGCTGCAGACACTGTCCAGTCGGCTCATAGTCCAAGATCGCCCCCGAGGCATGAGGGACGTTGGGACCGGCGTGATCAGTACGGAAACCGTGAGCAGTATGATCACCGATTCGATCGTGACGATCGACGTCGAGTGCCCACCCCTCCCCCGAGGAGTGGATCGTATGTGCCTCGACAGCAGGATGACAGGCGCCCTCATAGTGTTGGGCGAAGGATTCCAGTCGACCCCAGGGAACCAGGCTTTGATGCGAGATCCATTCTCGTTCAAGGTTTGGTCGACAGGAACAGAGCTCACCGAGAAGGTCACGACAGAGATGCACATACCAGCAGCAGAGTAGATGTTTCGGGGCCAGAGTGCTTTAGTAGAGCCATCAGGGCCGTTGTGATTCCTCCCAACTTCAGGTTGGCGACTGGAGTTAGTAAGTTCACTGGTGAGTCCAAGCCCGATACTTGGCTTGAGGACTACCGGGTGGCTGTCCAAATTGGCGGCGGCAATGATGAAGTGGCCATGAAGCACCTGCCTCTCATGTTGGAGGGCTCGGCCAGAGCGTGGCTGAATCAGTTAGCACCCAGCAGCATTTACACTAGGGAAGATCTCGCTCGAGTGTTTGTCACCACATTTGAAGGAACATGCAAGCGACCGGTAGGGCTGACGGAACTGCGGTCTTGCATGCAGAAGCCGAATGAAACTTTGAGGGATTACATCCAGAGATGGATCACATTACATCACACGGTAGAGAATGTGCCTGATCACCAAGCAGTCTGTGCCTTCAAAGAAGGCGTCAAGTATAGATAACTGAATCTGAAATTTGGTCGAACCGGAGACATGTCTCTGAATCGGATGATGGAGATTGCCACCAAGTACGCTAATGGTGAAGATGAGGATCGACTCCGGAGTGGCAAGCACAAGTCAGTCCCCCAAGAAACCGGAGGAGGAAATTCCAATCAGAAACAGAAGCGGAAAGCCGAGCCAACTGCTCCTAGGGAAGCCTTGGCTGTAACTCGAGGAAAGTTTAAGGGAAAACCCAAAGGGCCTTGGAACCCCAAGAAAGTTAAAGACCAAGACGGAAATGATGTGTTGGATTTGCCATGTCACATACACACCAAGAAAGATGAAGAGGGTAAGCTCATTTACCCGAAACATACCACTCGACAGTGTCGGCTCTTGATCCAGCAGTTCCAGGGCAAACAACCCAAAGATAAGGAAAAGGAGTCGGACAAAGTTGAGGACAAGGAAGACAGTGATGATGGATACCCCCAGGTCAATTCCACCTTGATGATTTTTGCTGATGTTGAAAGCAAAAGTCGACTGAAAGTTATCAACCGTGAGGTGAATATGGTTGCTCCGACGACACCCAGTTATCTGAAGTGGTCTCAGACTGCCATCACATTCGACCAGTCCGATCACCCAATGCACATTGCCACCCCTAGGAGGCAAGCTTTGGTGGTCGACCCAGTTGTTGAAGGCACTCGACTGACCAAAGTCTTGATGGATGGTGGCAGTGGTTTGAACATACTGTATGCTCAGACATTGAAAGGGATGGGCATTCCAATGTCCAGAATCAGTACCAGCAACATGAGTTTCCATGGAGTCATTCCTGGGAAGAAGGCTGAGTCACTCGGCCAAATTGCTCTTGATGTGGTTTTCGGTGATTCCAAGAATTACCGCAAACAAAAGTTGACGTTTGAAGTTGTGGATTTCCAGAGTGCTTATCACACTATTTTGGGTAGGCTAGCTTATGCACGCTTCATGGCTCGACCATGTTATGTGTATCTCAAATTGAAGATGTCTGGTCCCAAAGGTGTGATCACTGTTATGGGCAATCGGAAGAAAGCAGAAGAGTGTTTTCAGAAAGGCTCAAAGATCGCTGATGCTCAGATGGCAGTGGTGGAGCTGCAAGAGTACCAGAAGACTGCAGACCCGAGTGATTTGTTGCGAGCCAAGAAGCCCGCTACAGAATCAGCTTTTCAGTCTTCTGGTGAAACGAAGCCGGTTCACATTCACCCGACCGATCCCAGTGCTGCTCCGACTCATATCTCAACAACACTCGACTCCAAATAGGAAGAAGCGCTCATCCAGTTCCTCCGTGAGAACTGGGACATCTTCGCATGGAAGCCTTCTGACATGCCGGGTGTTCCCAGGGGGCTGGCTGAGCACCGCCTATGAGTCGACTCAAAAGTGAAACCTGTCAAAGAACATCTCCGACGGTCCGCCGTCCAGAAGAGAAAGGCTATTGGTGAGGAGGTGGCTCGGCTCTTAGCAGCGGAGTTCATCCGAGAGATTTACCACTCCGAGTGGCTCACCAACGTTGTCATGGTCCCCAAGAAGGACAAGTCACTTCGCATGTGCATTGACTTTAAACATATCAATCGGGCCTGCCCGTAAGATCATTTTCCTCTCCCCCGCATCGACCAGATAGTCGACTCGACTGCGGGATGTGAGCGACTGTCTTTTTTAGACACCTATTCTGGGTACCATCAGATCCGTCTGTATGGACCTGACGAGATCAAAACAGCTTTCATCACTCCATTTGGGTGCTTCTGTTATGTTACCATGCCATTCGACCTCAAGAATGCCGGAGCCACATTCATGAGGATGATTCAGAAGTGTTTGCTCACTCAAATCAGTCGGAACATGGAAGCATACATGGATGATATTATGGTCAAGTCACGGAAGGGTTCTGACCTGCTGACTGACCTTGCTGAAACCTTTGCCAACCTCAGGAGGTATGATATCAAGCTTAATCCATCAAAGTGCACATTCGGAGTTCCTGGCGAAAAGTTATTCGGTTTCTTGTTTCCGAACGGGGAATCGACGCCAATCCAGAAAAAATTGGTACTATACTCCGGATGAAATGTCCTGTGCGAGTGCATGACGTCCAGAAGCATACCGGTTGCTTGGCCGCTTTAAGTCGATTCATCTCTTGTCTTGGTGAAAAGGCATTGCCTCTTTACCGATTGGTGAAGAAGTCAGACAAGTTCGAGTGGACTCCTGAAGCTGATGCAGCGTTTGCAGAGCTCAAAGCTCTGCTCTCCACCCAGCCGGTGCTTGCTGCCCCAATCAGCAAAGAGCCTTTGCTGCTTTACATCGCAGCCACGGGACAAGTCGTCAGTACGGTACTTACGGTCGAGCAGGAAGAAGATGGAAAAGCCTTCAAAGTTCAGCGCCCAGCATATTATGTTTCTGAAGTTTTGACCCCGTCGAAGCAAAGATACCCTCATTATCAGAAGCTTGTATATGGGATTTATATGACCACAAAGAAGGTTGCTCACTACTTCGCTGATCATTCCATTACAGTCGTCAGCGACGCTCCATTGTCAGAGATCCTGCACAACAATGATGCAACTGGTCGAGTGGCAAAATGGCCGATTGAACTCCTTCCTCTAGATGTCAAGCTTGAGGCAAATAAAGCTATCAAGTCCCAAGCAATAGCAGATTTCGTCGCCGAGTGGATCGGACAACAACTGCCGACTCAGGTTCACTTGGAGCATTGGACCATGTTCTTCGACGGTTCCAAAATGTTGAAAGGTTCCGGTGCCGGAGTAGTATTGGTCTCCCCCCGAGGAGATAAGCTCAGATACGTTCTTCAAATCCACTTTGATTCCTCCAATAACGAAGCAGAATATGAAGCACTTTTATATGGGTTGCGCATGGCCATTTCACTCGGCGTCCGTCGCCTCATGGTCTATGGCGACTCGGATTTGGTGGTTAATCAAGTGATGAAGGAGTGGGACGTCAGAAGTCCGGCCATGACTGGTTATTGCAATGCAGTGAGAAAGCTGGAGAAGAAATTCAAGGGGTTAGAACTTCATCACATACCCCGACTGAAAAATCAAGCAGCTGATGATTTGGCGAAAATAGGTTCCAAAAGAGAAGCCACTCCCAGCAATGTGTTTTTGGAACACATCCACACGCCATCAGTTCAGGAGGATCCCTTCACTGAAGAAGCCCCGCAGCCAAAAAGTGCCATGGATCCGATTGAAGTTGAAGTTCCAGCTGTGGTCGACCTGATCATGGAAGTTTTGGTCATCACTCCCGACTGGACGGTACCGTACATCACGTACATCCTAAGGAAAGAACTCCCAGAGGACGAAGAAGAGGCTCGACAGATCGTCCGTCGATCCAAGGCCTTTACAGTCATAAAGGGACAGTTGTATAGAGAAAGCGCGACTGGACTCAGTTAGAAGTGTATAACACCAGAAGAAGGTCAGATAATCCTTGATGATATCCACTTGGGGACCTGTGGTCATCATGCGTCCTCTCGGACCATTGTGGCTAAAGCATACCGAGCGGGATTCTACTGGCCAAGGGCGAATGAAATGGCGAAAGAAATAGTCGACAAATGTGAAGGATGTCAGTTTTACTCCAATATGTCGCACAAACCCACGTCAGCCCTGAAAACCATTCCACTCGTCTAGCCCTTTGTTGTTTGGGGACTGAACATGGTTGGACCACTGAGAACGGGCAGGAGCGGCTTCACTCATGTGCTAGTAGCAGTCGACAAGTTCACCAAATGGATTGAAGCTAAGCCTATCAAGAATCTTGATGCTTGCACTGCTATCAGTTTCATCAGAGAGTTGATATTCAGATATGGAGTTCCACACAGCATCATCACTGACAATGGGTCAAACTTCGATTCTGACAAATTCAGAGCCTTTTGCGCCTCTCAAGGCACACGAGTCGACTACACTTCAGTCGCTCACCCCCAGTCGAATGGACAAGCGGAAAGAGCAAACGGCTTAATTCTCAAAGGACTAAAACCCCGACTGATGCGCGATCTCAAGCACGCAGCAGGTGCATGTGTTGACGAGCTTCCATCAGTTCTTTGGGGATTAAGGACAACCCCGAACCGGTCGACTGGAAGAACCCCATTCTTTCTGGTCTACGGAACCGAAGCAGTTTTGCCGAGTGACCTGCTTCACAACGCACCCCGAGTCGAGCTCTACTCTGAGGATGAAGCAGAACAAGCCCGGCAGGACGCAGTCGACCTCCTGGACGAAGACAGAGAAATGGCCATGATCCGATCGACCATCTATCAGCAGGACTTGAGTCGATTCCATGCCAGAAATGTAAAGAGCCGAGACTTCCAAGAAGGAGACTTGGTCCTCCGAGTGGATCAACAGAAACCACACAAACTCGCTCCTACTTGGGAAGGTCCCTTCATAGTCACCAGAGTCCTCCACAATGGAGCGTACCACCTTTATAATGTTGATCGCCAGATTGATGAGCCACGAGCCTGGAATGTGGAGCTGCTCCGCCCCTTTTATACTTGAATTCTCACTCGGATGGGATGTAATAAGAAAAACTTCTGTAGTTTATTTATCAAAGACAAGAGTGTTATAATTTTCCCAGTGATTGTTATTGTTTTTGTTTGCGTAAGAAATCCCCCAGTGGGTGGCTTAGCTGCGAATCCGTTTCGCCCAAGTTTGTAAAAATAATTTCCTACCGAGTGGTGAGCCAGCCTCCCACTCGGGGGCTTAGCTGCGAACCCGTTTCGCCTAAGTGTTTGAAAATCCTACCGAGTGGTGAGCCAGCCTCCCACTCGGGGGCTTAGCT
>NC_041390.1:128663097-128664093 GCF_002162155.2 Triticum dicoccoides | reverse complement strand
CTAAGTGTTTGAAAATCCTACCAAGTGGTGAGCCAGCCTCCCACTCGGGGGCTTAGCTGCAGTCCAGTACTCGCCTAAGTGTTTGAAAATGCTACCGAGTGGTGAGCCAGCCTCCGACTCGGAGGCTTAGCTGCAGTCCAGTACTTGCCTAAGTGAGAAAAATCCTACCGAGTGGAGAGCGACCCTCCCACTCGGGGGCTTAGCTGCAGTCCAGTACTTGCCTAAGTGTTTGAAAATCCTACCGAGTGGTGAGCCAGCCTCCCACTCGGGGGCTTAGCTGCAGTCCAGTACTCGCCTAAGTTTGAAAAATCCTACCGAGTGGAGAGCGCCCCTCCCACTCGGGGGATTATCTGCCATCCGGTACTCGCCTAAGTTTGAAAAATCCTACAGAGTGGAGAGTGACCCTCCCACTCGGGGGCTTAGCTGCAGTCCAATACGCTCCTAAGTTTGAAAAATCGTACCGAGTGGAGAGCGACCCTCCCACTCGGAGGCTTAGCTGCAGTCCAGTACTCGCCTAAGTTTGAAAAATCCTACCGAGTGGAGAGCAGCCCTCCCACTCGGAGGCTTAGCTGCACTCCAGTACTCGCCTAAGTTCGAAAAATCCTACCGAGTGGAGAGCGACCCTCCCACTCGGGGGCTTAGCTATAGTCCAGTACTCGCCTAACTGTTTGAAAATCCTACCGAGTGGTGAGCCAGCCTCCCACTCGGGGGCTTAGCTGCAGTCCAGTACTCGCCTAAGTGTTTGAAAATCCTACCGAGTGGTGAGCCAGCCTCCCACTCGGAGGCTTAGCTACAGTCCAGTACTCGCCTAAGTTTGAAAAATCCTACCGAGTGGAGAGTGACCCTCCCACTCGGGGGCTTAGCTGTAGTCCAGTACTCGCCTAAGTGTTTGAAAATCCTACCAAGTGGTGAGCCAGCCTCCCACTCGGGGGCTTAGCTACAGTCCAGTACTCGCCTAAGTGTTTGAAAATGCTACCGAGTGGTCAGCCAGCCTCC
>NC_041390.1:128648494-128663087 GCF_002162155.2 Triticum dicoccoides | reverse complement strand
ATCCTACCGAGTGGAGAGCGACCCTCCCACTCGGGGGCTTAGCTACAGTCCAGTACTCGCCTAAGTTTGAAAAATCCTACCAAGTGGAGAGCGACCCTCCCACTCGGGGGCTTAGCTGCAGTCCAGTACTCGCCTAAGTTTAAAAAATCCTACCGAGTGGAGAGCAACCCTCCCACTCGGGGGCTTAGCTGCAGTCCAGTACTCGTACAAGTTTAAAAAATCCTACCAAGTGGAGAGCAACCCTCCCACTCGGAGGCTTAGCTGCAGTCCAGTACTCGCCTAAGTACGAAACACATCCCAATCCGCAAGGACGACGAGGTGCAGATCGACTGCCACCTTCTCCTTCGGAGCTTCGCCACAAATACAACATGCGCTCCACCCCAATCCGCAAGGACGACGAGGTGCAGGTCGACTGCCACCTTCTCCTTCGGAGCTTCGCCACAAATACAACGTGCGCTCCATCCCGACCCGCAAGGACGAAGAGGTGCGGGTCGACTGCTACCTTCTCCTTCGGAGCTTTGCCACAAATGCAACGTGCGATCCATCCCGACCCGCAAGGACGACGAGGTGCAGGTCGACTGCTACGTTCTCCTTCAGAGCTGCGCCACAAATACAAAAGTTGTCTCGAGTGAAGAACGAGTTCCACTCGATGGAGAATTCATGAAGATATTCAATGATAAACCAAGTTTAGATAAATCCTAAAGGTTCCAGGCCGCAGATTGAAGTACTCGGGCATTCAGCCCGAAAGAGTTTAACGGTTACAAAAACCACTCGGCATTCCGAGGCAAATTTAAAGCGTATCCAAGTTTCATAAGATTGCTCACTCGGCCGGAGGAGGGCTGGCAGGCTCCACGAACGAGTCCAGATCGATCCCATCAGCGATCCGAGTAGCGGCAGCAATGAAAGTCTCCATGAAGGACTGGAAGTCGTGCTTTTTGGTGTTAGCGACTTTGATCGCAGCCAGCTTGTCTTCACGAGCCTCCTTGCAATGGACTCGCACCAGGGACAGTGCCACATCAGCACCACACCGGGCGGAAGATTTCTTCCATTCTTGCACTCGGCCAGGGATCTCGTTCAGTCGAGTCATCAGAGATTCCAGATCATTCTGAAGCGTCGCCCCCGGCCAAAGCGTCGAGTCGATTTGAGAGACAACCTCCTTCAGGCGTGCGAGGTAGCTTGTGGCGCTGGCGATACGGGACTGTAGTCGGAACACGTTCATCGCAGTTTCGTCGCAGACCGGGGAAGCGATAGGGTCCAGACCCGTCTCAACCCTTCCAGTTTCTTCATCAAAGTCTTGATAAAGTTCTGCAGCCAAAAGTCAGTTCAATCAACCGAGCAAAATCCGATGGCAAGCATCAACACAGTCAGATTAAAAGAAATACCTCCCAGCAAGATATCAAGCTTCTTGGCAAGGGCCCTCAGATAAGCTTCTATGTCGTTCCTCTTGCGGATCGCAGACTCCAACTTTTCGTTCAGGGCGACCTTATCCTTCTTTAGGCTGGTCACTTCGCGGTTAGCTTCATTAAGACAAGATATCAGTCTAGTCACCTCTCCTTCAAGCATTTCGACTGAAGCAAGCTTCTCGTCCGCGAGAACGGTTTTGTCTTAGGCTGCTTTTTGCGCGGCAGCGAGGTCCGAGTCCTTCTTGTCTAGAGCCAACTTCATTTTCTCTGCAAAAGAAATAATCGAATCAAAAAAGAGACCAAAGAGATATATTGAAGTTCAGTCGGCAATCAGTTACCTTCCATACTAGCGGCCTCGTCTTGAGCTTTTTTCAGATTTTGCTGAGCCAATTCCAGGTCAAGGTTTAGCTGGATCTGCTATTTCTCCAAGTCAGCAAAGCGAGCTCCAAGATCACAAGATTTCTGCAATCAGGGAGGGGAACTTATTTTACATCGAAAAACGACAAAGACAATAAATACTAAGACTACGGTCGACTGCCCGCAGTCCACCATAGTCTCGGGGACTACACCTAGTGGGTGCACTTTGCGTGCCCCCACCGGTTCGGTTTACACTCGACACGGCCAGACCAGATCGAGCGAAAGAATCAAAATACAAAGACTACAGTCGACTGCCAGCAGTCCATCGTAGTCTCGGGGACTACACCCAGTGGGTGCACTCAGCGTGCCCCCACTAGTCCAAAAATTCAATCGACGCACCCAGTGGGTGTATAGATGCAAAAAAATTTGGAAAGAGAGTCTTCAGATAGCATATCCTAACAGAACAAGCGTTGACCAACTGACCTGAACATTGCTTTGGAGAGCCGAGCTGGCGTCATAGGTGGCCTGACTGGCATCCCGCACCGCCTTCATCTTCTCCATCATAACACCCGCCTGGCGTATGGCTTCCTTGGCAGCATTCACTTTGTCCTCTGGGACATGATGGATCGCAAAAACTGAAGGTGGGTCGGCAGGAGCTTGAGCAGTCGACGAAGAAGGCAGTGCACTCGACAATGGTACGGCGAAGGTAACAGAACCCCGATTGGCATCACCAGCGTCCTGAACGACTGGTTCCGCCATCGGCGTCGACTGTGACACCTTGCTTGCAGGAGCTTTCCTATTTTTCCTCGTCAAAGGCCTCTCAGGCTCTTCATCATCATCATCGGGGAGGTCAATAATGTTAGGAGCTGTTCAAAGATCAATCACCAAAATCACATCACCCAATGGTACACATTGCAGTTGAGTCGACCAAATAAAGACAGAATGACAGAAATCATACCCAGATTGGAAGTGACTGCATCCTCCATTACCTCATCCTCATCCCTGTAAGCTAAGGTCCCGAAAGTAGCAGCGCTGCCAGTTCCAAAGTTCGTCTGGTTAAATCAAGAAAAAATAAACAGCACAGAGCGTCGAGTGAATACAAAGGGAGACACTCACGCAGAAGCGACCGGGATGTCAATCTTAATCTTCAGCAACGCCTTCCGAGGCTTCTGCTCTGCAACTTTTGGATGCTTTGATGCTTTTTCAGTTGGGGTTGGTGAAGATGTCCGAGGACGCTTTGAAGACTGACCAGTCTGAGCAATCGCCTTTTCACGGGCGCTCGGTCGTTCTTGGTCAAGCTTGGATCACCTCTCCCTGCGAGGAGGCGACTCGACTTCTTCTTCGTCACTTGAGTCGTCGCTTTCTTCATCCCCTTCTCCGTCAGAATGTCATTCGCCATTGTCGCCGTCGCTCGCCTCTCCTTCTGGATCTTGCTCTTGCTCTCCGTTGGGCACTGAGTACATTTCGATAAGGGCCTGAAAGAAAGCAGGAAGAACAAAGTCAGTCGACGCAGTATAGGCCACTGCGCGAGTGAATTCAGATTATAATCAAAAGCTCAGAATCGGACCTTTTCTGGTTCATGGGACTGGTCGAATGGAGGAACTCTCCTGGCTCCCCTGGGGTTGTCCTTGTTTCCGGTTATGCCCGACAGCCACCCCTCCAGTGTGTCATCATCGACCTCCTCCGGGAGAATCGGAGTGGTGTCGTCAAGACCCGAATACATCCACATCGGATGGTCTCGAGCTTGAAGAGGCTGGATGCGCCGCCAAAGGAAAACCTCCAAGAGATCCATACCAGTGACCCCGTCACGGATAAGCTGGACCACCCGTTCGACCAGCACCCTAACTTGCGCCCTCTCCTCTGAGATCACCTTCAAAAAGGAGGGTTTCCTCACTCGGTCCATGGTAAGAGGAGGGAGGCCAGTCGACTGCCCTGGCGTCAGCTGGTCTTTGCAGTAAAACCAGGCCGACTGCCATCCGGGGACCGAGTCAGGAAGAATCATGGCCGGAAAGGAACTTTTCCCTCTCATCTAAACACCAAGACCCCCACACATCTAAATCACTTGTGTTCTCTCATCACTCGGGTTGGCCTTTTTCACCGTCTGAGAACGACAGGTGAAAATGTGCTTGAAAAGACCCCAATGAGGCCCACAACCCAAGAAATTCTCGCACAAAGACACGAAGGCAGCAAGATACACGATTGTGTTGGGAGTGAAGTGGTGGAGTTGTGCCCCAAAGAAATTCAGAAATCCCCGAAAGAAAGGGTGAGGAGGCAAGGAAAACCCACGGTCGACGTGGGTGGCAAGGAGAACACGCTCACCCTCCCGAGGTTGCGGCTCGGATTCCTTCCCCGGAAGCCGCACCGATCCATGGGGGATCAGTCCTCCGTCGGCTAGGTCGTCGAGGTCTTCTTGGCGGATCGTCGAGCGGATCCAGTCGCCCTGGATCCAGCCCTTCGGCAGGCCGGCTCGCGAGGAAGATCCACCCCGACTTGTCGCCTTCCCCTTCGCCTTTGTCGTCGCCTTCTTCGCCTGCTCCAGAGCCGCCGTGTTCTCCTTCCCCATCGTCGCCGGCGAGACACATACGGAGCGGCGGCGCTGGGGCGAGAACGAGCATGACGAAGAAGCCTGAAGAGGAGGAGAGGAAATGAGAACGCATTGTTCAAGAAACCCCGGTCCGACGCCTTATATGAGGTTACTTCCGAGTGGCTGACTGGTAGGCCCGGACGATCCTGTCAAATCCCGCAACAGTAGTGCACGCGATACGTGGCGAAAAAGGTGGCGCGGAGATCAAGGCGGCTCTGCCCTATCCCATCCGATTACTGCGGCCTCCCCCGCCCCGCGTGCTTCCCAAAATTCGAATCCCATGAAATCCGTGGGCAGCAGAACAACTTGTTAGATGGAAGACCTCCTCCACACTATCACTCGGAGCTTTTCAAGTAAAGAAATTCACTCGACAAAAAACTAAGAATGGATCAAGGAGACTGAAAAGGAAGTTGCTGTCGTCACTCAGGTTCATTGATCCGAAACAAGATATGCTCACGGCATGAAAAATGAGTCGGAGAAGTTCTCAACTCCTTCCCCACTCAAACCTCGATACATTCGGGGGCTAATGATGAAGCTATGTACCTAGGGTAGGGTCATGGACCTGTCCTATCTGCCCTACCCAAGGACATCTCTAGAAGAAATCACCTTTCAATCGACTTGGAGGTGTTCCACTCGACAGACTCGAAGACACTCGACCAAGAAGCAATCACTCGACCAAGATCCAACCACTCAACGGCCAGGAGACCTAAAGTCACTCCGCACGCTAACGGTCGGTCATTAAGTAGCTTTTATGATCATCATAGCACTTTATTAGGGGCGTTACCAGTAATGCCCGACCTTAATGTACTTAAAACCCTGCATAACTGAGGGTCGGAGGGGTCTAGCAAACTCTATATAAGCCACCCCCCTCCTTAGTGTAAAGGGTTCGCACCCCTGTGATTCATACACACATAATCCAGTCGACCCCCTCTGGGCTCCGAGACGTAGGGCTATTACTTCCTCCGAGAAGGGCCTGAACTCGTAAACCTCGTGTGCTTACAACTACTCCATAGCTAAGATCTTGCCTCTCCATACCTACCCCCTACATTACTGTCAGACTTAGAACCACGACAGGAACCACGAGTCTTCTTGAGGGAAGCTCCGGTTCGCAAGAAGCTTACACCAAAGTTTGTCTCAATTCGACCAAAAAATTACCGCAACATGTTGGTGCCATGTCATGACACCATGCCAAGTTTCATGATTTTCAGGCATGTTTTGAATTTACAGGAATTAAAAAATCAAGTTTCTCAATCTTTCTGGCCGAGTCACGATGCCCAGATGTTTGAATTTCACTCCCATCTCTTGCATGAGACCTAGAAATTCACCCAAGGACACACATTTGATTTTTCAGACAACTTTGGTGCACATTAAATACGCAGAAACTCAATTAATGTATAAAAAAGGCCAAACGACACGGAATAATTCCAAAATTTAGCACGATACTTCTATTTAGTCTAATCTGCGAGTGTACAAAAATTAAGGCGGGAGAAGGCAGTGTACATATATTGTTTCGCACACAGAGGTGACACGTCCCCTTTCGGAACCAAGAGCCTTCTTGAGGGAATCTCCGGTTTGCAAGAAGCTTACACCAAAGCTTGTCCCAATTCGGCCAAAAAAATTATCGCAGCACGTTGGTGCCATGTCATGACACCATAACAAGTTTCATAATTTTCAGGCGTGTTTTGGATTTACGGGAATTAAAAAACCAAGTTTCTCAATCTTTCAGGCCGAGCCACGATGCCCAGCTATTTGAATTTCACTCACATCTCTTGCATGGGACCTAGAAATTCACCCAAGGACACACATGTAATTTTTTAAACAACTTTGATGCACTGGAGCCTGTGCTTGTAGTTCAAATTTGAATTATGCACATTAAATGTGCAGAAACTCAATTAATGTATTAAAAAGGTCAAACGAATCCGGAATAATTCCAAAATTTAGCATGGTACTTCTATTTGGTCTAATCTGCCAGTGTAAAAAAATTAAAGCGGGAGAAGGCAGTGTACATATGTCGTTTCGCACACGGAGGTGACATGTTCCCTCTCAGAACCACGAGCCTTCTTGAGGGAAGCTCTGGTTTGCAAGAAGCTTACACCAAAGCTTTTCCCAATCCGGCCAAAAAAATTACCGCAGCATGTTGGTGCCATGTCATGACACCATGCCAAGTTTCATGATTTTAGGCGTGTTTTGGATTTACAGTAATTAAAAAACCAAGTTTCTCAATCTTTCCGGCCGAGTCACGACGCTCAAATTTTGAATTTCACTCCCATCTCTTGCATGGGACCTAAAAATTCATCCAAGGACACACATGTGATTTTTCAAACAACTTTGGTGCACTAGAGCATGTGCTTGTAGTTCAAATTTGAATTATGCACATTAAATGCCCAGAAACTCAATTAATGTATAAAAAAGGCCAAACGAACATGGAATAATTCCAAAATTTAGCACGGTACTTCTATTTGGTCTAATCTGCGAGTGTACAAAAATTAAGGCGAGAGAAGTCAGTGTACGTATGTTGTTTCACACACAGAGGTGACACGTTCCCTCTCGGAACCAAGAGCCTTCTTGAGGGAAGCTCTAGTTTGTAAGAAGCTTACACCAAAGCTTGTCCCAGTTCGGCCAAAAAAATTACTGCGGCATGTTGGTGCCATGTCATGACACCATGTCAAGTTTCATGATTTTCAGCCGTGTTTTGAATTTACAGGAATTAAAAAAACCAAGTTTCTCAATCATTCTGGCCGAGCCATGACACCCAGATGTTTGAATTTTATTCTCATTTCTTGCATGAGACCTATAAATTCACGCAAAGACACACATTTGATTTTTCAGCAAACTTTGGTGCATTTAGAGCATGTGCTTGTAGTTCAAATTTGAATTATGCACATTAAATACGCAGAAACTTAATTAATGCATAAAAATGCCAAACGAATCTAGAATAACTCCAAATTTAAACACGACACTCATGTATTAGTAGCATGTTCACTGAATGTAAATGTTCTAGCAATTCAAACACCATCCTTTCTCTCGTAACACCATGTTGTTTTTCAAAACATAATGAAAAAAATCAGGTATACAACAAACAGTTTACTAGAAAGAATCGTGTGGGATGCGATATAAAATATCTTGGCACACCGTCTTGTCTGGCTTACGCAGGAAGCTTCGTCGTGTACAGTCCACCGCCCCCGCTTGAACCACACTTGCGCGCCAGTTTCTCGCGACACCGAGCAAAAAAATTTGGTCACCGCAAAAATATCTATCTCCCCGCCCCCTTCCTCCTACCAAAAGCCACATTTCCATTGTTCCTTCTTGCTTTCCAAGTTCAAACCTTCACTGCTGCTTACTGGCAGCTCAACCTCCTCACTGGCGACCCTTCTTCTTGCAGCGCCGCCTCCTCGCCGGCTACCCTTCTTCTTGCAGCGCCGCCTCCTCGCCGGTGACCCTTCTTCTTGCAGCGCCGCCTCCTCGCCAGCGACCCTTCTTCTTGCTGCGCGGCCTCCTCGCCGCTGACACTTCTTCTTGCTGCGTGGTCTCATCGATATGGTCAGGTAATCCACACTCCACCCACACCATCCTCCTCCTTTCCCGTCCCACATGCCCCGACCGACGGAGCGACACCTTCCATCGAAATCACTAACCCCCTCCTCCAATTAAGCGCCGCCCACAGCCATTTTACACGCAGTATAACGTGGAGCTAAGTAGCATGTGGCTGCACGCGCGAACGAGGTCGCTATGGCTGCCATGCGTGTCGACCGCCAGATCTTGGAGAACCACCTCGTCTTCGAGGCCACCGTCGACACCGCCACACGGTTGTCTACTTTAAAATAAAGTTCATGATGTTTTCTCGAGGCCATCGCAGTGCCTTCTAGTGATTTGTCCTCTGTAATGTTAATATGCAATCTAATCTTCAGTTAACAATTTAGTCCTCTGAAATGTAATGTTCAGTTAACACTTTGGTCCAATAATTGCTACATTTCGTAGTACTATTCTCAAGCATTCTTTGTTTTGTTAACTGTCTTATCTTCTAGTACATGTTTCTATTCTGCAATGTGGTGATCAGTTAACTATTTTGGTTCTTTTGGTCTGCTGTCCATTTAACTGTTTGGTTCAATTCTGCAATTTGATTTTTATTTGCTGTGGGTACAATTTTGTATTGTTATGCATATGACACCAATCGAATTTGGCTGTACTCAATACATATTCTATTGATAGTATGGCAACTCTCAGTTAACCTGATCAAGATCTTCCTTATGTGTGCTGCAGGGAAACAATGAGAGACACTGCGGTTTACCATCAAGGTTTGTTCAAGCAGAGTCCTTTGGCTAATAGCACATTATTGTGCAGTTGCGGGAATCATTTTAATATTTATGTTTCTTACAATTTGGTCTTGCACATGTAGGTCCTGTTGTAAAAGGCTTAGACCCACTGTTCGACCCATTTTGCATATGGGGAAATGAGATGTCCATGAATATCAGTCAAGTCAAGAAACTCAGAAAGATTGTTAGGATGAAGAAACTTGCGACGAATAATAGCAAGATCTTTGTTTGCAAAATGAAGGTGACATCAGTCAACTATAGGATGGTACCAACTCTTTTACCTTGTTTTTACCCCTTGCGCCATTTCAAAATTTACAACAGCGATTTAAGCATAGCTTTTTTTCAATACTTTTCAAAGCAGCTCACCGATGATCACCTCTCAAACCACCTGCATGGTCAAGAGGCGAGGAAGGTATTCATTCAACACCCACGGTACAATATTGAAGTCTTGCTGAAGAGTACGAAAGTTGGGCGGGCAATTATCCATAGCCACTGGCCTAAAGTTGCAAGGAAATTCAACATCACTGAAGGCTCAATATTTGCCTTCCGCTTCTGCAGTTTTCCAGATGAGATTCATCTGTCTATTTACCGTGCATGATGCTACTTTCCAAAGGTTTTTTATGCTGCATGTGAAACTTGGTGCTGTTGTGTAATGGCATAATGAGTGCCGAAGCTATCTGATGTAATTCGATTATGAAATCCTGGTTGCTTTTATACAGATATGAAATATCTGGCGTGTTTTATAAGAAATATCAGTTTGATTAGTATATGGATTATCAATAATAGGCTAATTACCCTACTTATTTGGGGTTTTCTATTGCAGACGGTTACTCAGACAGCACCATGGGCTATGAACTCAAACAACCAGCATGGTTTCTAGAAAGTAGGCGTGTTCGATCAACTAACAATCACGCACGGCTTCCGGCAGCGAACTGTTTGCGTTAGACCACCTTGCACAAACGTTTCCACACAAAGAACTGTGTGTGATATACATACGAATGGAAACATTTTTTTTTGGATTGACTGTGTGGGATGTACATAAGAACATAAACGAATTCCTTGGATTAACTGTGTTTGATATACATACCTACGGAAATGTTTTTATGGGATTTACCGTGTGGGATGTACATACTTACGGAAATGATTTTCTCAGATTACCGTGTGGGATGTACATACCTACGAAAATGATTGGGTTTCGATGCCTCACCGGATCGCACACGGCCCCAGCCTGGGTCCCAGGAGGGCCTATCCCCGACGATTTCTGGGTCGTGTGGGAAGGACACCCTATCGCACACACTCACTTGACGACGGTTCCAAATGCCGTCACGGAAAAGGGTTAAAAACCGTTTGTTTAGCACGTCGTTGTACCAGTGAACTGGAACATGTTGACCTTCTTGACACGAGCACTCCTCAAAACTGCAGCACTTAGTGGCACAAGACTAGAGTGGAAGTAGGCACACACTACTCTCGTGAGCGGACATATGCCGAGTGCAGATTCTGGCGATTCCGTGCTGGTGTCTTGGTCTAAACTTTCTGTAGAACACTTGGATGGCGCTGACATAGGAACACATGGGAACATGCTGATGGCACATGTGTACGGCTTGAGGTGGAGATCATCTAGGCAAACCAATGGGGTGGCCACACTTGGAGCGGGTTTGATTGTTGCTGACACCTCCACAGCGATAGAGATGAGAGTTGTAGCATTGTCCCCTCGTGGGCTCGTGGTCGAGCAGGTGGCAGCTGATGCGTCGACGGATTCCATAGGCATTGTAGAGGGGATCTGTGTAGATGTCGACGCACGCATAGAGGCCATGGCCGAACCGTTATTGGAGACAGCATCGTGCGTGAGGGAGTTCACCGTGGTTGAGCGGTCGCCCGAGATGCCCAACATGGGGGTTGGACTCAAGGCCACGGCCGCTGGCTCGAGGTCGAAGCAACCACGCTCAGGGACGACACCGATGGTGACCTTGGACGAAGCTAATGTTGAGGCGGGAGTGGGCGCAGACACTGACATGGTGATGGCGCAGCTTGGGCATTGCATCGAACATGTTGCGTGCGACGTGGTAGTGAGGTCAACGCCGTCAGGTGCGGCCATGCCCAGGTCGTTGCCGAGCCGTAGAGTGGCCCCGCGGTTGATGGAGGTCTTGGTGGTGGTCGCAGCAGGCATGAGAGAAGCGATGCTGTCGACACTATGGAAGCCCACCGCTCAAGCATGGCACACATCTCCTTGATAGCCGGCTGCACCGTGCGTTTGACGGCCGCCTCCACAGCCGCCTTGATGGAGCTAACGAGTCGTGCTTTCCAATCCATGGGATTGAGGATGAGTGGTGAAATTGAAGGAGAAAGGTGGTAGGAATGGCTCTGAATATCAAATATTAACAGCACAGTAGTATATATGCCAATTGCTTACTGATTCTAGCTACAAGCCATTGATTTGGAGGATGAGGCCATGGCAGGGGAGGAGAGGAACACGAAAAGAGGAAGAAGATACATAAGCGGTCTAGATTCTAGCCAACTTGCCTATTGCCGATTGCCTCGTATATGTAGTTGCTTCCTTGCCAGGCCTCCGTGCAGCCCAAGCCGAGCAGCATATGGCCCAACCCAGCACACTAGTAGGGTTCGCTAACACATATTTTTTTTGAAGCCAGGCAAAAGATTTGCCATTTTCATTAAATAAGAGAGGAGGTTCAGACATATGTCGCAACGCGACCAAAAGAAAAGACTACTTTCGCAACATGAGACTACTCAAATGCTTGGCCCCAGCCAAAGTCCACAGGTGGGCCTTCTCTTTAATTCTCATGACGATAATTGTGGTCGGAGTCGCGGCGTTGCGAAAAATTCTGGCATTTCGTTCTTTCCATATCTCCCATGAGACAAGCATCATAATGGAGGCAAGAGCCTTTCTGTTATGATCCGCGTTGCTCACCGCCTTTTGCCACCAAGTTTGAACCGAAACTTCATTTCGCCAAATCATTGGTGAGCAGTCGTCGATTCCCAGCCAAATGGTAATCTCATTCCAAACTCTATTCGTGAATCTACACTGAAATAGCAGGTGGGCAGCAGACTCTTGAACTTGCTTGCAAAGGGGGCAAAGGTTGCAATTGGGCCATCCCCGCCGAGATAAGCAATCGGCCGTCCAGACTCGGTTCTGGAGAACTAGCCAAGTAAAGAACTTGCATTTGGGAGGAGCCCACGTCTTCCAGATCATGGAAGTATTGGTACTGTAGGTGAGTCCTGCAAATTGCGCCAAGTAAGCCGAGGATGTCGTGTACTCTCTGCTGGTAGTGAATTTCCACAAAATAGTGTCTTGTCTATCCTGGCTTAGAGTGACACCGGCAACCTTCTCCCAGAGGTTGGCGAACTCCTGCAAGTGCGTCAAGGTGAGGCCCTGTGTGGTGTTGATCTGATGGATCCAAAAATTGTTGTCCAAAGCCTTGCTAACCACACAGTTCTTTCTTTTTGAAATCTCAAAGATTTTAGGCGCGATGTCTTTGGGTCGAAAACCATTCAGCCAAGAGGATTCCCAGAAAATAGCCTTGTTGCCATCACCAATGGTAACCGTCGTGGCCGCCGCAAAGAGATCTTTATCCTTGTCAGAGCAAGGCGTTCCCATCCGGGCCCATGGTTTTGGCGGATCCGCCCACTCAAACCACAACCAACGGAGGCGTAGAGCAGTAGCAAATTTCTCCAGGTTGAGCACACCTAGACCTCCATGAACTTTGGGCTTGCAAACTAGATCCCAGTTCACCTTGCACTTGCCTCCCGTCACCTTATCACATCCTGCCCAGAGATAGGCACGTCTGAGACTATCAATCTTTTTCCTCACTTCTACAGGTAGGTCCAACGGGGTGAGGTGTTATATCGCAATTGCCGTAAGGACAGCCTTGACCAGGACGATGCGCCCCGGGGTAGCCACATGTATGGCCGACCAGGGAGCTAACACATATTTGCTTCTTTTTTATTGTAATCGGGCGATGCGGTGCTATTGTGAAATCCGGCGCGCTTTCTAATCAAACAGATACTTTACTGGCAGACAATATGTGATTAATTTTAGATGGTCGTCTTCCGTGTTCGTGTTTATGGACCGATCTTCGATCCACAGATGAATACGGGTTCAATTTACAGGCCAACGTTAAAGATGACTAACACTAACACAAGGGGGAAGCCTCACGACGCGATGCACGGGGAGTGGATGAGCACCTATGTATGAAAATTCCGTGTGTGTGTGTGTGTCGCAGGGGGGCGTCGCGCGCGCGTGGTGGCCGCATGGGGTGGGCGTGCGTGTGGCGGATCGTGGTGCCTATCGGGAGGTGACTGGGGAGGCGCTCGCGCAGCCAAACATGTGGCGGCAAGGAAGCAAAGTCAATGTCCAATCTCCATGTTCAGGCAACGTGAACGCACATGGGTCGCCAGCACTAGTCGCCCGAGATTGTGTCGCAACAACTTGGTCTAAAAGACGGAGTGGTACTCAACAAGTTCGAATCAGTGCTCAGATCAGCTCAGAAGAAGAGAAATACTCCGGTCCTTTGCTAAGTTTGATCAAATTTATATTAGAAATTATTAGCATCTATAATATCTAATAAATATAATATAAAAATATATTCCAAGATGAATTTAATTTGTCCAAAGTCAAACTTTGCTAAGTTTGACCAAATTTATATTAGAAATTATTAGCATCTATAATATCTAATAAATATAATATAAAAATATATTTCAAGGTGAATCTAATGATATTTGTGTTGTTATGTGAATGTCTATAATTTTTATATAAATTTGGTCAAAGTTGGATGAGATTGACTTCGGACAAACCTAATATACAGAGTAGAAAGGACCGAATGAAGTACATGTATACATAACAATCAGTGCTTACGTACTCCATGGCGCTACACACGGGATTTGGCTGTTGACGACTTGAGGCAGGGGAGCAGCAACCGGTCCTGTTGTTTGTATATTTCTTTTCTTTTTGTCGGTGTTGTTGCTGTTTGGGTTCACTGTACCTACGAATGCGATTGTTCAACACGGTTTGGCGCGAGACGTATAGATAGCGTACCAATGTGTAGTAGTAAGTGCGTATTTTAATTGCTACGATGTTGACCGCCCACACGAAATTAGGTACAATGATCATCAGAGTGCGTGTACCAAATTTATGAAATACTCTCTTTGTCACATAATGTAGAAGCGGAAAATGCGAAAATTCATCTCTGCACCCGAGCCCATCTGCACCCGCGCTGACGAAAAAATCAAAATAAATATTAGAAAAATTCAAAAAATTCTTTTTTTATGCGGTAGACAATTTGATGCGTGAGATCCGCTTCAATTTTCAAATCATTTGGGCATCTGAGCAGCTCTCGGCAAAAAAAGACAAATTGGAGGTCTATAAAAAAGTTTACCGTTCATGTATTGTTTTGGTCCAATTTGTCCTTTTTGCTAAGAGCTGCTCAGATGTTCAAATGATTTGAAATTTGAAGCGGGCCTCATGCACCAAAGTTTCTACCGCACAAAAAAATGGAATTGTTTGAATTTTTTTCTAACCGGGTGCAGATGAATCTTGGCACCGAAACGCCGCAACCCGGAAAACGCTTTTATATTATAGTACAGAGGGAGTAATTTTACTTTTTCTTAAATGATTCACTACGGTCGACTAGCCGAGCCACACGCCGACCACACGTGTCAGCCTTGGCCCACCCACCGCTATATTTCTCCCGTATCACATCCTTATCCCCATCATTTCCATCTCCCCGAGCACAACCCCCTCCCTTTCTCTTCGTTGAGCGGTTGCCGTCATGGATCTTGTCTCCCTGAGACGCCCACCCTCCTCCTCTCCCCACCGGCTCCTGCGCACCAGCGCCACCACGTCGCAGCCTCGCAGGGGTGCTATGAGGCTGGCCGGGGGGCGCTGATTCGAAAGGGCTTGCTTATGGCTGTTACACGGGCAT
>NC_041390.1:128605512-128648218 GCF_002162155.2 Triticum dicoccoides | reverse complement strand
ATATGGGGAGGGGGCAGCGCGGTGACTGGCTATAAGTGGCGGGGGGCAGTGCTATGTTGGCGTCCACAGGTCCTGCAACCTGCGGACGTGCTGGAACCTATGGGCTAAAAAGTTGCAACCAGCAGTTGGTCATGTTGGAAGTGCGAACTGGCCATATTGGAACCGTCGAGCGGAGAAGCTGCAACCGTTGTTGGTGTATGCTCAAACTGGTGACCGCCGATGTGGCGACCAACGAAGCCAGGTGCTAGAAGTGCGACAAGAGGGTTGTTTTTTGTTGTGACCGGCTAAGTTTATGCTAGTAACATGGTGTCAGGGTGTTGGAACCAGTGTGCATAGACGTTGGAACCGCAATGGGCGAAGCTTTGACGACAGAGTGGAAGTTGCAACCGCTGCCGGAGGTGCTGCAACCGGTGAATCTAATTGTTATGACCCAGGCGACCGCACCTATGGGATGCTGCAACGGTGGAGCTAGATGTTGGAACCGACAGCCACAGTTATGAGTGTGGTGACGTGCGAGCCGAGATTGCCGGCGATGGAGAGGATGTTGCAACCACGATGACGATGGTGTTGTGACCGCGGTGACGAGCTGCTTTGAGTGGCGATGGTGCTTTTCTAGGGAATCTGTAGTTTTTTAACGGCCCTCCCTAGTGCTTGGAGTCGACGTTGGGGAACGGGCCGATAGAGGTGGAGTGGTGTGGCGCCGGGGTGCTGCAAGAAGCATCGAGGGGAGCGACGACCTCGTCGATGGGTGCTTGCTTTTACAGGAGTTGTTAGGATTCCCCTAAGTGTAAGGGTGAAGCAGAATGGTAGCAAGTAACCAAGATTATCAATCTAGTAGGAATCACACACACACACACACACACACACACACACACACACACACACACTTGTACCCAACATGTCAAGAGGGTTCTCAGTCCCCTTGATTTGCTAGTTACAAGATTAAACGTAAGTGATAGAGATTGATAGTGGCAAAGTAGAATGGAAAAAGAGTACCAATTGTTTAGAAGAATCACCTAATGGAGAATAGACCCAGGGGCCATAGGGTCACTAGTGGCTCTCTCGAAAACAGCAGATGGCATGGTAAACAAATTACAGCTGGGAGATTGACCAGGTTGCAATATTTATGACTATGATCATTTATGGTATAATCTCATATAGACATTACGTCTGTGATAAGTAGACCGTTAATCCAACTACATCTACTACTAATACTCCACCACGAAACCACTATCTAGCATGTATCTCAAGACATTAAGTTTGCAAGAAATAGAGTATCGCAATAAGTAAGATGACGTAATGTAGGCAGGAATATGACAACACCCCATTGTTTTATCCTTAGTGGCAGTGATAGAGTAACAGTAATAACAGCAACAATAGTAATAAGTACTCCCTCCGTCCCATAATATAAGAGCGTTTTTGACACTACACTGGTGTAAAAAACGCTCTTACATTACGGGACGGAGGGAGTATAAGTCAATCAATATGACAAAACCCTGTCGTTATATCCTTAGTGTCACTGTAGAGTAATAAAAATTGCAGCAACAACAGTAACAAGTTTGTAGCAAAGCAGAACAGTAGTGATTTAACCGAGACAATAACAGAAAAGCGTAGGCATGGAGTAGCGATGGGGTGTTTAGATGAGATTCAATATGAAACAGTCATAACCTAGAATGAGACAAACTAGCTCCAATTCATCAATCATATGTAGGCATGTATTTGTTGGGAAACATAGTAGAAAACAAAAAAATTGGACTAGGAACACCCATGAACAATATGAAGGTGCATTAGAGGATTGGATCGTGATCGTTACCAACTCCAAGTTGTAGTGGAAGTAGACGAGTCGGTGTAGGTCATACTTGGAGTCTCTCATACCACCCATGAATGATCATCACACGAACCGCCCTCGAGCGATCCCTCGAACCGAAGACCGAAAGAACGACATTTCTACAGTTTGCAAGCGTACGGTCTTCACGATCCGGCAATGCTTCATCGTCCATAACTAATCACCATCGGAGAATTAGAGGAGAAGATTAGAGCCACATGAGGCTTCTAATTATGAGGATTAGAGGAACTGGAACTAGCTCTAATTGTCTGAATTAGAACTAGTAGTATAGGACTAGAGGAGACTCATAAAGTTATCTCTCGATTGTGGCCAATACCTCAAGTATATATAGGTTAGAAGGGAAGAAGAGGGCAGTCACCACGGAGGGAAAGTCCCTCCTTGGGGCACTGGCCAAAGGGGGGAGGGGTCTCCAATTCAGCCCCCCACAAGGAAAGGGGGGGCGCCACTTCCTATTGGGACATGGTGGCCCAATACTCCTTCCACCACTTAGCCTTTTAAGGCCCGTTGATACTAAATTAAATATAAAATCCGTCTAACAATTACTAGAGCCTTTTATATATAATTTAACACCTCCAAAAACATTTTTCACCTATATATTATTTATCGATAATACCCGATATTGCCCGATAAACTCTGAAACCCTTCCGGTGACCCCGAAACGCTTCCGATTCCTCCTGGAACTATTACGAACATTAATGGAACTATTTCAAAAATAAATCCTCAATACTCCCATCCTACTAACACTTAGCAGATCATGATTACTATAATCTTTTTACCCTATAGGTTTGGTAAAGCATAGACACGAACGAAGCCCATTCGTTCAATGACCGATAGCGGAACCGCGGACGTCCATATTGATCCCTACGATTACATGAATGACATTCGAGTGAACTTTCAACTATCATGTGATGTTCCCTTTACTTTGTGATACTTTACAAAACCTGAGGTGAGATATCTCGGTATCCTCTTGAGTCATAACATGCTCACAATACCGATCTCCTCGTTGCCACTTTTGTTCTACTTTCTCGTTGTCGTGTTCCGCCATTCCCGTGACAAAGTCACCTATGTCTGGCCAGATGATGATGGATGTCGTCACAATGCGAGGGCCCTAAGAATATCTCTCCATCGTCGGAGGAGCAAATTCCACTCTCGAGTTATCAGGTTCCTTGTCAAACTTTTCAATGAACCTGTAAGTTGTCGTTATGATCACCAAGTTATCGATGATGTTTGATCAACCCCAAAGCTCATCTTACTGTAAGAAGTGACTATGATACTCTCATGGTCTAAGGAACTAAAATCACAAGTTAAACACTCCGTGTTATAACATTTGACTTATGAAGATATTATCTCAAAGCATAAGAAACAAGTTTTGGGTCGATTCAATATGATCGTTCTTCTAACGTCATACTCTCAACGTTGTTTTGAGACTATCTTTAAACTTAACAATATCTCAAGATCCAGAAAACATGATCACCAATAACACTTGAACTAGTCTTAGAGGCAGAACTAGGTATCTTATTTTAGCGTTTATCGTTCTACACGTGCATATGAGTTTTCCACTGAATCGCATATTCCAGGATCATAGCAGTTATAGCATAGAATATAAACTCTAAATTCTGAACTCAGAAATGTAATGATACAATATTATTGCCTCTAGGGCATACTTCCAACAGTATTTCGTATATAGTCATAGGTGTCTGTGATAAGAACTTACATAACATCTTTTGTCTTACCCTCCCTTGGCAGCGTTGTCCTAATGGAAACTAAGGGTAATTAAGGCACTCCTTTTAATAGATAACTGGAACAAAGCATTAACACATCATGAATACATGTAATCCTGAAATGACAGTTATCCCCATAGAGTATCCCAATTGTTGTCACTTTAGGGTCTAGGGTTCAGAACAATAACACGTGCATACAACTTGTAGTCAAGATCAAGAACTCAAATACATTCATGAAAACATAATAGGTTCACATCTAAAATCATGTCACTTGGGCCCTCGTGACAAGCATTAAGCATACCAAAGTCATAGCAACATCAATCTGGAACATAGTGGATACTAGAGATTAAGCCCTAACAAATCAGATAACGATTACGTAAGAAATCTCATTCAAATCCCATCTACCTCCATATGCCTACAGAAGATTACTCACACATATATGTGAGAATCATGAAATTGTTGATAGAGAAAGGTTAGTGATGATGATGGAGACAAATCCCTCTCTCCGGAGGCACAAAGGGGCCTAGATTAGGCCTCACAACAAAGAACAGGAGATGGCAACGGCTTTGTATCGTAAAACGCGATGAAACTATCTCATGATTTTTTGGATGAGATGTGGATTTACAGCACCTGAATCAGGCCAAGGCGGTGTCCAGGGGTCCCACAAGGACATGTGGCGTGACCAGGGGTGACCGCGCCTCTTGCCCTTGTGGCCCCCCGAGGCTCCTCTGCGGTACTCAATCTCAAGCTCATTGTTCTTGGAGCTAGTGAAACAAGCCTTGAAGCTTTGAGCAATGAAATTCTTCCATTTGGAAATCTTGTGTCGGTGTCAAAACCGGCGGATCTCTGGTAGGGGGTCCCAAACTGCGCGTCTAGGCGGATGGTAACAGGAGGCAGGGACGCGATGTTTACCCAAGTTCGGGCCCTCTTGATGGAGGTAAAACCCTACGTCCTACTTGATTGTTCTTGATGATATGAGTAGTACAAGAGTTGATCTACCACGAGATCAGAGAGGCTAAACCCTAGAATCTAGCCTATGGTATGATTGTATGTTGTTCGTCCTACGTACTAAACCCTCCGGTTTATATAGACACCGGAGGGGGCTAGGGTTACACAGAGTCGGTTACAAGGAAGGAGATCTACATATCCGTATTGCCAAGCTTGCCTTCCACGCCAAGGAGAGTCCCATCCGGACACTGGACGAAGTCTTCAATCTTGTATCTTCATAGTCCAATAGTCCGGCCAAAGGATATAGTCCGGCTGTCCGGATACCCCATAATCCAGGACTCCCTCAGTAGCCCCTGAACCAGCCTTCAATGATGATGAGTCTGGCGCGCAGATTGTTTTCGGCATTGCAAGGCGGGTTCCTCCTCCGAATACTTCATAGAAGATTTTGAACACGAGGATCGTGTCCGGCTCTGCAAAACAAGTTCCACATACCACCGTAGAGAGAATAATATTTCCATAAATCTAATCTGCCGACGTACCCCCTAGTGTGACATCACACCACAGCCATGTCTTTATTCGAATCGTTTTTCATAACCAATCTCAGCGTGTTTCGCGAGGCAGTTTCCTTGTCACATCTTGTCGAAGCAGAGATCGTGTCCCCTTTATTACGGGATTCACATCAATACGGACATGGGTAACCCAACCGCGCCATCAATTACGGCGCTTGGGGGATAAGCGAGTTTTACCAGGCTAGTGGGGGCGCATAGTTTAGTCCGCCCTTATAAAGGGATAAGGGTTCACCTTTTTCAACCCACCCCTTCTTCCTCTTTGCTCATCCATTCTCGCGCACTCGAGCTCCAGCGCCCAAGTCCACATCCTTCTCCTCAACTCTCTCCAAACATGTCCGGAGCGGGAGGCAAGTGGATGGTCTCCTCCGTCACGGAGGAACACATCAAAAAACTACGTGGGGCCGGATAATTAGCCGCAGATATCGCGCACCGGCTACCAGCCGCGGGGCAGATCGTCCCTACCCCGGAACCTTATGAAAGGGTGGTTTTCCTCCCCCAATTCGTCCACGGACTGGGGTTTACCCTCCATCCATTCGTCTGCGGCCTTATGTTCTATTATGGGCTGGACTTTCATGATCTGGCCCAGAATTTCATCCTCAACATCTCGGCGTTCATCGTCGTGTGCGAGGCTTTCCTCCGCATTCGGCCCCACTTCGGCTTGTGGCTGAAGACCTTCAATATCAAGCCGAAGGTAGTAGGCGGCCAACAAGCGGAATGCGGCAGAGCTATGGTGGGCAAAATGCCCAACGTTACATGGCTCGAGGGCTCCTTCGTGGAGACCATAAAGGGGTGGCAATCGGGGTGGTTCTACATCACCGAGCCGTGCGACACCAACTGGGTGGCGGCCCCCGAGTTTCGATCCGGAATCCCCACGCGGCTCACTTCCTGGAAGGAGAAGGGCATGTCCTGGGGCTCATCGGTGGAGCTGGACGGACTCCAGAAGTGTATCCGGAACATGATAAGCAAGAAACTTAAGCTTGTCAACATAGTCCAGGTCATGCTCTTCCGCCGGATCCTGCCGTGTCAACAACGGGCTTTCAACTTATGGGAGTCTTGCTCCCTTTGCTCCTGGAGTCCGGAAGGTCGCCTTGAGGCGCCTCCCATAAGTTCGACCTCCCGGAGGCGCCTCAAGGCGACCTTTCGGACTCCAGGAGCAAAGGGAGCAAGACTCCAAAGGGCTCCAAGTTCGGCCCTCAGTCGAACACCGCGCCAGAACCTCCAGTGGTTCCGGACTCCGGCAGGCGGCCCCCTTCCAAGAGGGGCAAGCCACCCGTGCCGGTGACCTCTGTCCATCCAGAGGCACCAGACAACCTGTTGGGAGCGCTTCGTGGCGCTTCCATCGACGAAGAGCACCGCACTATTATGAGTGCGGTGATCAAGAAGGCTCAGTCCGCCAAGAGCGGACTGACTAAAGCCTGTGCCAGCCTTCTAACAGGCTTTGAGGTAAGTATTTAAAATATAGGAAAATATTACCGCATAGATAGTATCCCCTGATGCTCTGTTTGGTGTTCACAAAGAAAAGCCGAATAGAGGATCAAATAATATCAGCAGGAGTCTAATATAAGTATGTTTGTATGCGTATGCAGGCTTCGCTGCTGACCTCTGCCGCACTGACTACGGAGGTCGCCGCACTGAAGCAGGACCTTGAGCGGTCCGAGAAAGAGCTCGGCCTTGCCAAGAGGCAGCTCGAGGAGAACAAAGGTAAGTAATACCTTGTCTATATATATAAAAAAAGATGTGGTTGCAAAATGATAGGATCATCATGGATGTGCCAGGGGCCATGACTGAAGTGGCGACCCTGAAGCGAGCGCTGTCCGAGGCCGAAAACAAAGCGGCCGAGGAGCGCACCGAGCGGGAGAAACAAGAGGCACGGGTGGACGAGGTGCAGCAAGAGCTCCAAGCTCTCGTGAAGAAGCACGAGACTTTGGAGCTTGACTCGAAGACGCGAGAGTCCGAGCTTGCCGCGGCCCTCGAGAGCACAAAGCATGCCAAGGTTGAAGCCCAAAAGACCCTCCAGGAAATTGAGGCGATGAGGAAGATAGCGGCGGGTAAGGCATTCAATATGCAAAGCAAGCATGTGGAAGTAAATTACTTGTTACTTACCCGAGTCCGGAGCTCTCCAGGAGCATTCACAGATTTGCCCCGCAGCGTGTCAGATGCCGTGTAGTATTACCAGGCCAAGGAGGGAAGCTCGACGGAGAAGTTGTTCTGGTCTCAGTATACTGGGACCGAACACCCGATGCCTGTGAGCGACCAACTGAAGCAACTGGTCGAGCTGCACAAGGCGGCCGAACAGGCCATGAGGGGCCTTATAGTCCGGATGTGGCATGGCAACTCCCTTCCCAACAGCTACTTCGGCCTGGTGAGGCAGCTTGTGGATGCCTGCCCACGGCTAGAAGTCATAAAGCGGTCCGTCTGCATCGAAGGTGCACGTCGGGCTTTTGCCCGTGCGAAGGTGCACTGGGCCAAGATGAACGCCGAGAAGCTGGTGAAGGAGGGGCCGCCGCAGGGCAAGGAGCATCGCCACCCCGAAATGTATTATGAGGGTGTCCTGAAGGGTGCCCGACTTGTGGCGGACGAGTGTGCGAAGGATGTAATTTTTGAATGAACTTGCTCGTGTGATCCTGTACTATGAAAACTTGTTCATATGCGCTATGCAACGCTTGTTTGAATTTAAAATATTACCTTCTGTGCGGTAGTTTATTAAATCTGAGAGATGTCCAGTCGTCGGCTTCTGCCCCCATGCCACGAGTACTAGGGTGTTCGGGATAAATCTGAGCACTCTTTTTCCCATTGTTGGGTCCTTCGAGGGAGGTGCTCAGCACAACGAACAAGGCAATCAGACTATAATGCTTTATCACTCTCACTTAGCCATAGAAGTCTACAATTTTAAATTTTGGCGAAGCCCCTAGTATTCGGAAGGCTGAATTTGGGGCACTATACACGCCTTAAGTCGGACAAAGCCGACTCCTCGCTCTAAGCGGCATAAGTCTTTAGGGACTCGAGACCTCTCGAACAGCGACCAGCTCTCGCATTATCATGACAGTCAGTTTTAGCTTTCTCTACTGAGGTGCTTGCCCAGATGAACCGGGGCACAATCGCAGTAGTTCTCCTAGTGCTACCTTATCTGATATAGCGGAACGTAAGGTACCAAAACATGGGAGCCGGGCAAACCCAACTATTGACCCAAGACATGATTCAGAGCTGATGCATATAATGCTATAAGTTCGGGGTGCCGCACTGTCGAAAGTGTTCGGACTTCTCACGCCGTATTATGGGGTATGCTTAAGCCCCTGGCGTATTGGCCGTACCAGAGTGTACGGGTGTTGAATGTCATGAATGAACATATATATATATATATATATATAAAAGAATAGAGAATGCGGTAATACTCTAGTGCTATGCATTGTTTACTCAAAAAGGTGCGTCGAAGCAGAATGATACAAGTAATGCGATAAGCAAAAAGTAGGACTATTTGACATGTCCCCTTCAAGGGAAAGATGAGGAATGGTATTTAAAGCAGGTATTTCACTCGTTATGAGAGACCACCTGGGAATTCCATGATGCAACGTAGCTTTCTGCCTCCTTGGTTGTTGTATCGTGTGTCCGGCAATCGTACTGCCGGACGGGGTTTCCAGAGAGTAAAGTCCTGAAAGAGAGAGAAAATAATAAGGCGGGAAGCCCCTAGTGCGGTTGAGCCGCGTTTTGGGGCGTGCCGTAGTTGTGACCCCCCATCTATGCCCATGGTATTTTCAATGCGTAATTATGTACGCGTGGCACGGATTTCGCCGTTTGGTGGGGACTGGGGTGGGGGCCGCATTGCTATGCGAGCTTGAAGCGTGCCAGGCGGTCTTGTTGCAGATTACTCTGAGCGTGCTTGACGGTGTCCGGGCGTTTAATCACCGAACTGGTGGATTGCCTAAAGAGGCTGCTTTGTGCTTCTGCTGCGAGGGCCGCAGTGTGCTCCTCCATGCGGAGAGAGCGCTCTGTGTTTCCATTGACTGTGATGACCCCCCAAGGTCCTGGCATCTTAAGCTTGAGGTATGCATAATGCGGTACCGCATTGAATCTCGCAAATGCAGTTCGCCCGAGCAGTGTATGATAGCCACTGCGGAAAGAGACTATATTGAAGATTAACTCCTCGCTTCGGAAGTTATCCGGGGATCTGAAGACCACTTCCAGTGTGACTGAGCCTTTGCAATGGGCCTCTACACCTGGTATGACGCCTTTGAAGGTCGTTTTTGTGGGTTTGATCCTTGAGGGGTCTATACCCATTTTGCGCACTGTGTCCTGATAAAGCAGGTTCAGGCTGCTGCCGCCGTCCATAAGGACTCGAGTGAGGTGAAATCTGTCGATGATTGGGTCTAGGACCAGTGCGGCGAATCCGCCATGACGGATACTAGTGGGATGGTCCCTGCGATTGAAGGTGATCGGACATGAGGACTATGGGTTGAACTTTGGGGCGACTGGCTCCAACGCATATGCGTCCCTTAACATACGCTTCCGCTCCCTCTTGGGGATGTGGGTTGCGTATATCATGTTCACCGTCCGCACTTGTGGGGGGAACCTCTTCTGTCCTCCGGTGTTCAGCGGCCGGGCTCCTCCTCGTCATCGCTATGTGACCCCTTATCTTTGTTTTTGGCATTTAACTTGCCGGCCTGCTTGAACACCCAACATTCCCTGTTGGTGTGGTTGGCTGGCTTGTCGGGGGTGCCGTGTATTTGACACGAGCGATCGAGTATATGGTCCAAACTGGACGGGCCCAGGGTGCTTCTTTTGAATGGCTTTTTCCGCTGACCGGGTTTAGAGCCTCTGAATCCGGCATTGACTGGCGTATCCTCGGTATTATCATTGTTGATGCGGCGCTTCTGTTTGTTGCGACGTGACCTGCCATTGCCATCCTTGGTATCTAAAGTACCATGGTCCTTTATTATATTATTGTTGCGAGCCAGCCAGCTGTCCTCTCCCGCGCAAAAGCGGGTATGAGTGTCGTGAGGGCTGCCATAGATTTTGGCTTTTCCTGGCCAAGGTGCCGGGCGAGCCACTCGTCGCGGATGTTGTGCTTAAAAGCTACTAAGGCCTCTGCATCCGGACAGTCGACGATTTGATTTTTCTTTGTCAGGAACCGTGTCCAAAATTGCCTGGCCGGTTCCTTTGGCTGCTGAATTATGTGGCTCAAGTCATCGGCATCTGGTGGTCGCTCATAAGTGCCCTGGAAGTTGTCGAGGAATGCAGCTTCCAGATCTTCCCAACAGCCAATGGATTCTGCTGGCAGGCTATTGAGCCAATGCCGAGCTGGTCCTTTGAGCTTGAGTGGGAGGTATTTGATGGCGTGTAGATCGTCACCGTGGGCCATGTGGATGTGCAGGAGGAAGTCCTCGATCCATACCGCAGGATTTGTTGTGCCGTTGTATGATTCGATATTTATGGGTTTGAAACCCTCTGGGATTTGGTGATCCATTACTTCTTCTGTGAAGCATAGGGGGTGTGCGGCGCCTCTGTACTGGGCTATGTCGCGGCGCAGCTCAAATGAGTCTTGTCCGCTGTGTTCGGCCTGGCCGGATTTACTTTTACTGTATCCGGCGTGATGGTTATCGTCTCGTGTAGTGGCGCGCCCTCGTGATCCGTAGATTGATCTTGCCTGTTTTGCTTTGTCCTCCAATATGTCTCGCAGGTCTAGCGTGTTTCCCCGTGCCTAGACATTTTTATTTGAGTGGCGTCGGGGTGCGGGCTGAGCTTTTGGCTGAAATGCCTCTCTGTCGCGGCCACGAGGTGGCCGATCAGCCGCGTCATACGCTGGAGATGTAGGTTTTAATGCTTCCTCCTCCAGTCGGGGTAGCAACCTGCGCTTTGGGTAACTCTTGGAGGGGCGTTCTGTTGGAAATATGCCCTAGAGGCAATAATAAAAGTATTATTATATTTCATTGTTCATGATAATTGTCTTTTATTCATGCTATAACTGTATTATCCGGAAATCGTAATACACGTGTGAATACTTAGACCACACAATGTCCCTGGTAAGCCTCTAGTTGACCAGCTCGTTGTGATCAACAGATAGTCATGGTTTCCTGACTATGGACATTGGATGTCATTGATAACGGGATCACATCATTAGGAGAATGATGTGATGGACAAGACCCAATTCTAAGCATAGCATAAAAGATCGTGTAGTTCGTTTTGCTAGAGCTTTGCAAGTGTCAAGTATCTCTTCCTTCGACCATGAGATCGTGTAACTCCCGGATACCATAAGAGTGCCTTGGGTATACCAAACGTCACAACGTAACTGGGTGACTATAAAGGTGCATTACAGGTATCTCCGAAAGTAGTTGTTGGGTTGACACGGATCGAGACTGGGATTTGTCACTCCGTATGACGGAGAGGTATCTCTGGGCCCACTCGGTAATGCATCATCATATTGAGCTCAATGTGACCAAGGTGTTGGACACGGGATCATGCATTACGGTACGAGTAAAGTGACTTGCCGGAAACGAGACTGGACAAGGTATTGGGATACCGACGATCGAGTCTCGGGCAAGTAACGTACCGATTGACAAAGGGAATTGCATACAGGGTTTGATCGAATCCTTGACATAGTGGTTCATCCGATGACAACATCGAGGAGCATGTGGGAGCCATCATGGGTATCCAGATCCCGCTGATGGTTATTGACTGAGAGAGTCTCGGTCATGTCTGCATGTCTCCCGAACCCGTAGGGTCTACACACTTAAGGTTCAGTTACGCTAGGGTTATAGGGATATGTATATGCAGTAACCCGAATGTTGTTCGGAGTCCCGGATGAGATCCCGGACGTCACGAGGAGTTCCGGAATGGTCCGGAGGTAAAGATTTATATATGGGAAGTCCTGTTTCGGGCATCGGGACAAGTTTCGGGGTTATCGGTATTGTACCGGGACCACCGGAAGGGTCCCGGGGGTCCACCGGGTGGGTCCACCTGTCCCGGGGGGCCACATGGGCTGTGTGGGGGTGCGCCTTGGCCTAATGGGCCAAGGGCACCAGCCCCACATAGGCCCATGCGCCTAGGGTTCAAGGGGGGGCAAGAGTCCTAGGAGGGTAAGGCACCTCCTAGGTGCCTTGGGGGGAGGGAAAACCCCCCTTGGCCGCCGCACCCCCTAGGAGATTTGATCTCCTAGGGCCGGCCACCCCCCCTTGGCACCCCTATATATAGTGGGGGGAGAGGAGGGACTTGATACCTGAACGCCCTGGCCTTTGGTTGCCTCCTTCTCCCTCCCCAACACCTCCTCCACCTCCATAGTGCTTAGCGAAGCTCTGCCGGAGTACTGCAGCTCCACCAACACCACGCCGTCGTGCTGCTGCTGGTGCCATCTCCCTCAACCTCTCCTCCCTTCCTTGCTGGATCAAGAAGGAGGAGACGTGGCTGTTCCGTACGTGTGTTGAACGCGGAGGTGCCGTCCGTTCGGCGCAGGTCATCGGTGATTTGGATCACGTCGAGTACGACTACATCATCACCTTGCAAGCTTCCGCACGCGATCTACAAGTGGTATGTAGATGCAAACTCTCTCCCTAGACTCGTTGCTTAGATAAACTCATAGATGGATCTTGGTGAAACCGTAGGAAAAATTTTAATTTTCTGCAACGTTCCCCAACAGTGGCATCATGAGCCAGGTTTATGCGTAGTTCTCTTTGCACGAGTAGAACACAACTTTGTTGTGGGCGTGGATTTTGTCATCTTACTTGCCTCTACTAGTCTTTTCTTGCTCAACGGTATTGTGGGATGAAGCGGCCCGGACCAACCTTACACGTACACTTACGTGAGACCGGTTCCACCGACTGACATGCACAAGTTGCATAAGGTGGCTGGCGGGTGTCTGTCTCTCCCACCTTAGTTGGAGCGGAATCGATGAACAGCGCCCTTATGAAGGGTAAATAGAAGTTGACAAAATCACGTTGTGGTGATTCGTAGGTAAGAAAACGTTCTTGCTAGAACCCAATTGCAGCCACGTAAAAGATGCAACAACAATTAGAGGACGTCTAACTTGTTTTTGCAGCGATTGATCATGTGATGTGATATGGCCAGAAGTTGTGATGAATGATGAATTGTGATGTATGAGATCATGTTCTTTGTAATAGGATTCACGACTTGCATGTCGATGAGTATGACAACCGGCAGGAGCCATAGGAGTTGTCATTATTTTTTGTATGACCTGCGTGTCATTGAATAACGTCATGTAAACTACTTTACTTTATTGCTAAACGTTAGTCATAGAAGTAGAAGTAGTCGTTGGCGTGACAACTTCATGAAGACACGATGATGGAGATCATGATGATGGAGATCATGGTGTCAAGCCGGTGACAAGATGATCATGGAGCCCCGAAGATGAAGATCAATGGAGCTATATGATATTGGCCATATCATGTCACAACTATATAATTGCATGTGATGTTTATTATGTATTATGCATCTTGTTTACTTAGGACGACGGTAGTAAATAAGATGATCCCTTATAAAATTTCAAGAAGTGTTCTCCCCTAATTGTGCACCGTTGCTACAGTTCATCGTTTCTAAGCACCACGTGATGATCGGGTGTGATGGATTCTTACGTTCACATACAACGGGTGTAAGACAGTTTTACACAGCGAAAACACTTAGGGTTAACTTGAGGAGCCTAGCATGTGCAGACATGGCCTCGGAACACGGAGACCGAAAGGTCGAACACGAGTCGTATGGAAGATACGATCAACATGAAAATGTTCACCGATGATGACTAGTCCGTCTCACGTGATGATCGGACACGGGCCAGTCGACTCGGATCGTGTAACACTTAGATGACTAAAGGGATGTCTAATCTAAGTGGGAGTTCATAATTTGATTAGAACTTTATTATCATGAACTTAGTCTAAAACCTTTGCAAATATGTCTTGTAGATCAATGGCCAACGCTAATGTCAACATGAACTTCAACGCGTTCCTAGAGAAAACCAAGCTGAAAGATGATGGCAGCAACTATACGGACTGGGTCCGGAACCTGAGGATCATCCTCATAACTGCCAGGAAACAATATGTCCTAGAAGGACCGCTAGGTGACGCTCCCGTCCCAGAGAACCAAGACATTATGAATGCTTGGCAGTCTCGCGCTGATGATTACTCCCTCGTTCAGTGCGGCATGCTTTACAGCTCAGAACCGGGGCTCCAAAAGCGTTTTGAGCATCACGGAGCATATGAGATGTTCGAAGAGCTGAAACTAGTTTTTCAAGCTCATGCCCGGGTCGAGAGATATGATGTCTCTGACAAGTTCTACAGTTGTAAGATGGAGGAAAACAGTTCTGTCAGTGAGCACATCCTAAAGATGTCTGGGTTGCACAACCGTATGACCCAGCTGAACATTAACCTCCCAGATGAGGCGGTCATTGACAGAATCCTCCAGTCGCTCCCACCAAGCTACAAGAGCTTTGTGATGAACTACAACATGCAGGGAATGGAAAAGACCATTCCTGAAGTGTTCTCGATGCTGAAGTCAGCAGAGGCTGAAATCAAGAAAGAGCATCAAGTGTTGATGGTCAATAAGACCACTAAGTTCAAGAAGGGCAAGGGTAAGAAGAACTTCAAGAAGGACGGCAAAGATGTTGCCGCGCCTGGTAAGCCAGTTACCGGGAAGAAGTCAAAGAATGGACCCAAGCCTGAGACTGAGTGCTTTTATTGCAAGGGGAAGGGTCACTGGAAGCGGAACTGCCCCAAATACTTAGCGGATAAGAAGGCCGGCAACACCAAAGGTATATTTGATATACATGTGATTGATGTGTACCTTACCAGTACTCGTAGTAACTCCTGGGTATTTGATACCGGTGCCGTTGCTCATATTTGTAACTCACAGCAGGAGCTGCGGAATAAACGGAGACTGGCGAAGGACGAGGTGACGATGCGCGTCGGGAATGGTTCCAGAGTCGATGTGATCGCCGTCGGCACGCTGCCTCTACATTTACCTATGGGATTAGTTTTGAACCTTAATAATTGTTATTTAGTGCCAAGTTTGAGCATGAACATTGTATCTGCATCTCGTTTAATACGAGATGGCTACTCATTTAAGTCTGAGAATAATGGTTGTTTGATTTATATGAGAGATATGTTTTATGGTCATGCTCCGATGGTCAATGGTTTATTCTTAATGAATCTCGAGCGTAATATTACACATGTTCATAGTGTAGATGCCAAAAGATTTAAAGTTGATAACGATAGTCCCACATACTTGTGGCACTGCCGCCTTGGTCACATTGGTGTCAAGCGCATGAAGAAGCTCCATGCCGATGGACTTTTAGAGTCTCTTGATTATGAATCGTTTGACACGTGCGAACCATGCCTCTTAGGTAAAATGACCAAGACTCCGTTCTCCGGAACAATGGAGCGAGCAACCAACTTGTTGGAAATCATACATACCGATGTGTGCGGTCCAATGAGCGTTGAGGCTCGCGGAGGATATCGTTATGTTCTCACTCTCACAGATGACTTAAGTAGATATGGGTATGTCTACTTAATGAAACACAAGTCTGAGACCTTTGAAAAGTTCAAGGAATTTCAGAATGAGGTGGAGAATCAACGTGACCGAAAGATAAAATTCTTACGATCAGATCGTGGAGGAGAATACTTAAGTCACGAATTTGGTACACACTTAAAGAAATGTGGAATCGTTTCACAGCTCACGCCGCCTGGAACACCTCAGCGAAACGGTGTGTCCGAACGTCGTAATCGCACTCTATTGGATATGGTGCGGTCTATGATGTCTCTTACCGATTTACCGCTATCATTTTGGGGATACGCTCTAGAGACAGCTACATTCACTTTAAATAGGGCACCGTCTAAATCCGTTGAGATGACACCGTATGAATTATGGTTTGGAAAGAAACCTAAGCTGTCGTTTCTAAAAGTTTGGGGATGCGAAGCTTATGTCAAGAAACTTCAACCTGAAAAGCTCGAACCCAAGTCGGAAAGATGCGTATTCATAGGATACCCTAAGGAAACTATAGGGTATACCTTCTACTTAAGATCCGAAGGCAAGATCTTTGTTGCCAAGAACGGATGCTTTCTGGAAAAAGAGTTTCTCTCGAAAGAAGTAAGTGGGAGGAAAGTAGAACTCGATGAAGTACTACCTCTTAAGCGGGATAGTGACGCAGCACAGGAAACCATTCCTGTGATGCCCACACCAACTGAAGAGGAAAACCATGATAATGATCAAGGTACTTCGGATCAAGTTACTGCTGAACTTCGTAGGTCCACAAGGACACGTTCCGCACCAGAGTGGTACGGCAACCCTGTCCTGGAAATCATGTTGTTAGACAACAATGAACCTTCGAACTATGAAGAAGCAATGACGGGCCCGGATTCCAACAAATGGCTTGAAGCCATGAAATCCGAGATAGAATCCATGTATGAAAACAAAGTATGGACTTTGACAGACTTGCCCGATGATCGGCGAGCGATAGAAAACAAATGGATCTTTAAGAAGAAGACGGACGCGGATGGTAATGTTACCATCTATAAAGCTCGACTTGTCGCTAAGGGTTATCGACAGGTTCAAGGGATTGACTACGACGAGACATTCTCTCCCGTAGTGAAGCTAAAGTCCGTCCGAATCATGTTAGCAATTGCCGCATACTATGATTATGAGATATGGCAGATGGACGTCAAAACAGCATTCCTTAACGGGCATCTTAAGGAAGAACTGTATATGATGCAGCCGGAAGGTTTTGTCGATCCTTAGAACGCTAACAAAGTATGCAAGCTCCAGCGATCCATTTATGGACTGGTGCAAGCATCTCGGAGTTGGAACATTCGCTTTGATGAGATGATCAAAGCGTTTGGGTTTATGCAGACTTATGGAGAAGCCTGCGTTTACAAGAAAGTTAGTGGGAGCTCTGTAGCATTTCTCATATTATATGTAGATGACATACTCCTGATGGGAAATAATATAGAATTTCTGGACAGCATTAAGGCCTACTTGAATAAGTGTTTTTCAATGAAGGACCTTGGAGAAGCTGCTTATATATTAGGCATCAAGATCTATAGAGATAGATCGAGACGCCTCATAGGTCTTTCACAAAGTACATACCTTGATAAGATTTTGAAGAGATTCAGAATGGATCAGTCCAAGAAGGGGTTCTTGCCTATGTTACAAGGTATGAGACTGAGCTCAGCTCAGTCACCGACCACGGCAAAAGATAAAGAAGAGATGAGTGTCATCCCCTATGCTTCAGCCATAGGATCTATTATGTATGCCATGCTGTGTACCAGACCCGATGTAAACCTTGCCGTAAGTTTGGTAGCAAGATACCAAAGTAATCCCGGCAAGGAACACTGGACAGCGGTCAAGAATATCCTGAAGTACCTGAAAAGGACAAAGGACATGTTTCTCGTTTATGGAGGAGACGAAGAGCTCGTCGTAAAAGGTTACGTCGACGCTAGCTTCGACTCAGATCCGGATGACTCTAAGTCACAAACCGGATACGTGTATACGTTGAATGGTGGAGCAGTAAGCTGGTGCGGCTGCAAGCAGAGTGTCGTGGCGGGATCTACGTGTGAAGCGGAGTACATGGCAGCCTCGGAGGCAGCACATGAAGCGATTTGGGTGAAGGAGTTCATCACCGACCTAGGAGTCATACCCAATGCGTCGGGGCCGATCAAACTCTTCTGTGACAACACTGGAGCTATTGCCCTCGCAAAGGAGCCCAGGTTTCACAAGAAGACCAGGCACATCAAGCGTCGTTTCAACTCCATCCGTGAAAATGTTCAAGATGGAGACATAGAGATTTGCAAAGTGCACACGGATCTGAATGTCGAGATCCGCTGACTAAACCTCTCTCGCGTGCAAAACATGATCAACACCAGAACTCTATGGGTGTTCGATTCATCACAATGTAACTAGATTAGTGACTCTAGTGCAAGTGGGAGACTGTTGGAAATATGCCCTAGAGGCAATAATAAAAGTATTATTATATTTCATTGTTCATGATAATTGTCTTTTATTCATGCTATAACTGTATTATCCGGAAATCGTAATACACGTGTGAATACTTAGACCACACAATGTCCCTGGTAAGCCTCTAGTTGACCAGCTCGTTGTGATCAACAGATAGTCATGGTTTCCTGACTATGGACATTGGATGTCATTGATAACGGGATCACATCATTAGGAGAATGATGTGATGGACAAGACCCAATTCTAAGCATAGCATAAAAGATCGTGTAGTTCGTTTTGCTAGAGCTTTGCAAGTGTCAAGTATCTCTTCCTTTGACCATGAGATCGTGTAACTCCCGGATACCATAAGAGTGCCTTGGGTATACCAAACGTCACAACGTAACTGGGTGACTATAAAGGTGCATTACAGGTATCTCCGAAAGTAGCTGTTGGGTTGACACGGATCGAGACTGGGATTTGTCACTCCGTATGACGGAGAGGTATCTCTGGGCCCACTCGGTAATGCATCATCATATTGAGCTCAATGTGACCAAGGTGTTGGACACGGGATCATGCATTACGGTACGAGTAAAGTGACTTGCCGGAAACGAGACTGAACAAGGTATTGGGATACCGACGATCGAGTCTCGGGCAAGTAACGTACCGATTGACAAAGGGAATTGCATACAGGGTTTGATCGAATCCTCGACATAGTGGTTCATCCGATGACAACATCGAGGAGCATGTGGGAGCCATCATGGGTATCCAGATCCCGCTGATGGTTATTGACTGAGAGAGTCTCGGTCATGTCTGCATGTCTCCCGAACCCCTAGGGTCTACACACTTAAGGTTCAGTTACGCTAGGGTTATAGGGATATGTATATGCAGTAACCCGAATGTTGTTCGGAGTCCCGGATGAGATCCCGGACGTCACGAGGAGTTCCGGAATGGTCCGGAGGTAAAGATTTATATATGGGAAGTCCTGTTTCGGGCATCGGGACAAGTTTCGGGGTTATCGGTATTGTACCGGGACCACCGGAAGGGTCCCGGGGGTCCACCGGGTGGGTCCACCTGTCCCGGGGGGCCACATGGGCTGTGTGGGGGTGCGCCTTGGCCTAATGGGCCAAGGGCACCAGCCCCACATAGGCCCATGCGCCTAGGGTTCAAGGGGGGCAAGAGTCCTAGGAGGGTAAGGCACCTCCTAGGTGCCTTGGGGGGAGGGAAAACCCCCCTTGGCCGCCGCACCCCCTAGGAGATTTGATCTCCTAGGGCCGGCCACCCCCCCTTGGCACCCCTATATATAGTGGGGGGAGAGGAGGGACTTAATACCTGAACGCCCTGGCCTTTGGTTGCCTCCTTCTCCCTCCCCAACACCTCCTCCACCTCCATAGTGCTTAGCGAAGCTCTGCCGGAGTACTGCAGCTCCACCAACACCACGCCGTCGTGCTGCTGCTGGTGCCATCTCCCTCAACCTCTCCTCCCTTCCTTGCTGGATCAAGAAGGAGGAGACGTGGCTGTTCCGTACGTGTGTTGAACGCGGAGGTGCCGTCCGTTCGGCGCAGGTCATCGGTGATTTGGATCACGTCGAGTACGACTACATCATCACCTTGCAAGCTTCCGCACGCGATCTACAAGTGGTATGTAGATGCAAACTCTCTCCCTAGACTCGTTGCTTAGATAAACTCATAGATGGATCTTGGTGAAACCGTAGGAAAAATTTTAATTTTCTGCAACGTTCCCCAACACGTTCGAGTTCATATTCCTCGGCCGCAAGGACTTTAGTCCATCTGTCATCTAGCAAATCTTGATCAGCTTGAAGCTGTTGTTGCTTTTTCTTATGGCTATTTGCCGTGGCTATAAGCCGGCGCTTGAAGCGCTCTTGCTCGATGGGATCCTCAGGCACGACAAATTCGTCATCGTCGAGGCTTGCCTCGTCTTCGAAGGGAGGCATGTAATTATCATCCTCCGCCTCTCCATCAGCCGCTCTCTCGGAGGGGCTGGCTTCTCCATCCTCCTGCTCTAAATCTTGCTGGAGGGGATTGTTGTCATCTTCGGAACTGTCCGGAGTGCTATTATCTCCTGTGCCGGTATCACCTATTTTGCTTTGGCGAGACTTAGAGCGGCGCCACTGACGTCGGCGCTTGAGTTGCTTCTTGGAGGGGTCATCCTCCGTTGTCTCGTTGCCATTGCCTTCTTTGGGTGTGTCCACCATGTATATATCATATGATGAGGTGGTTGTCCAGTGTTGTGTGGGCAGTGGTTCCTGTTCGTCTCCCGCATCACCGTCCATACCGTCTGATATAGGATGAAATCCTAGAGGGGGATCTTTTCACACTTGGAGGGGGAAAAGGGCAAACTCTCAAGAACACAAAGAGGAAATCACTCAAACAATTCCCCAATTACACATCCACTAGAATAGCAATACAAGATCCACAAGTCACAAACAAAATCAAAGGAAAGATACAATGGCAAAGTTCTTCCCACTCCTAGGAGATGAGGTCTTGAAGATAGTCTTCTCCTAGAGGAGGTCTTGAAATCCACTAGGATTCTTCCCAAAGGGGCCTTGATTCCACAAGTGGGAAGGTAGAAGGAGCAAAGCTCACAAATATCTCATCTCATACTTTGCTAACCCTAAACATAGCCCTAGGTACGGTTTATATAGTCTTGGGGTCGAAGTAGATGAAGAGGGGCTCGGATTGGGGATCACAGCCGTCCATCCTGGGAGGCCCATGCGCACGGGGTAAGTTGGGCCCGTGCGCACGGGGGTCCCGTGGGCACGGTACAGGCCCGTGCGCACGGGGTGCTCCAGCGTCAACTTCCTGGATAGCCCGTGGGCACGTGGTCTCGGGGGCCTATGCACACGGGGTCACCTGGGACTTCCAGTTTTGCTGCTGTTGCACTCCGTCTTGGTCCGCGTGGCCTTGGGGTGGTTCCTCTTCTCCTTGGGGGGTGCTCCTGAGCCTCTTGGTGGTGTTCCTCTTCGTACCTAATGAGACATAGCGTATCTTGGTGAGGTAGCAACAATGTTCCATTCGTATCCATATGCAAGCTAAGTAGGAAGGAGTTCACCTCAGTTTCCAAAGCACGTGCTCTAGCTCTTGTCATAGGTCCACGTGGGGCTTAATGTGTCGGTGTAGAGTCCATGGGGATGATGGAAGGATGCTCCGCATCATCTCCCCCCCTTGGGAGAGATCCGTCCATGGATCGTGATCTTCATCACCATGGTACTTGGCCAAGTCTTTGACATTGAATGTGTCACTCACATTGTACTTGTCTCGTGGGATGTTGACCTTGTAGGCGTTGTCGTTGTAGCATGCGAGTACCTTGAATGGGCCATCGGCTCTTGGAAGTAGCTTGGACTTGCGCTCCTTGGAAAAAATATCCTTGCAGAGATGTAACCAAACTAGGTCACCCGGTTGGAACACCATTGGGGACGTGTTGGTGTTGCTCTTGGTCGCGAGTCATTGTACTTGGCGCTCTATGGTGTGCCTTGTATCTTCATGCATCTTCTTGAGGTGGTGCACTCGGTCGCTCGTGTCCATGTTGATGCTCTCTTGTAGTGGTAGAGGAAGAATGTCCATTGGGGACAATGGGTTGAATCCATAGACGACCTCGAAGGGGGACTTGCCAGTAATCGAATGTCTTGCACGGTTGTAGGCGAACTCGGCGATTGGGAGACACTCCTCCCCCTCCTTGATGTTCTTCTTGATCAAGAGTGTACGGTGCGTCACCTCTGTTTGGCCGTCGGTTTGAGGGTGGTACGCCGTGGAGAAGAGTAACTTGATTCCGAGCTTGGCGCATAAGGTCTTCCAAAAGTAACTCAAGAACTTGACGCGGTAGGGAGCTTTGTTCGGAAGCGGTGCTCCGAGGATGAGGTCGATGCGGTGCTCAATGCCTCGTAGTGGAGGTAGTCCCGGAGGTAGCTCATCGGGGAAAACATCTTGAAATTCCTGCAAAAGAGTAGACAACACTAGAGGAAGAGTGTGAGAAGTGTTAGTTTGTGATGCATTGTCCTTGCACACGAGGACGTAGTATAGGACACTAGATGGGTTCTCACACACTTCTCTCATCTCACTTTTGGTGGAAAATAGAACTAGGTTCTTGTTTTTGCTCATCGTGGAGGCACTCGATTTTGGCTTGTGGCGCTTACTTTATTTTTGGTGGCTCGCTCTCTCACTATGATCTCCACGATGGGTGGCTTGCTTGTCGCTGATCACTTGACTTGGCGACATTGGACGGAGGACGTACTCCTTGCCCTTCATCTTGAAGATGTAGTGGTTCGTTCGGCCATTGTGTACGACTCCTCTATCGAATTGCCATGGCCGTCCAAGGAGAAGATGACAAACGGTCATTGGAATGACGTCGCACTCCAAGGTGTCTTCGTAGGCGCCGATCTTGAAGGGGACTTGTACGCGGTGCTCGACTTGGATAGTGCCGGAGTCACTAAGCCATTGCACTTTGTATGGATGTGGATGCTTCGTCTTGGGCACTTGGATCTTGGAGCAAAGTTCTTCACTTGCGAGATTATGACAACTCCCTCCATCGATGATGACCTTGACGGATCGGCCATTGATGCCGACCTTGGTGTGGAATATGTGGCATCGTTGGTCTTCTTCTTGGTGATGTTGGAGAGTCAAGACTTTGGAGACAACAAGTGCGGGACTTGAATCTTCATTACAAAGACTTGTTCTTCTTCATTGTTCACTCGGTGGTGCATGGCGACTTGCTCGAGGGCTTCCATTTCGCCTTCGCTCATGGAGTCATAAGTGCCATCATCGTTGAAGACCATGGTTCGCTTGTTGGTGCACTCGTAGGACTTGTGGCCTCGGCCTCCGCAAGTGAAACACTTGAAGGAACTCGTCTTGACGGTCTCATCGGTTGGGGTTGATGATGATGAAGCTCTCGGCTTGAAGTTGCTCGTAGGAGGATGGCTTGTAGTTGACGAAGCTTTCTTGGAACTTGACTTGTCGTCGGTACTTCGTGATTCTCTAGTTGAGGTAGGAGGTGCCGAAGTCGCGGGAGCTTGATAAGAGGAGCCATAGGTCTTGGACGAGTACTTGGCATATTTGAAATCATCTTGCTCTTGGAGTTCCGCTTTGGTGGCTTGGTGCACTAGCTCGATGAGATTTGAGTATGGTTGGAAGTCGGCGATCTTCTTGATGGGATGGTTGAGGCCATTCAAGAAGCGTGCCATTGTTTGCTCATCATCTTCCGTGACATTAGCTCTTATCATTGCAATCTCCATCTCCTTGTAGTATTCTTCAAGCTCTTGGTTCCTTGCTTGAGTTGTTGGAGTTTCTTGAAGAGGTCGCGGTTGTAGTAGGTAGGAACGAAGTGTGCTCTCATGACATCCTTCATTTGCGCCCAAGTAGTGATGGGTGGATCACCTCTTGCCTCTCGGCGCTCAGTGACTTGTTCCCACCAAATAAGGACATAGTCTTGGAACTCAAGGGATGCCATCACGATCTTCTTCTCTTCTTCATAATTGTGTAAACGGAAGATCTTGTCAACTTTTAATGCCCAGGAAAGGTAATCTTCGGGATCGTTGCTTCCATTGAACTTGGGCATGGTGAACTTGAGCTTGTCGTAGCGTTGCTCTTCATTGTATTGGGGTCAGGGATGATGACGCCCATGTTGTAGATGATTGTTCAACTCATGGTGCTCTTGACTTGGAGGGTTTTCAACCTCATGTTGCTCTTGTCGTGGAGGATTTCCATTGTCTTCGTGCTCTCGATGAACTTGATGGTGTTGGCGAGCTTGTGGGGGAGCTTCGCAAGCTCGAGGAGGAACTTGACGATGCACGCGAGCTTGAAATCTTTGTTCTTGAATTTCTTCGCGAAGTGCTTCCTCTTGTTCACGGGCTTGACGGCCTCGGTCGACAACAGCTCGACTCGAATCGTGTAGAGATTGTTGTGCCGCAAGTGCTTGAGCGTCACGGAGTTGTTATTCTTGACGTTGTGCCTCGGCATCTTGAGCATTTTGGTGTAGATGCACTCGCTCTCCTCTTCATGTTGGCGTTGTCATTATTGTTCTCGTGCTAGCGCAAAGTCCTCTTGAGTTTGACGTTGTCGACGCTCTTGAGAGTCGGTGTCTCGTAGGGGATTGAGGCTTGCTTGACGGTCTGTGTGCGCGGCTCGACGAAGAGTGTTCGATGTCGGGGTACTTGAGCCGGAGAGGGTGAAGTCGGAGTGGCGGCTTGAACGGCTCCTTCTTGAAGTGGAAGACGAGCGGTTGAGCAACAAAGCACGAATTTCGTCCATCCTTGCGTCATTCTCTTGCTTGTGATCGTCGAGCTTGTGGTCGAAGTAGTCCCTTGTACGTTGCTCGGAAAGTTGCAAGCCGGCGGCAAGGTTGTCGATGCGTTCACTCATAGCTTGTTGCTCTTGATGCAAAGCACGTTGTGCACCAAAGAGGTGACTCTTGGTTACGAAGGAGTTCATGTCGTCATCTTGCTCCATGAAGAGTGGGTTGGTAGAAGTACTTGGCCTATCCATCATGAGAAAGTGGTGGTGAGTAGGAAAAATGAGAGAACAAAACCAAAGTTACCTTTTCCGAAGATTGTGGATGTAACAAGTACGATCTTACGATGCTATAATAGGGGAATTGGTACCGGGAATTGTTTCTCACACCTACAAGTAAAAGGCTTATGGAGGAGCTCGGTCAGGATGGTGGCAAAAATTTCAAGCAAATGTTAGTCAATATATTGATAAGGTTGAGAAGATTCACAAAAATGCAAGTAAAAACAAATAGATCAAACCCAATGATACCACTAGGAACACACACGGAAGATAGATGGGATCCGCACAACCAAGGGGTGAGCTCAAAATGTGCAACCATGGAAAATGCTCTTGTTGTGCGAATACTAGAGAGACGCTAGCTCGATTACTCAAATGGGCTAGATACGCATGTGCACCAACCTATAAGAGAAACGTGCCGTCTTCAATCCCAACTATGCTACGTATGAGGTGTCGAAGATGATATGCAAAATGGCTCGATGCTAGTGCTTACAAGCTCTTTGTTGCTCCTCTTTTGCTTAAAAGCTTTTCTTGTTTTTTTAAGCTAGAGCTGTTGGGGAACGTTGCAGAAAACAAAAATTTTCCTACGGTTTCACCAAGATCCATCTAGGAGTTCATCTAGCAACGAGTGATCGGATTGCATCTACATACCTTTGTAGATCACGCGCGGAAGCGTTCAAAGAACGGGGATGAGGAAGGCGTACTCGACGTGATCCAAATCACCGGAGATCCTAGCGCCGAACGGACGGCACCTCCGCGTTCAACACACGTACGGTCAGCGTAACGTCTCCTCCTTCTTGATCCAGCAAGGGGGAAGGAGAGGTTGAGGAAGATGGCTCCAGCAGCAGCACGACGGCGTGGTGGTGGTGGAGCTGCAGTACTCCGGCAGGGTTTCGCCAAGCTCTATGGAGGAGGAGGATATGTTGGAGAGGGAGAGGGAGGCACCAAAGGCGTGGGGTGAGAGGCCCTCCTTCCCCCACTATATATAGGGAGCCTAGGGGGGGCGCCGGCCCTAGGATATCCAATCTCCTAGGGGGGGGGCGGCCAAGGGAGGAATCCCTCCTCCCCAAGGCACCTAGGAGGTGCCTTCCCCCTTTGGGACTCTTCCCTTCCTTATCTCTTGGCGCATGGGCTTCTTGGGGCTGGTGCCCTTGGCCCATATGGGCCAAGGCGCACCCCCTACAGCCCATGTGCCCCCCTGGGGCAGGTGGCCCCACCCGGTGGACCCCCGGGACCCTTCCGGTGGTCCCGGTACAATACCGGTGACCCCGAAACTTGTCCCGATGCCCGAAATAGCACTTCCTATATATAATTCTTTACCTCCGGACCATTCTGGAACTCCTCGTGACGTCCGGGATCTCATCCGGGACTCCGAACAACATTCGGGTTACTGCATATACATATCCCTACAACCCTAGCGTCACCGAACCTTAAGTGTGTAGACCCTACGGGTTCGGGAGACATGTAGACATGACCGAGACGACTCTCCGGCCAATAACCAACAGCGGGATCTGGATACCCATGTTGGCTCCCACATGCTCCTCGATGATCTCATCGGATGAACCACGATGTCGAGGATTCAATCAATCCCGCATACAATTCCCTTTGTCAATCGGTATGTTACTTGCCCGAGATCCGATCGTCGGTATCCCAATACCTCGTTCAATCTCGTTACCGGCAAGTCACTTTACTCGTACCGTAATGTATGATCCCGTGACCAGACACTTGGTCACTTTGAGCTCATAATGATGATGCATTACTGAGTGGGCCCAGTGATACCTCTCCGTCATACGGAGTGACAAATCCCAGTCTTGATCCGTGTCAACCCAACAGACACTTTCGGAGATACCCGTAGTATACCTTTATAGTCACCCAGTTACGTTGTGACGTTTGGTATACCCAAAGCACTCCTACGGTATCCGGGAGTTACACGATCTCATGGTCTAAGGAAAGGATACTTGACATTGGAAAAACTCTAGCAAACGAACTATACGATCTTATGCTATGTTTAGGATTGGGTCGTGTCCATCACATCATTCTCTTAATGATGTGATCTCGTTATCAATGACACCCAATGTCCATAGTCAGGAAACCATGACTATCTGTTGATCAAGGAGCTAGTCAACTAGAGGCTTACTAGGGACATGTTGGTGTCTATTATTCACACATGTATTACGATTTCCGGATAACACAATTATAGCATGAATACAGACAATTATCATGAACAAGGAAATATAATAATAATGCTTTTATTATTGCCTCTAGGGCATATTTCCAACAGTCTCCCACTTGCACTAGAGTCAATAATCTAGTTACATTGTGATGAATCAAACACCCATGGAATTCTGGTGTTGATCATGTTTCGCTCTAGGGAGAGGTTTAGTCAACGGATCTGCTACATTCAGATCCGTATGTACTTTACAAATATCTATGTCTCCATCTTGAACATTTTCACGAATGGAGTTGAAGCGACGCTTGATGTGCCTTGTCTTCCTGTGAAACCTGGGCTCCTTGGCAAGAGCAATAGCTCCAGTGTTGTCACAGAAGAGTTTGACTGGCCCCGACACATTGGGTATGACTCCTAGGTCGGTGATGAACTCCTTCACCCAAATTGCTTCATGTGCTGCCTCCGAGGCTGCCATGTACTCCGCTTCACATGTAGATCCTGTAGGGTTTCGTAGTAATTTCAAAAAAATTCCTACGCACACGCAAGATCATGGTGATGCATAGCAACAAGAAGGGGAGTATGATCTACATACCTAGTAGATCGACAACGGAAGCGTTTGGTTGATGTAGTCGTACGTCTTCACGATCCGACCGATCAAGCACCGAAACTATGGCACCTCCGAGTTCTAGCACACGTTCAGCTCGATGACGATCCCCGGACTCCGATCCAGCAAAGTGTCGGGGAAGAGTTCCGTCAGCACGACGGCGTGGTGATGATCTTGACGTACTACTGCTGCAGGGCTTCGCCTAAGCACCGCTACAATATTATCGAGGACTATGGTGGCTGGGGGCGCCACACACGGCTAAGGAATAGATCACGTGGATCAACTTGTGTGTCTCTGGGGTGCTCCTACCTCCGTATATAAAGGACTAGAGGGGGGAGGCTGGCCAGCCAAGGAGGGCGCGCCAGGAGAGTCCTACTCCCTCTGGGAGTAGGATTCCCCCCCCCCAATCCTAGTTGGAATAGGATTCGCGGAGGGGGGAAAAGAGAGAGAGAGGGGCCGGCCCCCTCTCCTTGTCCTATTCGGACCAAGGGAGGGGAGGGGCGCGCGGCCCATGTAGGGCTGCCTCTTCTCTTTTCCACTAAGGCCCATCATGGCCCATTTAGCTCCCGGGGGGTTCCGGTAACCTCCCGGTACTCCGGTAAAATCTCGATTTCACCCGGAACACTTCCGGTATCCAAACATAGGCTTCCAATATATCAATCTTTATGTCTCGACCATTTCGAGACTCCTCGTCATGTCCGTGATCACATCCGGGACTCCGAACAACCTTTGATACATCAAAATGCATAAACTTATAATATAACAGTCATCGTAACCTTAAGCGTGCGGACCCTACGGGTTCGAGAACAATGTAGACATGACCAAGACACGTCTCCGGTCAATAACCAATAATGGGACCTGGATGCCCATATTGGCTCCTACATATTCTACGAAGATCTTTATCGGTCAGACCGCATAACAACATACGTCGTTCCCTTTGTCATCGGTATGTTACTTGCCCGAGATTCGATCGTCGGTATTCTAATACCTAGTTCAATCTCGTTGCCGGCAAGTCTCTTTACTCATTCTGTAATACGTCATCCCGCAACTAACTCATTTATTTGCAATGCTTGCAAGGCTTAAGTGATGTGCATTACCGAGAGGGCCCAGAGATACCTCTCCGACAATCGGAGTGACAAAACCTGATCTCGAAATAGCCAACCCAACATGTACCTTTGGAGACACCTGTAGTACTCCTTTATAATCACCCAGTTACTTGTGACGTTTGGTAGTACCCAAAGTGTTCCTCCGGTAAACGGGAATTGCATAATCTCATAGTTATAGGAACATGTATAAGTCATGAAGAAAGCAATAGCAACATACTAAACGATCTGGTGCTAAGCTAATGGAATGGGTCATGTCAATCAGATCATTCTCTCAATGATGTGATCCCGTTAATCAAATAACAACTCATTGTTCATGGTTAGGAAACATAACCATCTTTGATTAACGAGCTAGTCAAGTAGAGGCATACTAGTGACACTTTGTTTGTCTATGTATTCACACATGTATTATGTTTCCGGTTAATACAATTCTAGCATGAATAATAAACATTTATCATGATTATAAGGAAATAAATAATAACTTTATTATTGCCTCTAGGGCATATTTCCTTCAGTCTCCCACTTGCACTAGAGTCAATAATCTAGATTACACAGTAATGATTCTAACACCCATGGAGCCTTGGTGTTGATCATGTTTTGCTCGTGGAAGAGGCTTAGTCCACGGGTCTGCAACATTCAGATCCGTATGTATCTTGCAAATCTCTATGTCTCCCACCTGGACTAGATCCCGGATGGAATTGAAGCGTCTCTTGATGTGCTTGGTTCTCTTGTGAAATCTGGATTCCTTTGCCAAGGCAATTGCACCAGTATTGTCACAAAAGATTTTCATTGGACCAGATGCACTAGGTATGACACCTAGATCGGATATGAACTCCTTCATCCAGACTCCTTCATTTGCTGCTTCCGAAGCAGCTATGTACTCCGCTTCACATGTAGATCCCGCTACAACGCTTTGTTTAGAACTGCACCAACTGACAGCTCCACCGTTTAATGTAAACACGTATCCGGTTTGCGATTTAGAATCGTCCGGATCAGTGTCAAAGCTTGCATCAATGTAACCTTTTACGATGAGCTCTTTGTCACCTCCATATATGAGAAACATATCCTTAGTCCTTTTCACGTATTTCAGGATGTTCTTGACCGATGTCCAGTGATCCACTCCTGGATTACTTTGGTACCTCCCTGCTAGACTTATAGCAAGGCACACATCAGGTCTGGTACACAGCATTGCATACATGATAGATCCTATGGCTGATGCATAGGGAACATCTTTCATATTCTCTCTATCTTCTGCAGTGGTCGGGCATTGAGTCTTACTCAACTTCACACCTTGTAACACAGGCAAGAACCCTTTCTTTGCTTGATCCATTTTGAACTTCTTCAAAATATTGTCAAGGTATGTGGTTTGTGAAAGTCCAATTAAGCGTTTTGATCTATCTCTATAGATCTTAATGCCTAATATGTAAGCAGCTTCACCGAGGTCTTTCATTGAAAAACTCGTATTCAAGTATCCCTTTATGCTATCCAGAAATTCTATATCATTTCCAATTAGTAATATGTCATCTACATATAATATCAAAAATGCTACAGAGCTCCCACTCACTTTCTTGTAAATACAGGCTTCTCCAAAAGTCTGTATAAAACCAAATGCTTTGATCACACTATCAAAGCGTTTATTCCAACTCCGAGAGGCTTGCACCAGTCCATAAATGGATCGCTGGAGCTTGCACACTTTGTTAGCTCCCTTTGGATCGACAAAACTTTCTGGTTGCATCATATACAACTCTTCTTCCAGAAATCCAATCAGGAATGCAGTTTTGACATCCATCTGCCAAATTCCATAATCATAAAATGCGGCAATTGCTAACATGATTCGGACAGACTTAAGCATCGCTACGGGTGAGAAGGTCTCATCGTAGTCAATCCCTTGAACTTGCCGAAAACCTTTTGCGACAAGTCGAGCTTTGTAGACAGTAATATTACCGTCAGCGTCAGTCTTCTTCTTGAAGATCCATTTATTCTCAATTGCTTGCCGATCATCGGGCAAGTCAACCAAAGTCCATACTTTGTTCTCATACATGGATCCCATCTCTGATTTCATGGCTTCAAGCCACTTTGTAGAATCTGGGCTCACCATCGCTTCTTCATAGTTCGTAGGTTCATCATGATCTAGTAGCATGACTTCCAGAACGGGATTACCGTACCACTCTGGTGCGGATCTTACTCTGGTTGATCTACGAGGTTCAGTAGTATCTTGTTCTGAAGTTTCATGATCATCATCATTAGCTTCCTCACTAACTGGTGTAGGTGTCATAGAAACAATTTTCTGTGATGTACTACTTTCCAATAAGGGAGCGGGTACAGTTACCTCGTCAAGTTCTACTTTCCTCCCACTCACTTCTTTCGAGAGAAACTCCTTCTCCAGAAAGTTTCCGAATTTGGCAACAAAAGTCTTGCCTTCGGATCTGTGATAGAAGGTGTATCCAATAGTTTCCTTTGGATATCCTATGAAGACACATTTCTCCGATTTGGGTTCGAGCTTATCAGGTTGAAGCTTTTTGACATAAGCATCGTAGCCCCAAACTTTCAGAAACGACAACTTTGGTTTCTTGCCAAACCACAGTTCAAAAGGCGTCGTCTCAACGGATTTTGATGGTGCCCTATTTAACGTGAATGCGGCCGTCTCTAGAGCGTATCCCCAAAACGATAGCGGTAAATCAGTAAGAGACATCATAGATCGCACCATATCCAGTAAAGTACGATTACGATGTTCGGACACACCATTACGCTGAGGTGTTCCGGGTGGCGTGAGTTGCGAAACTATTCCACAATTTTTCAAATGTACACCAAACTCGTAACTCAAATATTCTCCTCCACGATCAGATCGTAGAAACTTTATTTTCTTGTTACGATGATTTTCAACTTCACTCTGAAATTCCTTGAACATTTCAAATGTTTCAGACTTATGTTTCATTAAGTAGATATACCCATATCTGCTTAAATCATCTGTGAAGGTGAGAAAATAACGATATCCGCCACGAGCCTCAATATTCATCGGACCATATACATCTGTATGTATGATTTCCAACAAATCTGTTGCTCTCTCCATAGTACCGGAGAACGGCGTTTTAGTCATCTTTCCCATGAGGCACGGTTCGCAAGTACCAAGTGATTCATAACCAAGTGGTTCCAAAAGTCCATCAGTATGGAGTTTCTTCATGCGCTTTACACCGATATGACCTAAACGGCAGTGCCACAAATAAGTTGCACTCTCATTATCAACTCTGCATATTTTGGCTTCAACATTATGAATATGTGTGTTACTACTATCGAGTTTCAACAAGAATAGACCACTCTTCAAGGGTGCATGACCATAAAATATATTACTCATATAAATAGAACAACCATTATTCTCTGATTTAAATGAATAACCGTCTCGCATCAAACAAGATCCAGATATAATGTTCATGCTTAACGCTGGCACCAAATAACAATTATTTAGGTCTAATACTAATCCCGAAGGTAGATGTAGAGGTAGCGTGCCGACTGCGATCACATCGACTTTGGAACCGTTTCCCACGCGCATCGTCACCTCGTCCTTAACCAATCTTCGCTTGATCCGTAGTCCCTGTTTCAAGTTGCAAATATTAGCAACAGAACCAGTATCAAATACCCAGGTGCCACTGCGAGCATTAGTAAGGTACACATCAATAACATGTATATCACATATACCTTTGTTCACCTTGCCATCCTTCTTATCCGCCAAATACTTGGGGCAGTTCCGCTTCCAGTGACCAGTCTGCTTGCAATAGAAGCACTCAATTTCAGGCTTAGGTCCAGGTTTGGGTTTCTTCTCTTGAGTAGCAACTTGCTTGCCGTTCTTTTTGAAGTTCCCCTTCTTCTTCCCTTTGCCCTTTTTCTTGAAACTAGTGGTCTTGCTGACCATCAATACTTGATGCTCCTTCTTGATTTCTACCTCCGCAGCTTTCAGCATCGCGAAGAGCTCGGGAATAGTCTTATTCATCCCTTGCATATTATAGTTCATCACGAAGCTCTTGTAGCTTGGTGGCAGTGATTGGAGAATTCTGTCAATGACGCAATCATCTGGAAGATTAACTCCCAATTGAATCAAGTGATTATTATACCCAGACATTTTGAGTATATGCTCACTAACAGAACTGTTCTCCTCCATCTTGCAGCTATAGAACTTATTGGAGACTTCATATCTCTCAATCCAGGCATTTGCTTGAAATATTAACTTCAACTCCTGGAACATCTCATATGCTCCATGACGTTCAAAACGTCGTTGAAGTCCCGATTCTAAGCCGCAAAGCATGGCACGCTGAACTATCAAGTAGTCATCAGCTTTGCTCTGCCAGACGTTCATAACATCCGGCGTTGCTCCTGCAGCAGGCCTGGCACCCAGCGGTGCTTCCAGGACGTATTCTTCTGTGCAGCAATGAGGATAATCCTCAAGTTACGGACCCACTCCATGTAATTGCTACCATCATCTTTCAACTTTGCTTTCTCAAGGAACGCATTAAAATTCAACGGAACAACAACACGAGCCATCTATCTACAATCAAACATAAACAAGCAAGATACTAATTAGGTACTAAGTTTCATGATAAATTTAAGTTCAGTTAATTTACTTAAAGAACTCCCACTTAGATAGACATCCCTCTAATCCTCTAAGTGATTACGTGATCCAAATCAACTAAACCATGTCCGATCATCACGTGAGATGGAGTAGTTTCATTGGTGAACATCATTATGTTGATCATATCTACTATATGATTCACGCTCGACCTTTCGGTCTCCGTGTTCCGAGGCCATATCTGTATATGCTTGGCTCGTCAAGTATAACCTGAGTATTCCGCGTGTGCAACTGTTTTGCACCCGTTGTATTTGAACGTAGAACCTATCACACCCGATCATCATGTGGTGTCTCAGCACGAAGAACTTTCGCAAGGGTGCATACTCAGGGAGAACACTTCTTGATAATTTAGTGAGAGATCATCTTATAATGCTACCGTCAATCAAAGCAAGATAAGATGCATAAAAGATAAACATCACATGCAATCAATAAAAGTGATATGATATGGCCATCATCATCTTGTGCTTGTGATCTCCATCTCCGAAGCACCGTCGTGATCACCATCGTCATCGGCGTGACACCTTGATCTCCATCGTAGCATTGTTGTCGTCTCGCCAAGCTTGTGCTTCCACGACTATCGCTACCGTTTAGTGATAAAGTAAAGCATTACATCGCGATTGCATTGCATACAATAAAGCGACAACCATATGGCTCCTGCCAGTTGCCGATAACTCGATTACAAAACATGATCATCTCATACAATAAAAATCAGCATCATGTCTTGACCATATCACATCACAACATGCCCTGCAAAAACAAGTTAGACGTCCTCTACTTTGTTGTTGCAAGTTTTACGTGGCTGCTACGGGCTTAAGCAAGAACCAATCTTACCTACGCATCAAAACCACAACGATAGTTTGTCAAGTTGGTTGTTTTAACCTTTGCAAGGACCAGGCGTAGCCATACTCAGTTCAACTAAAGTTGGAGAAACTGTCACCCACAAGCCACCTCTGTGCAAAGCACGTCGGGAGAACCGGTCTCGCATAAGCGTACGCGTAATGTCGGTCTGGGCCGCTTCATCCAACAATACCGCCGAACCAAAGTATGACATGCTGGTAAGCAGTATGACTTATATCGCCCACAACTCACTTGTGTTCTACTCGTGCATATAACATCAACATATAAAACCTAGGCTCGGATGCCACTGAAGGGTTTCGTAGTAATTTCAAAAAAATTCCTACGCACACGCAAGATCATGGTGATGCATAGCAACGAGAGGGGGAGTATGGTCTACATACCTAGTAGATCGACAACGGAAGCGTTTGGTTGATGTAGTCGTACGTCTTCACGATCCGACCGATCAAGCACCGAAACTACGGCACCTCCGAGTTCTAGCACACGTTCAGCTCGATGACGATCCCCGGACTCCGATCCAGCAAAGTGTCGGGGAAGAGTTCCGTCAGCACGACGGCGTGGTGACGATCTTGACGTACTACTGCTACAGGGCTTCGCCTAAGCACCGCTACAATATTATCGAGGACTATGGTGGCTGGGGGCGCCGCACACGGCTAAGGAATAGATCACGTGGATCAACTTGTGTGTCTCTGGGGTGCTCCTGCCTCCGTATATAAAGGACTAGAGGGGGGAGGCTGGCCGGCCAAGGAGGGCGCGCCAGGAGAGTCCTACTCCCTCTGGGAGTAGGATCCCCCCCCCAATCCTAGTTGGAATAGGATTCGCGGAGGGGGAAAAAGAGAGAGAGGGGCCGGCCCCCTCTCCTTGTCCTATTCGGACCAAGGGAGGGGAGGGGCGCGCGGCCCATGTAGGGCTGCCTCTTCTCTTTTCCACTAAGGCCCATCATGGCCCATTTAGCTGCCGGGGGGTTCCGGTAACCTCCCGGTACTCCGGTAAAATCCCGATTTCACCCGGAACACTTCCGGTATCCAAACATAGGCTTCCAATATATCAATCTTTATGTCTCGACCATTTCGAGACTCCTCGTCGTGTCCGTGATCACATCCGGGACTCCGAACAACCTTCAGTACATCAAAATGCATAAACTCATAATATAACAGTCATCGTAACCTTAAGCGTGCGGACCCTACGGGTTCGAGAACAATGTAGACATGACCGAGACACGTCTCCGGTCAATAACCAATAGCGGGACCTGGATGCCCATATTGGCTCCTACATATTCTACGAAGATCTTTATCGGCTAGACCGCATAACAACATACGTCGTTCCCTTTGTCATCGGTATGTTACTTGCCCGAGATTCGATCGTCGGTATTCTAATACCTAGTTCAATCTCGTTGCCGGCAAGTCTCTTTACTCATTCTGTAATACATCATCCCGCAACTAACTCATTTAGTTGCAATGCTTGCAAGGCTTAAGTGATGTGCATTACCGAGAGGGCCCAGAGATACCTCTCCGACAATCGGAGTGACAAAACCTAATCTCAAAATACGCCAACCCAACATGTACCTTTGGAGACACCTGTAGTACTCCTTTATAATCACCCAGTTACATTGTGACGTTTGGTAGTACCCAAAGTGTTCCTCTGGTAAACGGGAGTTGCATAATCTCATAGTTATAGGAACATGTATAAGTCATGAAGAAAGCAATAGCAACATACTAAACGATCTGGTGCTAAGCTAATGAATGGGTCATGTCAATCAGATCATTCTCTCAATGATGTGATCCCGTTAATCAAATAACAACTCATTGTTCATGGTTAGGAAACATAACCATCTTTGATTAACGAGCTAGTCAAGTAGAGGCATACTAGTGACACTTTGTTTGTCTATGTATTCACACATGTATTATGTTTCCGGTTAATACAATTCTAGCATGAATAATAAACATTTATCATGATTATAAGGAAATAAATAATAACTTTATTATTGCCTCTAGGGCATATTTCCTTCAGATCCCGCCACGACGCTCTGCTTGCAACTGCACCAGCTTACTGCCCCACCATTCAAAATATACACGTATCCGGTTTGTGACTTTGAGTCGTCCAGATCTGTGTCGAAGCTAGCGTCGACATAACCCTTTACGACGAGCTCTTCGTCACCTCCATAAATGAGAAACATTTCCTTAGTCCTTTTCAGGTACTTCAGGGTATTCTTGACCGATGTCCAGTGTTCCTTGCCGGGATTACTTTGGTACCTTCCTACCAAACTTACGGCAAGGTTTACATCAGGTCTGGTACACAGCATGGCATACATAATAGAACCTATGGCTGAGGCATAGGGGATGACACTCATCTCTTCTATATCTTCTACCGTGGTCGGACATTGAGCTGAGCTCAATTTCACACCTTGTAACACAGGCAAGAACCCCTTCTTAGACTGATCCATATTGAATTTCTTCAATATCTTATCAAGGTATGTGCTTTGTGAAAGACCTATGAGACGTCTTGATCCATCTCTATAGATCTTGATGCCTAATATATAAGCAGCTTCTCCAAGGTCCTTCATTGAAAAACTCTTATTCAAGTAGGCATTAATGCTGTCCAAGAGTTCTATATCATTTCCCATCAAAAGTATGTCATCTACATATAATATGAGAAATGCTACAGAGCTAACGCAGGCTTCTCCATAAGTCTGTGTAAACCCAAACGCTTTGATCATCTCATCAAAGCGAATGTTCCAACTCCGAGATGCTTGCACCAGCTCATAAATCAAGCGTTGGAGCTTGCACACCTTGTCAGCATTCTTAGGATCGACAAAACCTTCCGGCTGCATCATATACAATTCTTCCTTAAGGAAACCATTAAGGAATGCCGTTTTGACGTCCATTTGCCATATCTCATAATCATAGAATGCGGCAATTGCTAACATGATTCGGACGGACTTTAGCTTTGCTACCGGTGAGAAAGTCTCATCGTAGTCAACCCCTTGAACTTGTCGATAACCCTTAGCGACAAGCCGAGCTTTATAGATGGTCACATTACCATCCGCGTCTGTCTTCTTCTTAAAGATCCATTTATTTTCTATGGCTCGCTGCTCAACGGGCAAGTCAGTCAAAGTCCATACTTCGTTTTCATACATGGATCCTATCTCGGATTTCATGGCTTCTAGCCATTTGTCGGAATCCGGGCCCGCCATCACTTTCATAGTTCGAAGGTTCACCGTTGTCTAACAACATAATTTCCAAGACAGGGTTGTTGTACCACTCTGGTGCGGAACGTGTCCTTGTGGACCTTCGAATTTCAGTAGGAGCTTGATCAGAAGTATCTTGATCATCATCATTAACTTCCTCTCTAGTCGGTGTAGGCACCTCAGGAATATTTTCTTGAGCTGCGCCATTTTCCGGTTCAAGAGGTAATACTTCATCAAGTTCTACTTTCCTCCCACTTACTTCTTTCGAGAGAAACTCTTTCTCTAGAAAGGATCCATTCTTGGCAACAAAGATCTTGCCTTCGGATCTGAGGTAGAAGGTATACCCAATAGTTCCTTTAGGGTATCCTATGAAGACGCATTTTTCCGACTTGGGTTCGAGCTTTTCAGGTTGAAGTTTCTTGACATAAGCATCGCATCCCCAAAATTTTAGAAACGACAGCTTAGGTTTCTTCCCAAACCATAATTCATACGGTGTCGTCTCAACGGATTTTGACGGAGCCCTATTTAAAGTGAATGCGGCAGTCTCTAAAGCATAGCCCCAAAAAGATAGCGGTAAATCGGTAAGAGACATCATAGATTGCACCATATCTAATAGAGTGCGATTACGATGTTCGGACACACCATTACGCTGAGGTGTTCCAGGTGGCGTGAGTTGTGAAACTATTCCACATTTTCTTAAGTGTGTGCCAAATTCGTGACTCAAGTACTCTCCTCCACGATCTGATCGTAGGAACTTGATTTTTCTATCACGTTGATTCTCAACCTCACTCTGAAATTCCTTAAACTTTTCAAAGGTCTCAGACTTGTGTTTTATCAAATAGATATACCCATATCTACTCAAGTCATCAGTGAGGGTGAGAACATAACGATAGCCACCGCGAGCCTCAACACTCATTGGACCGCACACATCAGTATGTATGATTTCCAATAAGTTGGTCGCTCGCTCCATTGTCCCTGAGAATGGAGTCTTGGTCATTTTACCCATGAGGCATGGTTCGCATGTGTCAAATGATTCGTAATCAAGAGACTCAAAAAGTCCATCTGCATGGAGGTTCTTCATGCGTTTGACACCTATGTGACCAAGGCGGCAGTGCCACAAGTATGTGGGACTATCATTATCAATCTTACATCTCTTGGTACTCACACTATGAATATGTGTAGCATTACGCTCGAGATTCATTAAGAACAAACCATTCACCATCGGAGCATGACCATAAAACATATCTCTCATATAAATAGAACAACCATTATTCTCGGATTTAAATGAGTAGCCATCTCGTATTAAACGAGATCATGATACAATGTTCATGCTCAAACTTGGCACTAAATAACAATTATTGAGGTTCAAAACTAATCCCGTAGGTAAATGTAGAGGTAGCGTGCCGACGGCGATCACATCGACCTTGGAACCATTCCCGACGCGCATCGTCACCTCGTCCTTTGCCAGTCTCCGCTTATTCTGCAGCTCCTGCTTTGAGTTACAAATGTGAGCAACTGCACCGATATCAAATACCCAGGAGCTACTACGAGTACTGGTAAGGTACACATCAATTACATGTATATCACATATACCTTTCGTTTTGCCGGCCTTCTTGTCCGCTAAGTATTTGGGGCAGTTCCGCTTCCAGTGACCACTTTCCTTGCAATAAAAGCACTCAGTCTCGGGCTTGGGTCCATTCTTTGGCTTCTTCCCGGCAGCTTGCTTGCCGGGTGCGGCAACTCCCTTGCCGTCCTTCTTAAAGGCTTTCTTACCCTTGCCCTTCTTGAACTTAGTGGTTTTATTCACCATCAACACTTGATGTTCCTTTTTGACTTCTACCTCTGCTGATTTCAGCATTGCAAATACTTCAAGAATGGTCTTTTCCATCCTCTGCATATTGAAGTTCATCACAAAGCTGTTGTAGCTCGGTGGAAGCGACTGAAGGATTCTGTCAATGACCGCGTCATCCGGGAGATTAACTCCTAGCTGAGTCAAGCGGTTATGCAACCTAGACATAGTGAGTATGTGCTCACTGACAAAACTATTTTCCTCCATCTTACAGCTGAAGAACTTTTCGGAGACTTGATATCTCTCGACCCAGGCATGAGCTTGGAAAACCATTTTCAGCTCTTCGAACATCTCATATGCTCCGTGTCTCTCAAAACGCTTTTGGAGCCCCGGCTCTAAGCTGTAAAGCATGCTGCACTGAACGAGGGAGTAGTCATCGATACGTGTCTGCCAAGCGTTCATAACGTCTTGTTCTGCAGGGAGAACAGGTGCGTCACCCAGCGGTTCTTGTAGCACATAATCTTTCTTGGCAGCTATGAGGATGATCCTCAGGTTCCGGACCCAGTCCATGTAGTTGCTGCCATCGTCTTTCAGCTTGGTTTTCTCTAGGAACGCGTTGAAGTTGAGGACTACGTTGGCCATTTGATCTACAAGACATATTGTAAATATTTTAGACTAAGTTCATGATAATTAAGTTCATCTAATCAGATTATTCAATGAACTCCCACTCAGATAGACATCCCTCCAGTCATCTAAGTATAACATGATCCAAGTTAACTAGGCCGTGTCCGATCATCACGTGAGACGGACTAGTCAACGTCGGTGAACATCTTCATGTTGATCGTATCTTCTATACGACTCATGCTCGACCTTTCGGTCTTCTGTGTTCCGAGGCCATGTCTGTACATGCTAGGCTCGTCAAGTCAACCTAAGTGTTTGCATGTGTAAATCTGTCTTACACCCGTTGTATGTGAACGTTAGAATCTATCACACCCGATCATCACGTGGTGCTTCAAAACAACGAACCGTCGCAACGGTGCACAGTTAGGGGGAACACTTTCTTGAAATTATTATGAGGGATCATCTTATTTACTACCGTCGTTCTAAGTAAACAAGATGCAAAAACATGATAAACATCACATGCAATCAAATAATAAAAGTGACATGATATGGCCAATATCACATAGCTCCTTTGATCTCCATCTTGGGGCTCCATGATCATCTTGTCACCGGCATGACACCATGATCTCCATCATCATGATCTCCATCATCGTGTCTCCATGAAGTTGCTCGCCAACTATTACTTCTACTACTATGGCTAACACGTTTAGCAATAAAGTAAAGTAATTTACATGGCGTTTCTCAATGACACGCAGGTCATACAAAAAATAAAGACAACTCCTATGGCTCTTGCCGGTTGTCATACTCATCGACATGCAAGTCGTGATTCCTATTACAATAGCATGAACATCTCATACATCACATATATATCATTCATCACAACTTTGGCCATATCATATCACAAAGCACTTGCTGCAAAAACAAGTTAGACGTCCTCTAATTGTTGTTGCAAGTTTTACGTGGCTGAAGTAGGGTTCTAGCAAGAACGTTTCTTACCTACGTGAAAGCCACAACGTGACTTGTCAACTTCTATTTACCCTTCATAAGGACCCTTTTCATCGAATCCGCTCCAACTAAAGTGGGAGAGAAAGACACCCGCCAGCCACCTTATGCAACTTGTGCATGTTAGTCGGTGGAACCGGTCTCACGTAAGCGTACGTGTAAGGTTGGTCCGGGCCGCTTAATCCCACAATACCGTTGAAGCAAGATAAGACTAGTAGCGGCAAGAAAGTTGACAACATCAACGCCCACAACAAATTGTGTTCTACTCGTGCAAGAGAACTACGCATAGACCTAGCTCATGATGCCACTGTTGGGGAACGTTGCAGAAAACAAAAAATTTCCTACGGTTTCATCAAGATCCATCTAGGAGTTCATCTAGCAACGAGTGATCGGATTGCATCTACATACCTTTGTAGATCACGCGCGGAAACGTTCAAAGAACGGGGATGAGGAAGGCGTACTCGACGTGATCCAAATCACCGGAGATCCTAGCGCCGAACGGACGGCTCCTCCACGTTCAACACACGTATGGTCAGCGTAACGTCTCCTCCTTCTTGATCCAGCAAGGGGGAAGGAGAGATTGAGGAAGATGGCTCCAGCAGCAGCACGACGGTGTGGTGGTGGTGGAGCTGCAGTACTCCGGCAGGGCTTCGCCAAGCTCTATGGAGGAGGAGGATGTGTTGGAGAGGGAGAGGGAGGCACCAAAGGCGTGGGGTGAGAGGCCCTCCTTCCCCCACTATATATAGGGAGCCTAGGGGGGCGCCGGCCCTAGGAGATCCAATCTCCTAGGGGGGGCGGCGGCCAAGGGAGGATTCCCTCCTCCCCAAGGCACCTAGGAGGTGCCTTCCCCCTTTGGGACTCTTCCCTTCCTTATCTCTTGGCGCATGGGCTTCTTGGGGCTGGTTCCCTTGGCCCATATGGTCCAAGGCGCACCCCCTACAGCCCATGTGGCCCCCCGGGGCAGGTGGCCCCACCCGGTGGACCCCCGGGACCCTTCCGGTGGTCCCGGTACAATACCGGTGACCCCGAAACTTGTCCCGATGCCCGAAATAGCACTTCCTATATATAATTCTTTACCTCCGGACCATTCCGGAACTCCTCGTGACGTCCGGGATCTCATCTGGGACTCCGAACAACATTCAGGTTACTGCATATACATATCCCTACAACCCTAGCGTCACCGAACCTTAAGTGTGTAGACCCTACGGGTTCGGGAGACATGTAGACATGACCGAGACGACTCTCCGGCCAATAACCAACAGTGGGATCTGGATACCCATGTTGGCTCCCACATGCTCCTCGATGATCTCATCGGATGAACCACGATGTCGAGGATTTAATCAATCCCGCATACAATTCCCTTTGTCAATCGGTATGTTACTTGCCCGAGATCCGATCGTCGGTATCCCAATACCTCGTTGAATCTCGTTACCGGCAAGTCACTTTACTCGTACCGTAATGCATAATCCCGTGACCAGACACTTGGTCACTTTGAGCTCATAATGATGATGCATTACCGAGTGGGCCCAGTGATACCTCTCCGTCATACGGAGTGACAAATCCCAGTCTTGATCCGTGTCAACCCAACAGACACTTTCGGAGATACCCGTAGTATACCTTTATAGTCACCTAGTTACGTTGTGACGTTTGGTATACCCAAAGCACTCCTACGGTATCCGGGAGTTACACGATCTCATGGTCTAAGGAAAGGATACTTGACATTGGAAAAACTCTAGCAAACGAACTATATGATCTTATGCTATGTTTAGGATTGGGTCTTGTCCATCACATCATTCTCCTAATGATGTGATCTCGTTATCAATGACATCCAATGTCCATAGTCACGAAACCATGACTATCTGTTGATCAAGGAGCTAGTCAACTAGAGGCTTACTAGGGACATGTTGGTGTCTATTATTCACACATGTATTATGATTTCCGGATAACACAATTATAGCATGAATAAAGACAATTATCATGAACAAGGAAATATAATAATAATGCTTTTATTATTGCCTCTAGGGCATATTTCCAACAAGAGCCAAGTATGATATTAGACAAGTATGTAAGATATGCACGGGAGAGACTTATGGCACTAAGATGGTAACAAGATCATTATGGTGCACAATAGGGTGGCCCGACAATTCTCAACTTGCTAGTCTCAATGGGTAAGCTACGCGAAATGGCTCGCGTTATCAATGCAAAAGCAAGGGTGAGATGTTGTCGCGGTTATCGTC
>NC_041390.1:128566956-128577787 GCF_002162155.2 Triticum dicoccoides | reverse complement strand
CGGGGGGATATTTTTTTGGGATATTAAATACGTCTTGTGATTATAGGATAGGGAATATGCTACAGTTGCTCTATCTCTTACGAGACTAGAAGTAGAATTATATGCACTTCCAGTCTTTTGTATTCGGTAATGTTACCCAGCTTACGTTTGTTGGGAGAGGGGTGTCAAGTGGACGCCATTTGATGGCAGTTTTAGTTGTAAAGAAAAACCAGACGACAAATGTCTTCGTTGAAGAAACGGGCATGTCGCCGAGAAACAGCCACTGTCTCAAAAATAAAAACGCTAACGTTCGCATGTGCCACCCTACCTGGCGAACGTTCGCCGGTTCATGAGAATTCTTTGTACGTATTTTACACATGGTGGTTTTCATCGGTTTGGATAAACGAGACGCCATGTTTGTAGGATCGCCGGCGCCCCTTTTCTGTTCACCCTCCCTCCCATCCCTGCACGCCTCCAAACAGGGAGGCGGTTGCGCTCCGCAACAAAGGCGATCACACCATGCATGCACACTAGTGACTGATGCCGCGAGATAAACAACTAACACATGCGCTCATCCCCGGCCGGTTACTTGTTATCCCGGTTAACACAACACAGAAGCTCCCATGGCCACCGTGACCTCCTCCGCCCCCTCGTGCTCCAAGCCCAAGGCCGCCAAGCCGGCCAGGTACTGCCTGTGCGCGCCGACGACGCACCCAGGCTCGTTCCGGTGCAGGCTGCACCGCCCCACGGCGGCCAAGGCGGCGGCGGCGGCGCCTTCGTCGGAGCCTGAGGCGGCCAAGGAATCGGCTGAGAGGAAGGAGGCGGCGGCGGCGGCCGCACGCGCATTGCTCGCGCGGGTGGCGCGGGCGCCCGGGCGGGACGCTGGGAGGGTCAAGGGGTTTCAGCCTGGGCCTTCCAGGTTACGGATCATGGACCGGACGGGTGAGTCGGTGCAGACCGCAGAGGACGCAGTCTCCGTCTCCGTCACATGATGAAGTGCTATATATATGCGATATTTACTTTGAATCGGATCGTATTGTAGTACGTGTTATAGCTAGTGTTTAGCTTGGCCTAGGGTTGGTTGGATGTAATGTACTAAAAGATTGGGAACTTTGGGGTGCCGATTGAAGTAATTCGGAATAACCATTCGTGGTTCATGTTCTTTCTTTGCACTCACAAACGTGAAATGTCCGTGTAGAACTCTACCAGTATGGTAGGGAAATCTCTATAAGTTTGGCATTTCTTTTTCTTTTTTTAAGAAAGACACGGCGGTTTCATTTTTTCCGAACAATGCGGACAAACTTTTTGTTACCGCCATTATTACCCTTCAGGATATCAAAGAGTGATACAAGGGTTTGAACCCACATGTTCAAAGATACACAAGAGGCGAGATCTCGAGCCACCTTTGAAAATGGACAATCACTGCAATGATGAGTCGGTTTTTTTGGTAGACATGAAATCTTTTCTTTCTATAGATGTGTCTGGTCGACTGGATAAATAATACCCCATTTTAGAAAGGGAAACGTTTGTCACCGGCAGGCCATACTAGCGTTGGGCCGGTCGCTTCGCCAGGCTGGCTCTTTTGACGAAAATAGCTAATATGAACACGACACGTGCTACCTTATCTTTTCCCAACGTCTGCATCCACTCTTTCTTCTTCCTCGCGCACGGAACCCAGGCCGACCCTCATTTACCTCTCCTCTATCCCTTCATGGAAGCACTCCAGCAAGCTTTTTTGAGTGGAGTGCGCCACGAGTCGCCGATGCTACGCCTACGGAAGTACTACCAGCAGGCATTGCTCGAGGGCCGCAATGGGGAACTCTGTCGACGGCCGCGGCCATATGTTTTTCTCTTCTGTGATCCATCTAGGCGATGATGTGAGTCGGCAACACCACTTGCCGTCGTTGAGTGGATGGCTGCGCCCGCACACGTTCTCCTCCTCTCCGGTAGTGCCGTCGGCGGTGCCGGAGCTGCAACCTGCTGTAGTTTTTTCCGCGAGACCAAGCTAAAGCTGCAACCGGCCTTCACAAACACTGCAACCAACGTCGCGCCCTGCTACAACGGGCGTCAGGTTTTTGCTACAACCATGGCACCGGTGCGAAGAGCAGACTACGGTGGCACCGTTTTTGCTGCGACCGCATAAAGAAAAGCTACAATGGGCATCACGTTTCGCTACAACCATGGCGCCTGTGCAAAGAGCAGACTGCCGTGAACTTTTTTTGCTACAACCGCATAGCGAAGAGCTACAACGGGCGTCGCATTTTGCTACAACCATGACGCCGGTGTGAAGAGCGGACTACGCAAGCACTTTTTTGCCGCGACCACATAGCAAAAAAGCTACAACCGTTGTCGCATTTTGCTACCCCCATGACCGTCGGTGCTGGAATAGCATTCCTCGTCAGTGCCGGATGAGCTGCAGGTGTTTTGGCGGCACTCCGTGGTGCTGGAACCGTCGACATGAAAAGTTGCAACCGACATCTCCGATACTGGAAGTGTTGGCCTGAAGCCCATCTATGATTCAACAGGAAGACCGGTGCGTCGCCGGTGTTGTGATGCTACAACCGGCACCCCACCGTGCTGGAACCATCGACATGGAAAGCTGCAACCGGCAATCTCCGATGCCGGAAGACGGAGGCAATGGATGCTGGTACTAGAGATGTCGACTGCTGGAACCAGCGAATTTAGGTGCTGTAACCGTCGACTCTATTTGCTACAACCGGCCAACTGTAATGCTACAACCTGCTTTGCCGGCGTGCGATGCAATCCGATGCTAGCTGGGATGCTACAACCATTGCCGGTGATGCTGGAACTGAAGGCGCAATGTGCTGCAATGGAGGGCCATGCTACAACTGTCGCCGTCGTTGCTGGCACCGACGGCACGACGAGGGGCGAGTAATGGACGCCCAAAGCTACAACCAGCTGCCGCGATGCTACAACCGTTGCCGGTGATGCCGGAACCGACGGTGTGACAAGCGGCGAGCAGTGGACAGAGGGCAAGCATCAGGTAGTGGACAGCGGGCGAGCGTCGGGCAGTGGCGGGCAGTGGACGGCGGGCGAGCGTCGGGCAGCAACGAGCAGTGGACGGCGGGCGAGCGTCGAGCAACGGCGAGCAGGCTGTGAAACAGTGGCCGGCGGTTGCGGTGACGAGCGGAGACGTCGGGAGTGCTACAGAGGAGATACACACACGCGCAGTCGTGAAGATTTTTTCCTTTTTTTGCGTTGAATGTGCTCTGCGGGAAGCCAGGAAAGAAGACAGCTGCCAAATCCAACAGACGTTGCCGGTTGAATCGGGTGGCCCTGGTGCGACCGGCCGAAATTTCGGCCACGCACCCGCGTCTAGCGTTGCCCTTTTAGAAAGCGTTGAGTTGAGTATGGTCCAGTCGGACATCCTGACCTGTAGAACACTCCAACTCGGGGTCCAACACAACCACATCCAGTGACCACTGGACAACGTCAGATATAGGGTCGGACATAATGTTGAAGGTCCGGGCATGTCGGACACCAGGTTGGATAATCTGACCTAATGTGTACCCCATTCTAGAGAGCAAAGCGATATGTTGCACATTTGATTAGATAGTCTGACCCAGTGCCCGACCCTGGTATGTAGCACATAACAAGGTGGAATTTGGGGGTTCTCTCTCACATAGGTGTGAGTGGTATTTGGCTGATCTTATTTGTCGACTCCCACACTTATACACGACGTATCGCCTCTTTATACTATGACATACCTGCGACTCAAAAATGAGAAATCGGCGGTGGGAAAATTGACTAGTCGTCTTCTTTTATGCTTCAGCTACATTATTTAATCACCATTGGCATTAACACCAAAACCCTCATTAAGGCGGTTATCCTTTCAATCTCCCAATTTTTGGTGGCTGATGACAATATGATTAGACCAATTTCATAAAATATTATAATAAGCTTATTAATGGTTCTAGAGGTTTAGGTTGAGCTCCCCTTACATTTGTGCACACATAAGAGAATTCTTTGCATTTGAATACAAAGTGCACAAAGTAGGGTCAAGGCTTCCCCTAAATCCATAGAAATAGGAGGGTGCAAAAGTGAAAATAGATGCACAAGGTGAGTTCCACTTTTGCAACAAACTTATGACATAAGAGATGACTTCAAAATAATTCATGCATATAACATAGTCATCTCAAATGACAGCAAGTGTGTGTGTGTGCGCGCGTGCGTGTGCGCGTGCGAGGGGGGTGACATGGCATGGCATGACATAGCAAGACAAGAACATGAAATGAGAGAAACTATGATTATGGAAATAACAAGATAAGCATCAAGCATAGCCACAAGTCACAACATATAACATGCTCTCATACATAACATAAAGGTAGCCCCACACACAAATAAAGTACTACGTATGTCATGCGAAGTATTAGACATCAGCAAGCTCAAAAAGATCCAGCGAGAAGTGAGAGCTTGTCAAATAACCATATATAGCTCGAAGCAAAACCTAAATAAAGCAACTGTAACATCCCAAAATTCAATTCTGTTTGGAATGATAACTATTTAAAATAGGATTAATTAAAATTTTCTTGTGTTGCTTGCTTAGCTAGATTTGACTACCATTTGAAACTTTTGGGGTTTAAATGAGCTTTAAATTGAGAGGGAAAAGATATTTTCCCAATATCCAATTATGAATTTGATTGGATTTTTTATTATTTGGAGTTCAAAAACATTTTTGGGAATTACTTAGAACCCTATGGCCCAGAATAGTGTTTATAAAAATATTTATGTCATTTTATGGCTGGAAATAAATTTCACTAAGCTCCAAAGATTATGCTGGGCTTATTTGGATATTTGTGGAATTTCCCAATTTGAAATGGATTGATTTATAAACTTAGTTGGAATTTCAAATAGGAAATAAAATAAGGAAACCTAACCCTAAAGCCTAATAGGATGCAACACATTCCTATCTAGCGCACTCGAAATAATGTTAGTTTCTAATCATCATTGTCATTAACACCAAAAACCCTCATCGCAGACAGCCTTTCAGATTTCATTTCCTACTCCAATATAAAACCTTGTTTTCAATGTAATGATGTCATCAATAAGAGAAAACTGAGTATCATCAGTAACATCTTGAGCTAATTTCTGTAAAATCTTGGAGTTGTCAAGATCTCCTATGTAACTTTTTTAATGTTAGTGAGCCGGTTTGGTTGAACCACTGTAATTTGTGCAGAAAATGATGCAGTCTAATCTTTTCTTGACAGTGCATCAACAACATGATTTCACTTCCCTTTCGTGCATTCAATGGAATAGTCATATATAGTCCAATAACTTCAAAAATCAACAGTGCCTTATGATGCATGTCATATGTCAATTTATGCGTAGTCATGAATTGAGAGATAGTTGATGTGTTTTGATAATCAGGGGATTTCCTAGAAGATAGTGTCTCCATTTCTTAATTGTCTCTAAACTTGCCATGGCCTCTTTTTCATAAACTGACTTCCCAGAGACTGTGGACTAATAGCTTTGCTAAACAATGCTAATGACATGCCTCCCTCCATGAGCATTGCTCCCAAACCTGTTCCACGAGCATCAACCTCAATTGTAAAAAGCTTACTACAATTTGGGAGTGCTAGTACTAGGCATGAAGTTCTTATATGTTTCGGTTGGTGGAAAGATTGCTTGTTATGGTGCAGCTAGATGAAGGGCGTGAGAGGGCCGGCCGGGGGCCTTTTGCCCACGGCAGGGCAAGAGGGAAGGGATTTCCTTCTTAATTCTTGCTTGATTAGATTGATACATCTCCTCCATTTATATAGAGAAGAGGTTTAATTGACTCCCAAGCAAGGCTTACTTGACCCCTAAGCAAGCGACCCTTATCTCTAATTAACCCTAAGACTAACGGGCTATACCGCCAGCCCAGGCCATTAGGCCCATTACGTACTCTAACACTACACCCCACCTGGACATGCAGCTTGTCCTCGAGCTGCAGCCTAACCAACTTATAACCATGACTCGACGCAACACAAACCTAACACCTAAAAACAAGTCTTTTACATCTCAGCTTGTTTTATTACTCTCAACCTGAAATGAACTGGGATGATTTATTTTGGACCCCTTAACAAAAAGTGGACACCATCCGCACGTCAGACGTGCACGTGTACAGCCACCTGGATCCCATGGACACAATCTGGACAAAAGGAGTGCATGTGTATGGCCACCTGGAAGTGGTCGCAAGAGCGACCAGCAGAGGCGCCCTCATGGCGGCCGGCGGAATGCAGTGGTGCTACGCGGTGCGCTCCTGTCGGTGACACCCTGCTGTCTCCCCGCCAGAGGGTTGTTGGTATGCACCGCACAGAGAAGAGTGGAGGGCTTGCGATGGAAAATGACGAGGAGGGGTGCGCCCCCCAACCGCCGATGTCGCAGACTTTGAGGTCGCTGCCCGCGGGGAAAACAATATGCCCAAGATCCCCGACGCAGCGAATGAGATCGAGGTCCTTTGCGCAGCGAAGCTTAGCTGGGAGGAGCAGTAGCTGCAGACCACGCATCTCCCGCACACGCCGATGCGCTAGGAGGCCGCGCGCAGCAGCCTGCAGCCTCACCGCAGTCGACACGTGGCGGGTAGTGATCCAAGCCGGAAGCGGTGACGGCGACGGCGGGAACTTGATCTGCTGGATGGAGACGCCCTGGGGAAGCGGTAATGGCGATGACGGGAACTTGATCTGGTGGATCGGGACTCCCGCCGGCGCGGTCGATGCGGGGCCGGAGCTGACCGGCGGTGGCTGCTGCAGCGGAGCGCCGGGCGTGGCGGAGGCCGCCAGGAGCGGCGACTGCCACTTTAGCCCGGGCGGGGTGGTGGTGGCGGTGGATGGCAGCTGCAGCAGCGACCCGACGAGCGCGACGGGGACGCCCTGGGGCAGCGGCTGCTGCGGCGGAGGCTGCCAGGAGTGGCGGCTGCCACTGCAGCCAGGGCAGGGCGGTGGATGGTAGCTGCAGCGGCCCGGTGAACGCGGCGGAGGCCGCCTGGTGCAGCGGCTGCTACAGCAGCCACGGCGGCGTGGTGGCGGCGATGGACGGCGCAGCCAGGTGCGATCCGTGGGACCCGACCAAGAACATGTGGATCTCCTGGACCGCCTGGGTTAGGTCCCGCAGCGCCTCGGACAACTCCTCCGGGGTGAGGACGGTGGGGCAGGCGCGACGGAGGATCCCAGCGCGGGCAGGAGCGGGGCGACGGTGGTCGCCTAAGGCGACGAGGTGACCGGCAGCGGAAGAGACGGGTTGGGTGGCGGTAAAGACATGATCGAACCGAAGCTAGCTGATACCAAATTGTTATGGTGCTGCTAGAAGGAGGGTGTGAGAGGGCCGGCCGGGGGCCTTTTGCCCATGACCGAGCAAGGGGGAAGGGATTTTCTTCTTAATTCTTGCTTGATTAAATTGATACATCTCATCTCTTTATATAGAGAGGTTTACTTGACTCCCAAGCAAGGCTTACTTGATCCCTAAGCAAGCGATCCTTATCTCTAATTAATCCTAAGACTAACGGGCTATACCGCCAGCCCAGGCCATTAGGCCCATTGCGTACCCTAACATTGCTCATGTATCTCTCCCCACTGAAATTAATCTTTTTTTAAAAGCATCATGAAGTGGTCTGCATATTTTCCCTATAATATTTAACAAATCTTCTACAATAACAGCAAGTCCCAAAAATCCTCTCAGTTTGGTAATGTTATCAGGAGAGGGCCAGTTTACTATGTCTCCCACTTTGCTTGAATATGTAGCAACCCCATGAGCAGACAAAATGTATCCCATACTAGAAGAACGCCCGTGCGTTGCAACGGGGCCACATTAACTTTAAGAGTTCAATATTAATCATATTAATAATACATTTAATATTCTCATACATATCAAGTGACACTGGCGGCCTTTTTTGTCAATTTAGCAACGGGCTCAGTTGCAACGGGCTTTTTATACATATCAGACAACTCGCTACTACTTAAACTACAACTATGGCTACCAATATTTTTTTATCAATTTAGCTCAGCAATAGTGCCTGGCTTAATAGACTGCTTTGCATTCACCCCCTCAGAAGACAGAGAGAACCAACTCAACATGTCAGAAGATTAACAGAAATTTCATTTGTATGGCATGAACATATAGCAGGAGCACCAACACATAGATCAGCAGAGAGCAGAGCACAGCATGCACACACTCGGGCCATCTATATCATACACACACAGCAACGCACACACGCATCACGCTAGCATACACATACAGAAAAGCAGGCACACACGCATCATGCGCATTGGCCGGTGCGACGCACGCAGAGCAAGTACGTACGCACGGAGAGCAAGCTAGCAAGCACGCACGCGTCCAACCCCGCCGCTGCATGCGCTGGCAGAAGGTGAGGCAGCAAGGGAGACTGCACATTGAAGCTGTCCATGCAAGGCTGGAGGTGCTGGGCCGGCGACGGCGATGTCGGGACGGTGCTTGATTCGTTCCCGGTGGCGTGGAGCTTGGGGCGGCAACGCGGCGATAGCTAGTGCTCGGGGATGGGGGTTTGGGGCGGGGGCAGTCGACCCGATGGCTGGCGAAGTTAACGGGCTCGGGCGACTGGAAATTCGGTGGGTGGCGGCGGCACAGCGTGAGGATGGGACAGGCGGAAAACCTAGCGGGCGTTCAACTACCAATACCCACGCCTTTTTTTAGGGGAATTGCTTGTGAAAATAAGGTGCGACGACGACTTAGCGAGCGGATCCCCTTAAAAGAGACATAGCGAGCAGATTCCCTTAAAACTGGTAGGAATGGATACGATTGATGACGTTGATAAATAGTGGTGAATGTTGGCCTAATTTACTATCATCATGCATGAAAACGAATCATCAAGAAAAAGAATACTTCCTATTACTACACTCATAGGAAGCTTCCTAATCTCTACTACCAAACAGTTTCTGCCCAAACAAGGAAGGAAAGTTATGGACGTGATTCGGAAGGAAACAAACGTTATGAAGATTAATTAATTTAGATTTGATATTTAGAGATTGATTGTGATTGATTCTTTTACATAAAGACATTACTAAATAATTTGCGTTAGTATTGAAAGTTCTGATCCGTTCAGTTTTTTCGTTGTGTGAGAGGGTGAAGTGAAAATAAACCGATGAAGTGGGGGAGGCGACGAAAAAAATCTACGACGGTTAACCTACGAAAAAAAACCGGACGAAAATGATGGGACGAAAAAAAACCTGGAAGCGAGACTACCAACTGCTCCATTAAAAGTAGAGATAATTAACTTCAGATGTAGCAAATGAGTACTTGCTTTTTTAACTGGCAAATTGTTCATTCTGAGCATGACCCAGTGTGATTTGTAGATGCTGCAAACATGCTCCTCCAGTGTTTTTCGCTATATGCCGATACACCATAATTTTTTTTATCAGAATGAATTTTCTAATATAAGGCGCAAACACACTGTTCGTTAAAAATTGAGAAGTAGCATGGGCATTAGTAAGGCCCAAGGGAATGTTGCCTTGGGAATATCATGTGTTGTCATTCTGATTTGATGGAAACCTGACCTAAGGTCCAAGTTTGTGAAAATTGTTGCTCTGTTTAACTCATATAGTGGAAATTTATTTTTGATAGTCAAGAAATTTAATTGCTTGTAGTCAATACACAATCTCCAACCCCCATCTTTTTTTCCTGGCCATAACAGCTGGTAAAGAAAATGGGCGCTTAGTGATAGTAATACGTATGTGAAGATATACAACAACGAACATGTGCGTCACATCGATAATACATCTGTATACGTAATACAGTATATTTGTATACGCATGCGAAGATATACAGAAGCAAACAGGTGTGTCACGTCGATAAATATATCTGCATACATATGCGAAGATATACAGAAGCTACATTATCTTGCAAAACATTCCAAAAGAATACCTTGCGGCGTGCGAGATAGGAGATAAATTTGGAATGCCAATCAAGGAATCTGGTGCCGTTTAGGCTAACAAGATGGAGTAGATGATTTGAAATCCGGCTTGGTTTCAGCCCGAGACAAGATAGGATGCATACAAGGACTACGTGGTGCGAAAACCCAACTCGTGATTGGGTTAAGGAGTTCTAGCCGATACACAATTTTGTGATGCAACATCGACGAAACACATTGATTACATCAGTCATCATTCCAATAGCAGCAACAGCTTCAGGCAGACTCTTAATAGAATATGCTACATATAAATTTAGCAAACAAAGCTACCCATGCTAGTAGAAGTAGAACCCTGGCTAACAGAACTCTGTCCAGCCTTCACAGAGCACATTCCAACAACCGAAACCATTACCCAGAATGGATACTGCAGACAGAACACTTGCGCTTCTTGTAAGATCTTGGGCGCCAAAATATGCAGGCACGTTTGAGTTCAGAGGCAGGAAAAGGGATCATCAGAAGACAAATCTGATCCCGCTTCGATGCTCCAAGAACTTCCGATAGGATTGCTACTGACCTCGAATCGCACTTTGCAGTTCGTATTGGCCCAATTAGCACAACTAAGATACCCCAGTTTGGCAACCACCACTTGCCTCTCAGTGTAAGTTAGGTCTTGTTTAACTTGGATGATCAACCTCTCCAGCTTCAGTGCATTCTCCACGATGAACATGATGAAATCAAACTCGTGATCATTCCCTTGTAGCTCACAGAACGACAGAGTCTTGAGGTGCGACTGGACACACTCAATAGGACTTGTCTCCTGCCAGAACTTGAGACTACGGTTGCTGGTGTTTTCTTCAAGAAAAGACTGCAAATTGGATGAGCAAACAGTTCAGCTGCACGTGGTGCTGATTACGCAGGCAGCAGCATCTGATTCAATGTACTGATGATGCTCGAAATGCCAAATGAAGCGGG
>NC_041390.1:128541614-128566451 GCF_002162155.2 Triticum dicoccoides | reverse complement strand
GGGGGGGATGTTACCTCGACAATCAGCGTCTCCAAGTTAGGAAAGCATCTGAGGAAGCTGGGAAGCATCTTGACTTGACTGCGATCTCCAAAATGCACTTGCAAAGCCAACATCTGGAGGCTTGACACAGTGGTACGTGCGCTCGCCTTTGTTCCAGCCTTCAATGCATCGAAAGAGCACAAATTGATCACACATGATTGACATTTAATCTTCTAACATTTGGTGAAGGTTATTTGCTCGGTAACCTTACCAGCTTACATGTGCTAATTATGCGGTGATCGACTGGGTACTTGCGTTTTACTCAATCCGTTTATTTAGAATAACAGATTAATAATATAGAGTGTTTAAGGTGCACCGGACATATTTGAGACCTAACGTTAGGACTCAATAAAGCTGCATGTATTATTAATTTCTGAAAGATACATTACTAGCATTGCGATATCAAATACAAACACAGAAATGATCGGGTTTTGGATTCTAAATACTGGGAACCAAAAACATTAAAATATAGTTCATCAAAACAAATATCTAGATTTCAAATATCTCTAAATAGTTCAAAAATATTTAAAGAAACATGATTCAAAGCAATAGAAGAAAAAAGTAATGTTAGGATATTGTGGTCACAACATGCTTTTCCGACACCCTATATATTCAAAGCCAGTGCTACCAAAAAAATGTGATAAAGCACGAGCAGATCGCTGTTTTCTGCACTTTCAATGCTTCACGAGAATATGTAAAGAGGTAGTAGTATAAAAGTCTAGACCTACGAGGAACTAGGCAACCTTCCATTGATGGAAGAAATAAGCATCCAAATGGTAAAGAGATATATGTCATGTACTCCCTCCGTAAAGAAATATAAGAGCATTTAGACAACTTAATTATAAAAGATAATTAATCCTTATAAAACCCCTATCTTTCTAAAAAGTGATATAACATGCTATAGATAGAATGGCCACATGGTAAAACCTTACCTCCTAAGAGACAAGTAGAGTACCTTAAAAGTGTTCTTGTATACTAACAGAATCAAAACTATCCTTTGATTCTATTGTTTGGATGTATACTAAAAGTAAAAACACATTAGTTTGGTCTAGGAGTACGAAAAGCAGGGCCACCTCATGAAAGAAACAGATAACTGGAGATCAATTAATCATGTAAAATTTTAAACGGAGAAGGAAGGGGTGCAAAAGGATCGAAACTTGAGCTAAATTATTATAAGCAAGCAATTATGTAATTGTAAATGAGGATCAAGGAGCTATGACTTGTAACTGCAAATGAGCAACAAACGGATGCGAAATTGGAAATGATATATGGCCCATAACTCATGTTACACTGTTCAAAGTTTCAGCCATCAATCCATATCACCGTAAGGCAAAAGTATGATTACCAATGTTCTAAATCCTAAACAAGCAGTCATACATACTCACCATGTACCCCGTCCAGTAATTGATTGCCTGACTAATTGCCCAGTATTTCGGTTTATCATGTCAATTGCCCGTTTTTGCTAATCTTACTCGGTGTCGGCATATAGTATGACTGTATGACTACTGCTCAATAAACTGAATTTTAGAACATTGGTCGCTTTTAGCATTTGACTCATCTATTGCTTCGTGCAGAAACCTTGCTCATGAGAAGAAATGCAATCTGAGATATGAGTGGACAATTTGCCGTTGCGCGTACCTTGATGATGGTGCTGCCAATCTGCAGAATGTGCACTCCTGGCTCCAGATATCCCAGCACACGCAGCTTAGGGGCATGGCCAATCTTGACTGTCGTGCTCATTGCGCCTACACGGCCCCGCTCGCTCCAATTTCTCCAGAGGAAGAGACGCTCCAGGCTTGGGGCGTTCACCACGGCGACCTCCTCCAGGATGGACAAGCAGAACTGCGCACACCGTAGGCTCTGGTTGGCGATACGAGCTTGCAATGAGGCCAGGCTTCCATGGAACGCGAGGATCTCCAGCACGGGGCTCACGGCGAGCAAGAACTCCAAGTCTTTGTCCTTCATGACGACGCAGACAAGCACAAGCTCCCGAAGGTTGGGGAAGCCGGCGCCGCGTGGGAGGGCGGTGGTGTCCGGGAACACCCAGGCGCCGAGGCAGAGCCGGGAGAGGGAGGCGCAGCTGAAGAGCGAGGATGGGAGGGGCAGGCCGGGAAGGGGCCAGGGGCGATTGACGAAGACGAGCTCGTCGACGCCCTTGGTGGCAAGGATCTGGAACCAGCGCGCGAGCACGCGGCGGTCGGTGGCGTCCATAAAGCTGCAGGTGAGGCTGACGAAGGGGAATGGCCCAGGATGCGCCTTGAGGGCGGCGGAGACGGCGTCGGTGACGGCACGCGAGACGGCACCGGCGCGGGCGGGCCGGCACTCCGCGTCGCCCCTGGAGAGGAGGTGGGTGTCGACGAGGACGAGCGGCACAGAGCGCCAGAGGCCGCGCCAGCGGGAGGAGAGCACGGTGGTGCGCGCGCTGTCCTTGGCGGGGAGGCGAGAGAGGACGCGACGGAGGAGATCGTCGGGTAGGCAGCTGAGGCGGTCCGCGCTTCCGTCGGCGGCGGCGGCCGTGGCGGCGCAGCACAGGGGGGCGAGTGTGGAGACGGGCGGCTTGGGGAGGAAGGAGTAGAGGAATGAGAGCATCGTGTGCGTGTGGAGGTTCAGCGTCTCCGGGGCCAGCCCGTGCAGCATCCTCAGAGGCACCGTCGTGTCCTCCCCGACGGGGACGGTGGTGGGGCAGCTTGGCCCGGACATGGCGATCGTGGCCGCGGCGGCGGCGGCGGAGGAGGAGGGTTTTGGGGGAGGGCGACGCGAGCAAGGTGGGGGTGGTGTGTCAGGCCAAAAATGCTACACGCACAAGGAGATTGCTATAGATTGATTTTTACGGGGAGACGTGGCCTCCTCCCAAACACAAAGCTCCCTTTCCCCGAATTTCACTATGGCCCCTCTCCCATCCTCTTTCTAGCTAGATTTTGTCATCTCATTAAGTTCAACTAGGGTAAGTTCAACCCGGTCCATCAAATCTCGTTTCTAAATGTTCAGACCAGACAGTCCAAAATCTATTGCCATCCAACGTCGGTCACCAAATTCGTCTGAACCAATTTGAATGTCTAACCGAAACCAAACACGTGGGAGGTTTGCGGGTGTCCGGACCTCAGCCACGTCGGACTCTGACATGCCCGATCCACCCAAAAAACCCATCTAGAGCTCGCGCATTTGGACATCAACCGCTGTTTCCACGCCAAAACACACCCTTTCTCACTGCCTCTGCCCCCGATTGCCCTATACCATTGCGGGTCATTCCAACATCCGCCACCACCGGAGGACGTGACGGAGACCAATGGCTTCGCCACCACACTCTTGGAGTCGGGGCAAGATCTAAGTACAAACAAGTTTATTAGCTTTTTGCTCGCACAAACTTCTAACTGAACTACTTTTCTCTGCTAGAGCTCTAATGAGATGCACGGTAGGAGCATGGGCAACTGCCCAGGCTCGCCGGGTGTTGCCTCCTCCAATTCTCTTCCCATTGAAGTCGAACGATGATGGTCGCCCGCAAGGTAGCATCCGGGAAACTGTGGTGGTGGTGGTGGTGCAGTTTTTTAAATTATCTTTAACTTATTGCCTCTTTGATGTTGTAGTAAGCATAAAATATGTTGGGTCTGCGGTGCTTTCATTGTTTGACGTGCTACATTTTTATGGCACAAGATCTTTAAATTTGTTGCATAAGTACTTTTTTATCACAATGGTATTAATTTTTTTGATAAAATTCTCCTCTCTTTATTACACTGCAACCATTGTTACATTCCTTAGTAAGAGAGGGATGAGCTCGGTAGAAGGCTCATCAAGAAAACTATTACAAAGCGGGCCCTTGGTCGAAAAATCTAATTCATGAGCAGCAGTATTTGCCTCTCTTGGGCAATATGATAACAGTCATCCAAGATTGCAACAGCTCCTCCTGTAGATTGTCCTCCCTCATTCATCATGTTGATGATATCGATATTGCATAGTTGACTATAATCCTATTACACCTGGTAGTTTGAGATAGAGAAAGTCTGTACCGCAAAGCAATGTCTATAGCGGTGATACAATCATTGCGGTAGTTTGTTCTCCAGTTGCATGTGTTAATAAACTTTTCTCCATCATCTCTTATAACTGTATCTATTGTCCCTTTAAGAAGACCATGATTGAACGAGGCATCTACGTTTAGTTTTACATGTCCCCTAGGAGGTTATACTCCCAACGTCATGTTTTACTCTTGGCCTTTGGAGCAGCGATCGTAGTGTAGTTCATTGTTAGAACTCGAATGGAAGATGAAATTTGTATAGCACTTTGATTTTTGTCGCCGGTAAAGCTTCATTCTCTCCCGCCATAAGTACCAACACGTGATCGCTATAATTTCATGCACATTTACTTGCTCCAAACTCATTCATCTCATGTTCATATTGTTCCAGGAGAAAATCGAGCACTCTCTCATGCCTTGTCCATCAAGCATGCATTTAGGCCTAAGTTCCCACCAAACATGTATAACTGATGGGCATTGGAACAAGGCATGTAGGGGATCGTCGGCTCCTCTTGGGAAGAGATTTTAATATGCATGTTTGATAGATTGACTCTCCATGGAAGAGTACCATGGAGATTCTTCCATACAAAGACTTTTACTTTCGTCGGACATTGTAGACCCCAAACTTTCTGTCATACACCACCAATTTATCCTCCTCCTTGTCCATTAGAGCGATGGAGATTTGCACCATATCTAAGGTCCCATTCAACATTTTAAGCTGACTTAATGATACGTCTCCAAGGTATCTACTTTTCCAAACACTTTTTCTCTTGTTTTGGACTCTAATTTGCATGATTTGAATGAAACTAACCCGGGATGGCGCTATTTTCAGTAGAACTACCATGGTGTTATTTTTGTGCATGAATAAAAGTTCTCGAAATTGGCTGAAAATTTACGAAGAATTATTTTGAAATTAATAAAAAATATTAGCAAAAAGATCTACTATAAGGGGCCAGCACAGGGCTACAAGCTCAGGTGGCGCCCCCTAGGGCGCGCCACGTGAGCTTGTGGGCCCCTCGAGCCTCTGTTTGCCCTACATTCAGTCCCATAAGTTTCTGAAGGAAATATGCCCTAGAGGCAATAATAAAGTTGTTATTTATATTTCCTTATATCATGATAAATGTTTATTATTCATGCTAGAATTGTATTAACCGGAAACTTAGTACATGTGTGAATACATAGACAAAACTAAGTGTCCCTAGTATGCCTCTACTTGACTAGCTCGTTAATCAAAGATGGTTAAGTTCCCTAACCATAGACATGTGTTATCATTTGATGAACGGGATCACGTCATTAGAGAATCATGTGATGGACAAGACCCATCCGTTAGCTTAGCATAATGATTGTTTAGTTTTGTTGCTACTGCTTTCTTCATGACTTATACATGTTCCTCTAACTATGAGATTATGCAACTCCTGAATACCGGAGGAACACCTTGTGTGCTATCAAACGTCGCAACGTAACCGGGTGATTATAAAGATGCTCTACAGGTGTCTCTGATGGTGTTTGTTGAGTTGACATAGATCGAGATTAGGATTTGTGTAGGATCGAAAGTATGTCTAGAGGGGGGGTGATTAGACTACTTGACCAATTAAAAATCTATCATTTCCCAATTTTAGTCTTTGGCAGATTTTAGCTATCTTAGCACAAGTCAAGCAATCTTAACACAATTCAAGCAAGCATGCAAAGAGTCTATGAGCAGCGGAAAGTAAAGCATGCAACTTGCAAGAATGTAAAGGGGGTTTGGAGAATTCAAACGCAATTGGAGACATGGATGTTTTTGTCGTGGTTCCGATAGGTGGTGCTATCGTACATCCACGTTGATGGAGACTTCAACCCACGAAGGGTAACGGTTGCGCGAGTCCACAGAGGGCTCCACCCACGAAGGGTCCACGAAAAAGCAACCTTGTTTATCCCATCATGGCCATCGCCCACGAAGGACTTGCCTCACTAGCGGTAGATCTTCACGAAGTAGGAGATCTCCTTGCCCTTACAAACTCCTTGGTTCAACTCCACAATCTTTGTCGGAGGCTCCCAAGTGACACCTAACCAATCTAGGAGACACCACTCTCCAAGAAGTAACAAATGGTGTGTTGACGATGAACTCATTGCTCTTGTGCTTCAAATAATAGTCTCCCCAACACTCAACTCTGATATGGATTTGGTGGAAAGAAGATTTGAGTGGAAAGCAACTTGGGGAAGGCTAGATATCAAGATTCATATGGTGTGAGTGGAATATCTTGGCCTCAACACATGAGTAGGTGGTTCTCTCTCAGAAAATGTGTATTGGAAGTGTAGGTATGTTCTGATGGCTCTCTCCATGAATGAAGAGTGGGTGGAGGGGTATATATAGCCTCCACACAAAAACTAACCGTTACACACAATTTACCAATCTCGGTGAGACCGAATTGAGAAACTCGGTCGGACCGATTTAGCAAACCTAGTGACCGTTAGGATTTTCGGTGGGACTGAGATGCAACTCGGTAGGACCGATATGGTTAGGGTTAGGGAATAACGTAATCTCGGTGTGACCGATTACACAAACTCGGTGGGACCGATTTTGGTAATAAGCTAACCAGAGAGTTGGTCAGGTAAACTCGGTGGGACCGATCGCTCATTTTAGTGGGACCGAAATGTTACAAAAGGGAAACAGAGAGTTTACATTGCAATCTCGGTGGGACCGATCGCTCATCTCGGTAGGACCGAAACGTTATGAAGGGAAACAGAGAGATTACAACCCCATCTCGGTGTGACCGAGATCCCTATCGTGGGACCGATTTGCCTAGGGTTTGTGGCAGTGGCTATGACATCTGAACTCGGTGGTGCCGGATAGAAAGAATCGGTGGGGCCGTGTTTGACTTTTGGTTTAGGTCATATGTGGATGTGGGAAGGTAGTTGAGGGTTTTGGAGCATATCACTAAGCACTATGAAGCAAGAACCTCATCAAGCAACACCTCATCTCTCCTTGATAGTATTGGCTTTTGCTATAGACTCAATGTGATCTTAGATCACTAAAATATAAAATGTAGAGTCTTGAGCTTTGAGCTTGAGCCAATCTTTTTGTCCTTAGTATTTTGAGGGGTCCACTTTCCTCATCCATGCCATGCCAATCATTGAGCTTTTCCTGAAATATTAATCTTGGAATAGCATTAGCTCAATGAGCTATATGTTGTTAGGAATTACCAAAACCACCTAGGGATAGTTGCACTTTCAATCTCCCCCTTTTTGGTAATTGATGACAACATATAGATCAAAGCTTCGACGAATGATAATAAGAGTGAAAAACATTGTCGCTTTGAGAAGTATGTGAAAAGCAAGAGCTCCCCCTAAATTTGTGCATAGTTTATGATTTGCTTTGGACTGCAAATGCACAGAGAATTAGGCTCATGGGTTACTCTTCCATGTCACATACATCTTGGTGGAGCGCTCAAAATGATAATAATTAAATACATGCACTCATCACCAAGCAAAGTGAATGATCATATAGGGATAAAATGATAATGTCATCCAACAAGCATTAATGTAGCATATGATCAAACACACATGATCATCCAAGTATCACACAGACAGAAAGTATCTCAAACAAGCAAATAAAGTTCAACCACCAAAGCAAGAGAGAATAAAAAAAAGCAACACTCTCTTTTGAAGCCTATGATCTATACATTTTTCTCCCCCTTGGGCAACAAGTTACCAAAAAGTTCCTAGAAAATGCATAGCACTAAATCGTCTCTCAGACTTGGTCTTCAGGTGGTGGTGTCTGGATAACTCCAAGAACGAAGGCTTCAGTCGATGTGGATGGAGCTGATGGAGTAGGTGCTAGAGCTAGTGGCACTGAAGCTATAGCTGGTGCAGATGAAGTGGCTCTGGTGTCTGGAACAGGCACTGCAGCAGACCTCTGAGCTCTAGGCACTCTGGCAAATGCATCAGTGGTTGTCTTGCCCTTCCTCTCCTGCATATCATCCTGAAGTTGCTCCACAATAGACTGGATCTCAATTACCTTCACATCCAAGTCATAGAACTTCTGCTCCACGATCCTTTCCAAGCTCTACTAGTTTTGAGTCAGGGTGGCCAGTCCCTTCTCAATCCTCAGAGTGGAGGCAATCAAGTAGCCAAGATGATCTTGCTTGCTCTTCAGAAGATACTGAGATGCTTCTTCAGTAGTTGGCATCCTTGCAGCCTTTTCAGCCTTTGCCTTCTCCTTCTTGGCTTGTGCGTGCACAGAAGATGGTTCATTTTCATCCATCACCACAGTCTTGTCCTCAAATTCTGGGTAGATGGGCAGGTGCTCCTTGTCCAACAGATATGTGCCAGTGCCCATCTTGGAGTTAATCAGCTCCTGGATCTGTGGGGCATACCCACAACTCCTCTTTTGATCTGTAGTTGTCCTCTTTATGGTTTCCACTATTAGGCTCATGACTTTGAACTTCTGTGGGACATCAAAGATGTGAAGCAAGTTTATTGCATGGCCTCTGATCATCTTGTGATCTCCTGACTTTGGCAAGAGTGTGCCTGAGGATCCAGTTGATAATTGGCAAGCCTGACAGAAGGTAATGTACAGATCCAAACTTGTGTGTCTCAAGAGCAGCATCTGGGATCTCCTTGTACATGTGTGCCATGGTGTTGTGATCCTTCTTCTTCTTGGCATAGACATCCAAGTCATCTTCACTCTCTTCTGGAGCATTGATAAATTTCGCCCATTCAGCAACCGTTGACTGGTACCTAGTGCCTTCAGACATCCAGACAATCCTTCCATCTGGGTAGAAGTGAGCTGTGGAGTAGAACTGCATGATGAGCTCATCATTCCATTTTGGGAGCTTCTGAGCCACAAACTCATCAACTCCACAAGCCTTGAAGCTGTCATATACACCAGGGAAGTGATCCTCGTTTTCCTTAATGAATGTCCAATCGACCCATCTCATGTCACACACTATGGGCTTCTTGTCAAGCAAGATGGTCTCATAGAAGTCCTGTTGTTCCTTTGTATGGAACCTGTAGTCCACAACAGTCCTTCTCCTGGTAGCATATGGATCAGACTCTCTCCATAGCCTTAGACCAGAGTCCTTCCTGACTTTCATGTTCTCTGCAACTGGATGAGCATCATTGTGATCTGGAATTTCTGGCTTCAATTTCCTCAAGACAAGAGAATCATCTTCTTCTTCCATTGTAGCTTCAGGCATTGGGGCCTTGTTCTTCTCTGCAGCTGGAATGTTCCTGGTACTCCTCTTTGGTGCAGTTTTGGGTTTTGGAGAAGCTGGCTTAGAAGCTTCTTTGGGCTTAGATGAAGCAGCCCCTGACCTTATGGCATCTCCCATAAGTTTCTGTGCCTTAGGTGCTGGTGCAGCATCTTCTTCCTCTTCCTCTTCAGAGTCTCTTATGATTGAGGATCTCCCAAGCACTCTGGCAGTGGTCTTTTTGACCCTCTCTTTCCTCTTCTTCCCTTCTGCAGCAGCCTCTTTGGGTTCAGATTCCAAAGGTACTTGAGTAGAGGCTCTGGCTTTAGACACGGGAATTCTCTTTGCAGGTAATTTGGTCTTCATACCAGGCTTAGTTGCAGCAGCAGTGCTATATTCCTTCTTAACCACTTTATTTTTGGAAGTGGCCTCATCCTCAACTGCCACATAGTCTTCATCCTCAAATTCAGAAGTTTTCTTCTTTCTGGCCCTGGTGGCAGCCTTTGGCAGATTGCTTGGTGTGCTCCTGCCGCCATCATCTAAGCTGCTAGAGGGACTAGTGCCCTCACTCAAGTGAACCCGCTCCTCTGACTTGTTCTGGCTGTCACTTTGATCAGACATATTGCAATCTCTGACAACTGACCCTGTGAATAGATTATAGATGAGGTAGAGTGGATGAGCATCAAAAAATACAGAGGTTTTTGCAAAAGAATGAATCAAAAACTTAGTTTTAGTTTTCCTTAGAAAGTATTTCGGATCAACCAATTTGTAAACTCGGTGATACCGAAGCAGCTTTTGGAACCTAAACTAGTGAACTCGGTCAGGCCGAGTCACAGTTCAGTGGCACCGAGACTGCTAGGGTTTCACAAAGTCCTGAACTCGGTTACACCGATTTGCAATTCTCGGTCAGACCGAGAATCGCATGTGCAATGGCCTAAGCCGAATCGGTGGTACCGAGTTCCACAACTCGGTTGGTCCGAGATGGTTTCGGCGGAAACCTAACCCTAAATTGTCAATTCACGACTAAACTACAGAGTGTTTTCGATGGATAGAACGGTTTCAATCGTGGTAAGATTCATGGCGAACACAATGTGCTAGGAATCAGATAAGGATAGCACAGTGATCAAGTTCATACCCTAGTTCGGCGATGAACTCGCTACGGCGGCAACATCAGGGATGATTCCCATTGACGGTGACGGAGACTAGCGGTAGGAGGCAACTGGCAACGAGGAGGACGATCCGGAGACCCTGGAGGCAGAGCGGGCTAAGCGCGGGCGAAAGAGTTCAGAGAAAATTTCCAAAATTTTGCCCGTGGGTATATATAGCCCGACCCTGTCGGTGTGACCGAGTGGAACAACTCGGTGGCACTGAGATGCATAACTGCAAGCAGTTGCTGCAACTCGGTGTGACCGAAAAGTTCAAATCGGTTGCACCGAGATTGAAAACCTAGATCGACTTAGTGATCTCGGTATGACCAAAATGGGTGAATTGGTCAGACCGAAACGCACGAAGAAGTTTTGGAACTTTAAGTCTATGACGAATCGGGGACTCCGAGTGCTCCTCACACAGAGTGGTTCGAATCTGACTTGATCTAACTTTTTGATGCAACATGAATAGAGTTTGAGACGAGAAAAGCATAGATAGCTCGAGAAGGATCTTAGGCATTCTTGTCCATACACTTGGCCAAAAGAAAAGGAAACCAATCAATCAAAAGAACAAGTGGATGTCCTCGAATGAGTAAATTATGCAACCAACATGCTCACACAATAAAATGACAAATGAAATATGTGGCAAAGCATGCACAAACAATTCTAGCATCTATCAAGCAATTGGTGATGACTAGGTCATCTATATATGAGTATATTGACTTAGGAGTCAAATGAGAACATTTGATCATAGGTCATACTCATCGTTTAAGCACAAGTGGGGTTACCACTTTTACAGAAAGCGTTGTTGTGTTCACACCATTAGAGTTGCTTTAACTCAATTGTTAGAGTAAAGCTCCCCCTAGATGTGAGATCCCCCCTAAGAGGGATGAACTAACCTTGGGTTTTGTCGATGATGACTTTGTGTAGATGTTGAAGATGTGGATGCTCAATGTTGATGTAGATCATTTGGAGCTATCCTTTGGAGTGAGTTTCACTTTCAATACCTACACGAGTTAGTCCCACAAGGAACAAACAAGGATATCCATAGACATAGAGTGATGCACACACAAGATGATGTCTATGAAAACTTTAGGTTACCTTGTCCCTTGTCTTACCAACAAGAGGGTTTGTGACTCCTTGAACTAGTGCAAGATGTGGAAGTTGATTGCACTCGTTCTTGCCAAAATGATAAGAGTGAAGTATGTTGGCGGAGTCACCCTCAAGAACTCTCTAGTTCTTCTTCTTCGGGATCCACACCATCTTGATGGGAATCCTTGGAGTTGTAGTCGTACTTGATGAAGTGGAACTTGAAGTGGTCTTGGGAATCCACTTGACTAAGGTCTTAGGAGCTTCTTCAAATGCATCAATTTCCTCTTGAAGCTTGTCCTTGCCTTTTTGCTTGTGGTCTTGTGATGGAAGATCATCTTGAGCTTGTGTCCCTTTGGAAGAAGTAGGATCATACTTCTCTTGTTGAGGGACAAACTTCATCTTGGGGTATTGATCTTCTTCCCACTCAACTCCATTGGCATTGAACTTTCGTTCAAAACCAATACCTTGATTCTTCCGGTGCCTTCCTTGCTTGCGTACAATTTCCTCGAATTGCTTACTCCCGGCAAGGCTCTTGTAAACACCTTTCTCTATAATTCCCTTCAATAAGCTATTTTATTGCTCAAGTGTAACTTGGCTAAGAGAATCATTAGTGGAATCAAGAGAACTACTAGAAGCAACAATATTGGATTTAGCATGATTATTGTTACTAATAGAGGAAGAATCTTTCTTGTTCTTGTTACTAGACTTGACTTGAGGCATGTAAGTGGATAAGAGTAAACGCTTGGCAACGTAAGAAGAGCTTTTCTTGCGAAGATCATCAGTCATTGCCTTTAAGAACTCATGCTCTTGCTCAAGGTTGAGCTTTTCAAAACGTAATTTCTCATGAGTCCTTAAAAGTTCTCGATGATCTCCTAAGATAGTTTCATGAGCTAACTTAAGAGTGTTTAGTTCTTTAGTTAGAGACTCAATCTTCTCCTTATCATTGTCATTCGTTTCATCATAGTATTCATCACTATAGTTGTCAACAAGTAAATCATCATCACCTAACAAGTCATCTTCATCACTATTGAAATCAACATACTCGGGGTGTGATACCTTTGGACCTTTGGCCATGAAGCATCTTCCAATTCCTTCATTTGGTGAATCAAATATGTCGTAGGAGTTGGTTGGCACAAGTGCTAGACCGGCAACACCTTCATCTTGAGTATATTCGGAGTCGGAGTGATAGCTTCTCTCGGAGTCATTGTCAGAGTCGGAGCCGGATACCCATTCACCAACATGAGCTTGATGTCTTCGTTTTGTGTAGCTCCTTGATGACTTGTCCTTCCTTTCCGAATCCTTGCTTTTACGAGAGGGTCTTCGTTCATATCGATCATCCCTACTCCTTCTCTCCCTTGATGGTGATTCTTCTCTTCTACTTCTTCTTTTGGGAGAATCTTCTCTTCTCTTGTGGGGAGCCGTACACTCATTGGAGTAGTGTCCGGGTCTTCCACAATTGTAGCAGTTTCACTCTCGACTAGAAGATCTTTTGTCATTGTAGAACCTTGACTTGGAACTTCTCTCTTTGCTTCTATTCTTGTAGAACTTGTTGAAGTTCTTCACCATTAGGCTCAATTCTTCATTGAAGGTTTGTTTCTCACTTGATGATGTGGGGGCTTCACATGAGGCTTTGTAAGCACCACTTGACTTGTTATGGAGCTCCTCCTTATCCTTGAGTGACATCTCATGAGCAACAATTCTTCCAATGACTTCCGTTGGCTTGAGATCTTTGTAATTTGGCATCATTTGGATCAATGTGCATACGGTATCGTATTTTCCATCCAAGGCTCTTAGGATCTTCTTGATGATGAATTTGCCGGTCATCTCTTCACTTCCTAAGCCGACAATCTCATTTGTGATAAGAGCAAGCCTAGAGTACATTTCAGCGACACCTTAACCATCCTTCATTTTGAACTTGTCAAGTTGACTTTGAAGCACATCCAACTTGGATTCCTTGACGGAGTCGGTACCTTCATGCATGCCAATCAAAGTATCCCAAATTTCCTTTGCATTCTCAAGACGGCTGATTTTGTTGAATTCTTCGGGGCACAATCCGTTGAAGAGGATATCACAAGCTTGAGCGTTGTATTGCAGCATTTTCAACTCTTCCGCGGTGGCTTCACGATTCGGTTCTCTCCCATCAAAGAATTCACGTTGCAAGCGAACACACACAATAGCCCAAACGGCGGGGTTATGTCCAAGAATATGCATTTTCATCTCATGCTTCCAACTAGCAAAATTAGTGCCATCAAAGTAAGGACCTCTACGGTGGTAATTTCCCTCGCTAGACGCCATACTCTCCTAGGATGTGAAACCAAGGCTATGACCACCAAAAGCTATGGAAATCAAAGCAAATGGAGACCAAAGCTCTGATACCACTTGCAGGATCGAAAGTATGTCTAGAGGGGGGGGGGTGATTAGACTACTTGACCAATTAAAAATCTATCCTTTTCCCAATTTTAGTCTTTGGCAGATTTTAGCTATGTTAGCACAAGTCAAGCAATCTTAACACAATTCAAGCAAGCATGCAAAGAGTCTATGAGCAGTGGAAAGTAAAGCATGCAACTTGCAAGAATGTAAAGGGAAGGGTTTGGAGAATTCAAACGCAATTGGAGACACAAATGTTTTTGTCATGGTTCCGATAGGTGGTGCTATCATACATCCACGTTGATGGAGACTTCAACCCACGAAGGGTAACGGTTGCGCGAGTCCACGGAGGGCTCCACCCATGAAGGGTCCATGAAGAAGCAACCTTGTCTATCCCATCATGGCCATCGCCCATGAAGGACTTGCCTCACTAGCGGTAGATCTTCATGAAGTAGGCAATCTCCTTGCCCTTACAAAATCCTTGGTTCAACTCCATAATCTTTGTCGGAGGCTCCCAAGTGACACCTAGCCAATCTAGGAGACACCACTCTCCAAGAAGTACAAATGGTGTGTTGATGATGAACTCATTGATCTTGTGCTTCAAATGATAGTCTCCCCAACACTCAACTCTCTCTCACAGGATATGGATTTGGTGGAAAGAAGATTTGAGTGGAAAGCAACTTGGGGAAGGCTAGAGATCAAGATTCATATGGTGTGAGTGGAATATCTTGGCCTCAACACATGAGTAGGTGGTTCTCTCTCAGAAAATGTGTATTGGAAGTGTAGGTATGTTCTGATGGCTCTCTCCACGAATGAAGAGTGGGTGGAGGGGTATATATAGCCTCCACAACAAAACTAACCGTTACACACAATTTACCAATCTCGGTGAGACCGAATTGAGAAACTCGGTCGGACCGATTTAGCAAACCTAGTGACCGTTAGGATTTTCGGTGGGACTGAGATGCAACTCGGTAGGACCGATATGGTTAGGGTTAGGGCATAACGTAATCTCGGTGTGACCGATTACACAAACTCGGTGGGACCAATTTTGGTAATAAGCTAACCAGAGAGTTGGTCAGGTAAACTCGGTGGGACCGATCGCTCATTTCGGTGGGACCGAAATATTACAAAAGGGAAACAGAGAGTTTACATTGCAATCTCGGTGGGACCGATCGCTCATCTCGGTAGGACCGAAACGTTACGAAGGGAAACAGAGAGATTACAACCCCATATCGGTGTGACCGAGATCCCTATCGGTGGGACCGATTTGCCTAGGGTTTGTGGCAGTGGCTATGACATCTGAACTCGGTGGCGCCGGATAGAAAGAATCGGTGGGGCCGAGTTTGACTTTTGGTTTAGGTCATATGTGGATGTGGGAAGGTAGTTGAGGGTTTTGGAGCATATCACTAAGCACTATGAAGCAAGAACCTCATCAAGCAACACCTCATCCCTCCTTGATAGTATTGGCTTTTGCTATAGACTCAATGTGATCTTGGATCACTAAAATATAAAATGTAGAGTCTTGAGCTTTGAGCTTGAGCCAATCTTTTTGTCCTTAGTATTTTGAGGGGTCCACTTTCCTCATCCATGCCATGCCAATCATTGAGCTTTTCCTGAAATATTAATCTTGGAATAGCATTAGCTCAATGAGCTATATGTTGTTAGGAATTACCAAAACCACCTAGGGATAGTTGCACTTTCAATTTGTCACTCCGTGTATCCGAGAGGTATCTCTGGGCCCTCTCAGTAATGCTCATCACTATAAGCCTTGCAAGCAATGTGATTAATGAGTTAGTTGTGGGATGATACATTACGGAGCGAGTAAAGAGACTTGCCGATAACGAGATTGAACTAGGTATGATGATATCGATGATCGAATCTTGGGCAAGTAACATACCGATGACAAAGGGAACAACTTATGTTGTTATGCAGTTTGACCAATAAAGATCTTCGTAGAATATGTAGGAGCCAATATGAGCATCCAGGTTCCGCTATTGGTTATTGACCGAAGATGTGTCTCGGTCATGTCTACATTGTTCTCGAACCCATAGGGTCCGCACGCTTAACGTTCGATGACAATTTGTATCATGAGTTATGTGATTTGATGACCGAAGTTTGTTCAGAGTCCCGGACAAGATCTTGGACAGGACGAGGAGTCTTGAAATGGTCGAGACATAAAGATTGATATATTGGACGATGTTATTCGGACACCGGATGAGTTCCGAGAGGTACCGGGTAACTATCGGAGTGCTGGAGGGTTATCGGAACCCCCTGGGGGAGCTAATCGGCCTTCATGGGCCTTAGTGGGGAGAGAGAAGGGCCACAAGGGGCTGGCCGCCCCCCTTGGCAGTCCGAATTGTACTAGGGGAAGGGGGCGGCGCCTCCCTTCCCTTCCCTTCCCCCTCTCCCTTCCTCCTTTCCCCTTCCACCAAGTGGAATCCTACTAGGACTTGGAGTCCTAGTAGGACTCCTCTCCTTGGCGCGCCCTACAGGGGCCGGCAGGCCTCCCCTCTCCTCCTTTATATACGGGGTCAAGGGGGCACCCTAGAACACACAAGATCAATTGTCTTAGCCATGTGCGGTGCCCCCCTCCATAGTTACACACCTCGGTCATATAGTCGTAGTGCTTAGGCGAAGCCCTGCGTCGGTAACTTCATCATCACTGTCCACATGCCGTCATGCTGACGAAACTCTCCCTCGTCCTCAACTGGATCAAGAGCTCGAGGGATGTCATCGAGCTGAACGTGTGCTGAACACGGAGGTGTCGTACGTTCGGTGCTTGGATCGGTTGGATCGCGAAGATGTTCGACTACATCAACCACGTTACTGAACACTTCCGCTTTCGGTCTACGAGGGTACGTAGACACACTCTCCCCTCTCGTTGCTATGCATCTCCTAGATAGATCTTGTGTGATCGTAGGAATTTTTTTGAAATACTGCGTTCCCCAATAGTGGCATCCGAGCCAGGTCTATGCATATATGTTATATGCACGAGTCAAACACAAAGATTTGTGGGCAATAATAGTCATACTGCTTACCAACAACGTCTTACTTTGATTCGGCGGTATTTTTGAATAAAGCGGCCCGGTCCGACATTACATGACCGCGTTCATGAGATTGGTTCTACCGACGTGCTTTGCACACAGGTGGCTGGCGGGTGTCTGTTTCTCCAACTTTAGTTGAATCGAGTTTGACTACGCCCGGTCCTTGTTAAAGGTTAAAACAACACACTTGACGAAAAATAGTTGTGATTTTGATGCGTAGGTAAGAAAGGTTCTTACTAGAAGCCCGTTGAGGGAGTCCTGGAGTAAGGGGTCCTCGGGCGTCCGTCCTGTTATCCATGGGCCGGACTGATGGGTTGTGAAGACATGAAGTCCGAAGACTGTACCTGTGTCTGGATTGGACTCTCCTTGGCGTGGAAGGCAAGCTTGGCGACCGACTACGAAGATTCCTTCTTATGTAACTGACTCTATGTAAACCCTAGATCCCCTCAGTGTCTATATAAACCGGAGGGGATAGTCGGGAAAGGACACATTCATTACCATAGTCATACATGCTAGGCTTCTAGGGTTTAGCCATCACGATCTCGTGGTAGATCAACTCTTGTAACACCCATATTCATCAATATCAATCAAGCAGGATGTAGGGTATTACCTCCATAGAGAGGGCCCGAACCTGGGTAAACATTGTGTCCCCTGTCTCCTGTTACCAACGATCCTAGATGCACAGTTCGGTACCCCCTACCCGAGATCCGCCGGTTTTGACACCAACATTGGTGCTTTCATTGAGAGTTCCAGTGTGCCGTCCACGAAAGGTTCGATGGCTCCTTCAATCGTCTACAACGACGCTATCCAAGGAGAAACCTTCCTCCCCAAACAGATTTTGGTGTTCGGCGGCTTCGTACTGCGGGCCAACTCGCTTGGCCATCTGGAGCAGATCGATAGCTACGCCCCTGGCCACCAGGTCAGGTTTGTAAGCTTGAACTACGTCACGTATATCTATGGAGACTTGATCTTCAATGGATTTGAGACCGTAGCGATTGCTCCCCCTCGCTCCGATGAACATGACCTAAATCTGTCACCAGATCACGTCCAGCGAATGGTCCCTGCTGCTGCAACGGCCTTAGAACCGGAGCAAATCGTGCCATCCGAAGCCACAGAGTCCCCGACGTTGGAGCCGCACACGGACTCGGCACCCCGCGATATCTACGTCAATGGAACTCCGGACTCCTCTCCGGCTATGAGTTCCGAATCGGGTATGCCTACGGACACCGAGCTGGATCGATTATTGATTTTCGAATTTAGCGCCGCAGACATCTTCCAGCACTCACCTTGGGTGACGTGCTAAACTCTTTAAAGAACTTGTCCTTGGAGAAGGACTCACAGCTGAACTATGTTCTGTTCGAGCCAGAGGCTGATGATGGGAAATTTTGTTTCCCACCCGCCACCCACTTCATAGCCACTGTCGATGATTTAACTGACGTGCTCGATTACGGCTCCGAAGACATCGACGGTATGGACGACGATGCCGACCTGGAGCAAGGCCAAAACTCGCCATTTACTGGACGTTGGACGACCACCTCTTTGTATGATGTATACATGGTCGACACACCTAAAAAAGATAGCGACGATGACAAAGGAGATCCAGTTGCGAATAAACCTGAGACACAGTCCAAGCGTCGGTTCCCTAAATGCTGCTCTAAGCCTCATCGCTCAAATGACGGAAATACCGGCACCAGAGAGAATAGTACTCCGGGCGTCGCCGAAAACAACGAAGACCCTGTCGGGGCTGCATCCAAACAGGAGGAACAAGACAACGGGCAAGACAACCCTGATAATCAGACCATGCCCAATGACCCAGACGATGATAGTTATCGTCCAGTCTCCGAGGATGATGAGAGCCTCGGCAATGAGGACTTCATCGTGCCTGAGGCACCCCTCGAGCAGGAGCGCTTAAAGCGCCAGCTAATAGCCACCGCAGGAAGCCTGAAGAAGAAACACAGCAGCTTCAAGCCGATCAAGACCTGCTCATTGATAGGTGGACTGATGTCCTGGCAGCCTAAGAATACGGCCTCAAGCGCCCAACCAAGAGTTACCCAAAGTGCAGACTGCTACCTCAGTTCGATGAGGAGGCACTAAATCCCATACCTCCCTCACGTAATGTGGACCGACCACCACGCGGTCAAGATAGTGCGGCGGACCGACCACCCGGCGGTCAGGATAAAGCGGCAACTCAGGACGAACAACAGCCCGCCCCACTACCTCGCAAAAATAGGGACAGAACAGCTCGGGACCATACATACGACCTTCGTTAGGAGCTGGACAATAGAGCAGAACACACCAGGTTAATCTACGGATCGCGAGGACGCTTCCCAACTCGGGATGACGGCTACCTATTCGGGCGTAACAAACCTAGTCACACTCGGGCTGATAACCGCAAACGCACTCCATCAGAGGTGCACCGTGATGGGCCCGATATAGAGGCGCCGCACACCCTCTCTACTTCAGATGAGGTGCTGGATCACGAATTCCTCGAGGGATTCAATCCCGTTAATATTGGATCATACGACGGAACAACCGACCCCGCAGTATGGATTGAGGACTTTATTCTCCACATCCACATGGCCCGAGGAGATGACCTCCACGCCATCAAATACCTCCCACTGAAACTCAAAGGGCCAGCTAGACACTGGCTGAATAGCCTGCCCGAGAATTCCATCGACAGCTAGGAGGATCTGGAAGAGGCCTTTCTTGACAACTTCCAAGGTACATATGTCCCGCCGCCCGATGCCGATGACTTAAGCCACATAGTTCAACAACCTAGAGAATCAGCCAGAAAATTCTGGACTAGGTTCCTAACCAAAAAGAACCAGACTGTTGACTGTCCGGATACCGAAGTCCTAGCGGCCTTTAAACACAACATCCGTGACGAATGGCTAGCACGCCACCTCGGCCAAGAAAAGATGAAGTCCATGGCAGTCCTTACGACACTCATGACCCGCTTTTGCGCGGGAGAGGACAACTGGCTGGCTCGTAGCAAAAACACATCCAGCTAGACAGGCCCCTCCGAGGCCAAGAACAGCTCTGAAAAGATCCGGTGCAACAGACACAAACGTCGAAGCAATGGCGACAACACCGATGACACCACCGTTAACGCCGGATTCATCGGCTCCAAGTCCGGACAGCGAAAGAAGCCCTACAAAAGGAACAACGAGAGACCATCCAGCCTGGATCGCATACTTGATCGTCCATGCCAGATACATGGTACCCCAGACAAACAAGCTAATCACACCAACAGAGACTGCTGGGTTTTCAAACAGGCTGGCAAGTTAAATGCTGAAAACAAAGAAAATGGATCACAAAGTGAGGATGAGGACGAAGAGCCCCGATAGCCGAACACCGGAGGGCACAAGAAATTTCCCCCTCAAGTCAAAATGGTGAACATGATATACGCTACACACATCCCCAAAAGGGAGCGCAAGCGAGCGCTTAGGGATGTATACGCGGTAGAGCCAGTCGCCCCAAAATTCAATCCGTGGTCGTCATTCCCGGGGGGCATCCACCTGGCCATGAGGGTGGAGGGTGCGCCCTACCCCCTGGGCGCACCCCCTGCCACGTGGGCCCATGGTGGCCCTCCTCCACTTATTCTTGCACCCACACACTCCTTCTTCCTCCCACAAACATGAATATCCAGCTTAAGCACGAGTTCTAGCTCATTTTGCTGCGATTTTTGATCTCCTTGCTCAAAGAACCTCTCACAAAACTGCTTGGGGAGATTGTTCCTTGGTATGTGACTCCTCCATTGGTCCAATTAGTTTTTGTTCTAATGCTTTATTCATTGCAAATTTGTGCTGCCTAGGTGACCATGCTCTTGAGCTTGCATGTCAAATTTATATGGTTCCAAGTAGTTTTGATGCATGATATAGGCTCTAGGCACTTGTAGGAGTAGTTGCTATCAATATTGTTGAGTTTGGTTCACTTTTATTTCAAGTTACTAAAAATTTCAGAAATTTTTTAGAGGAAGAAATATGTTTAGGAAAATGTACCAAGGTGGCTCGTCAAGGAAACAAGAGCCCAGGATTGCAATGCGTGATGCTGATGATGAGCCACCAAGGGACGCTCCAGTGCGGCCCTATGAATGGCCTTCAGTGGACTTCATGGATCGAGCGGGGATTAAGGAAGAATTTAACGCATATGTGCATAACACTGATCTTGTGAGCTTCGAGGAAGAAAAATGCCGTCAGTACCACTATCTCACTAGTTCCTTTGTGAGGAGGTATGAATTTTCATCTTCACGTAATTCTCAAACTGTCCTGTTTGATCTTTATGAAAATTCTTATACTATGGACTTAGAGGACTTTACCACTACTTGCAAACTTCCACAATGGGGAAGTACTAGTGAACCTCGCAAATCTGAATTTAAAGATTTTCTTAATAGTATAACTGTGGGGGAATCTAGAGATATAACACAAGCTACCATAGGGAGCATTCACTTTCCTACTATACATTATTTTTCTCTCTTCATAGGTAGATTTATTAATGGTAAAGATGAGGCATGTCACATGTGTGTCCCTGACCTCAGTATTCTTAGGGGTGCTGTGTTAGGAGATAAATCTTATAATTTGGGAGCCATTGTTGCACGTAGGTTGCATCTTAATAGATTTAATGGAGATTTCTTTGGTGGAACTTATGCAACCCGCTTAGCTGATTTTCTTGGTGTAACCATACGTAATGATGATATTGAATTGCCTCCTGCTTACCTAGACTTTAATGCTATGGTTCACCACTAGTTTGCTGAGAGGAATGAATCACCTCTCCAGTATCGCTTAATCTTTGACAGACGCCGTGCTGTCCGTATTACTCTCCCTGCTCCTGCCTTCTTTGATTATCAGGCAAAAGGAAGATATGTTATTACCAGAGAGGAGGCAGATGAGTACGAGAGGAGGGCGGAGGCCGCTCGTCGCCACGCTGCAGCTCAGGAGGCGATAGCCGCTGCATCTTAGTACCACCCTAACTATTACTATGGATATCCGCCAGCCCAACCGTGGCCATAGACCAACTTAGGCCAAAAGCCTAAGATTGGGGGAGTACGTATTTCTCACCGACATTATATTCATGTTCACACACTCATTGTAAATGTCGGTGCTCATACTTTTTCATTGTAATGTCCATGCTAGTTTATTCCTTTTTATACTTTTCTCTTGTGTGTTTAATAAACCTTAAGATAAACAAAAAAAATAGTTGTAGCTTTTAGCTAGTTTTAATTTCCATGCTTGTAGTAGTAATTAAAAAGAAAACCCAAAAAGATTTCTTGTTCTTCTTTTTCTTGTTGGGAGCTTTCCCGTGTAAATAGTTTTATTTCTTTCCTTTTCTTTGGGGGTCGATAGGAGAAGACCATGATTAAATTGTTGAAGTGGCTCTTATATGCATTATTGTTGATCTGACAAAAGAGCCCATACTGCCTTGTCTTCTCCTGTTTATTGAATGCTTGCAGATTCCAGCTTAGTCCAATGCATGTGCACTATTATTATTATCCACATCGTTCGGTTGTGCAAGTGAAAGGCAATTATGATGATATATGATGGACTGACTGAGATGAGAAAAGCTGGTATGAACTCGACCTCTCTTGTTTTTGTAAATATGATTAGTTCATCGTTCCTGATTCAGCCTATTATGAATAAACATGTTTGCAATGACAACTAGAGATCATAGTTTCTTATGCCATGCTTAATTAGCTAGGAGCTTACAATGGTTTACCTTGCGTGCCAACATGCTATTAAAATGGTTGAGATGTGGTATGATAGGGTGGTATCCTCCTCTCAAATGATTTATGTGACTTGACTTGGCACATGTTCACGCATGTAGTTGAAACAAAATCAACATAGCCTTCACGATATTTATGTTCATCGTGGATTATATCCTACTCATGCTTGCATTCGGTGTTGATTAATTTTAATGCATGTTCATGACTGTTGTCGCTCTCTAGCTGGTCGCTTCCCAGTCTTTTGCTAGCCTTCACCTGTACTAAGCAGGAATACTGCTTGTGCATCCAACTCCATAAACCCCAAAGTTATTCCATATGAGTCCACCATACCTACCTATATACGGTATCTACCTGCTGTTCCAAGTAAATTTGTATGTGCCAAACTCTAAACCTTCAAATAAATATCCTATTTTGTATGCTCGAATAGCTCATGTATCAACTAGGGATGTCCGTATCTTCCCTGTTAGGCAGGTTATTCTCAAGAGGAGTGGACTCCGCTCCTCACTCACGAGAAAATGGCTGGTCACCGGGATGCCCAGTCCCATGCTTTATGCAAATCAAATCAAAATAATTGCAAACAAAACTCCCCCTGGGACTCTTGTTAGTTGGAGGCACTCATTGTTTCGAGCAAGCCATGGATTGATGCTTGTTGGTGGAGGGGGAGTATAAACTTTACCATTCTGTTTGGGAACCGCCTATAATGTGTGTAGCATGGAAGATATCGCCATATCTTGGTTGTTATGTTGACAATGAAAGTATACCGCTCAAAATATTATTCATCTCTATTTCAAAACCGAGCTCTGGCACCTCTACAAATCCCTGCTTCCCTCTCTGAAGGGCCTATCTATTTACTTTTATGTTGATTCATCATCCTCTTATTAAAAAGCACAAGTTGGAGAGCACCACTGTCATTTGCATTCATTACTGTTAGTTTACATTGAGTATGAATTGAGTGGATCTCTTTTACCATGAATTACAATGTCTAGTCAGTCCTTGATCTTTAAAGGTGCTCCGCATTTATGTTTTGCGGTCTCAGAAAGGGCTAGTGAGATACCATCTTGTTATATCATATTATGATTGTTTTGAGAAAGTGTTGTCATCCGAGATTTATTATTATTGCTCGCTAGTTGATTATGCCATTGATATGAGTAAACATGAGACCTATGAGTTATTGTGAATATGGTTAGTTCATAATCTTTGCTGAAAACTTGAATGCTGGCTTTACATATTTACAACAACAAGAGCAAACAGAGTTTGTAAAAGTTTTTCTTTATCACTTTTAGTTTATCAACTGAATTGCTTGAGGACAAGCAAAGGTTTAAGCTTGGGGGAGTTGATACATCTCCGTCGTATCTACTTTTCCAAACACTTTTGCCCTTGTTTTGGACTCTAACTTGCATGATTTGAATGGAACTAACCCAGACTGACGCTGTTTTCAGCAGAATTGCCATGGTGTTATTTATGTGCAGAAACAAAAGTTCTCGGAATGATCTGAAACTTCACGGAACGTATTTTTGGAAATAATAAGAAAATCCTTGCAAAAGATGAAGACCGGGGGGCCCACACCCTAGCCACGAGGGTGGGGGGCGCGCCCCCTACCTCGTGTGCCCCCTGGAGCTCCTCCGACCTCAACTCCAACTCTATATATTTGCTTTCGGGGAGAAAAAATCAGAGAGAAGGATTCATCGCGTTTTACGATACGGAGCCGTCGCCAAGCCCTAAAACCTCTCGGGAGGGCTGATCTGGAGTCCGTTCGGGGCTCCAGAGAGGGGAATCCGTCACCATCGTCATCATCAACCTTCCTCCGTCACCAATTTCATGATGCTCACCGCCGTGCGTGAGTAATTCCATCGTAGGCTTGCTCGACGGTGATGGGTTGGATGAGATTTATCATGTAATCGAGTTAGTTTTGTTAGGGTTTGATCCCTAGTATCCACTATGTCTTAAATTGATGTTGCTATGACTTTGCTATGCTTAATGCTTGTCACTAGGGCCCAAGTGACATGATTTCAGATCTGAACCTATTATGTTTTCATCAATATATGAGAGTTCTTGATCCTATCTTGCAAGTCTATAGTCACCTACTATGTGTTATGATCCGGCAACCCCGAAGTGACAATAATCGGGACCACTCCCGGTGATGACCATAGTTTGATGAGTTCATGTATTCACTATGTGTTAATGCTTTGGTCCGGTACTCTATTAAAAGGAGGTCGTAATATCCCTTAGTTTCCATTAGGACCCCGCTGCCACG
>NC_041390.1:128525579-128541459 GCF_002162155.2 Triticum dicoccoides | reverse complement strand
GGGGGGGTAGGACAAAAGATGTCATGCAAGTTCTTTTCCATAAGCACGTATGATTATATTCAGAATACATGCGTACATTACATTGATGATTTGGAGCTAGTTCTGTGTCACCCTAAGTTATGACTGTTACATGATGAACCACATGCGGCATAATTCTCTATCACCAATTCATTGCCTACGAGCTTTCCATATATTGTTCTTCGCTTAATTACATTTCCATTGCTATTGTTACAATCACTACAAAATACCAAAAACACTACTCTTGCTACCATTACCTTTTGCTACTGTTACCACTACTATCATACTACTTTGCTACTAAATACTTTGCTGCAGATATTAAGTTTCCAAGTGTGGTTGAATTGAAAACTCAGCTGCTAATACTTGAGAATATTCTTTGGCTCCCCTTGTGTCGAATCAATAAATTTTGGTTGAATACTCTACCCTCGAAAACTGTTGCGATCCCCTATACTTGTGGGTTATCAGTATTATGGGATGAAGCGGCCCGGACCAACCCTACATGTCCATGCACATGAGACCGATTCCACCGACAGACATGCAACTAGTTTTGCATAAAGGTGGCTGGCGGGTGTCTGTTTCTCCTACTTTAGTTGAATTGAATTTGACTGCGGATGGTTCTTGAAGAAGGTTAAAATAGCAAACTTGACGAAAAACCATTGTGGTTTGATGCGTAGGTAAGAACGGTTCTTGCTAGAAGCTTGTAGCAGCCACGTAAAAACTGGCAACAACAAAGTAGAGGGCGTCTAACTTGTTTTTGCAGGGCATGTTGTGATGTGATATGGTCAAGACATGATGTTATAAACGTTATTGTATGAGATGATCATGTTCTGTAACATATCTGACAACCGACAGGAGCCTTATGGTTGTCTCTTTATTGTATGAAATGCAAACGCCATGTAATTGCTTTACTTTATCACTATGCGTTAGCGATAGTTGTAGAAGCAATAGTTGGCGAGACAACCACGATGCTACAATGGAGATCAAGGTGTCGAGCCAGTGACGATGGAGATCATGATGATGCTTTGGAGATGGAGATCAAAAGCACGAGATGATGATGGCCATATCATGTCACATATTTTGATTGCATGTGATGTTTATCCTTTATGCATCTTATTTTGCTTAGAACGGCGGTAGCATTATAAGATGATCCCTTAACTAAATTTCAAGGTAAAAGTGTTCTCCCTGAGTATGCACCGTTGCTATAGTTCGTCGGGTTGAGACACCACGTGATGATCGGGTGTGCTAGACTCTACGTTCACATACAATGGGTGCAAGATAGTTTTGCACATGCGGAATACTTGGGTTAAACTTGACGAGCCTAGCATGTACAGACATGGCCTCGGAACACTGGAGATTGAAAGGTCGAACGTGAATCATATAGTAGATATGATCAACATAGAGATGTTCACCATTGACGACTACTCCATCTCACATGATGATCAGACATGGATTAGTTGATTTGGATCACGTATCGTTTAGATGACTTGAGGGATGTCTATCTAAGTGGGAGTTCTTAAGTAATTTGATTAATTGAACTTAATTTATCATTAACTTAGTCCTGATAGTATTTGCATATCTATGTTGTAGATCAATGGCCCGTGCTATCGTTCCCCTGAATTTTAATGCGTTCCTAGAGAAAACTAAGTTGAAAGATGATGGTAGCAACTACACGGACTGAGTCCATAACTTGAGGATTATCCTCATTCCTGCACAGAAGAATTATGTCCTTGATGCACCGCTAGGTGAAAGGCCTGCTACAGGAGCATATGCTGATGTTTTGAATGTCTGGCAAGCTCGATCTGATGAATACTTGATTGCTGAGTGTGCCATGCATTACGGCTTAGAGTCTATACTTCAAAGACGTTTTGAACGTTATAGAGCATATGAGATGTTCCAGGAGTTGAAGTTAATATTTCAAGAAAATGCCTGAGTTGAGAGATATGAAGTCTCCAACAAGTTCTATAGCTACAAGATGGAGGAGAATAGTTATGTCAGTGAACACATACTCAAAATGTCTGGGTATCATAATCACTTGACTCAGCTGGGAGTTAATCTTCCAGATGATAGTGTTATTGACAGAGTTCTTCAATCACTTCCACCAACCTACAAATGCTTCATGATGAACTATAATGTGCAAGGGATGGAAAAGACAATTCTCGAGCTCTTCGCAATGCTCAATGCTACGGAGGTACAAATCAAGAAGGAGCATCATGTGTTGATGGTTAACAAGACCACTAGTTTCAAGAAAAAGGGCAAGGGAAAGAAGGGGAACTTCAATAAGTATGGCAAGCAAGTTGCCACTCCTGGTAAGAAGCCCAAAGTTGGACCCAAGCCTGAAACTGAGTGCTTCTACTACAAAGGGACGGGTCACTCGAAGCGGAACTGCCCCAAGTATTCGACGGATAAGAAGGATGGCAAAGTGAACAAAGGTATATTTCATATACTCCCTCCATCCCAAAATAAGTGACTCAAATTTGTACTAGCTTTAGTGTAAAGTTAGTACAAACTCAAGTCACTTATTTTTGGACGGAGGGAGTACATGTTATTGATGTGTACCTTACTAATGCTCGTAGTAGCGCCTGGGTATTTGATACTGGTTCGGTTGCTCATATTTGTAACTCAAAACAGGAGCTACAGATTAAACAAAGATTGGCTAAGGACGAGGTGACGATGTGCATCGGGAATGGTTCCAAGGTCGATGTAATCGCCGTCGGCATGCTACCTCTACATCTACCTTTGGTATTAGTCTTAGACCTAAATAATTGCTATTCGGTGCCAACGTTGAGCACGAACATTATATCTGGATCTTTTTTAGTGCGAGATGGTTATTCATTTAAATCAGAGAATAATGGTTGTTCTATTTATACGAGTAATATCTTTTATGGTCATGCACCCTTGAATAGTGGTATATTTCTGTTGAATCTCGATTGTGGTGATACACATATTCATAATATTGATGCCAAACGATGCAAAGTTGATAATGATAGTGCAACATATTTGTGGCACTGCCGTTTAGGTCATATTGGTGTAAAGCGCATAAAGAAACTCCATGCAGATGGACTTTTGGAATCTCTTGATTATGAATCATTTGATAATTGCGAACCATGCCTCTTGGGCAAGATGACTAAAGCTCTGTTCTCTGAAACAATGGATCGAGCCAATGGCTTGTTGGAAATAATACATACTGATGTATGCGGTCCGATGAGTGTTGAGGCACGCGGCGAGTATCGTTATTTTCCGACCTTCAAAATGATTTGAGCAGCTATGGGTATATCTATTTAATGAAACACAAGTCTGAAACATTTGAAAAGTTCAAAGAATTTCATAGTGAAGTGGAGAATCATCGTAACAAGAAAATTAAGTTTCTACGATCTGACCGCAGAGGCGAATATTTGAGTTACAAGTTTGGCCTTCATTTAAAACAATGTGGAATAGTTTCACAACTCACGCCGCCAGGAACACCACAGTATAGTGGTGCTTTATTAGATGTGGTGTGATCTATGATGTCTCTTACCGATTTACCACTATCATTTTGGGGTTATGCATTAGAGACAACTGCATTCATGTTAAATAAGGCACCATCTAAATCCGTTGAGATGACACTGTATAAACTATGGTTTGGCAAGAAACCTAAGCTGTCGTTTCTTAAAGTTTGGGGTTGCGACACTTATGTCAAAAGGCTTCTGCCTGATAAGCTCGAACCCAAATCGTAGAAGTGTGTCTTCATAGGATACCCTAAGGAAACAATTGGGTACACCTTCTACCATAGATTTGAAGGCAAGATCTTTGTTGCCAAGAATCAAACATTTCTAGAGAAGGAGTTTCTCTTGAAAGAAGTGAGTGGGAGGAAAGTAGGACTTGATGAGGTAATTGTACCTTCTCTCAATTTGGAAAGTAGCACATCAGAGAAATCCATTCCCATGATGCCGACACCAACTAGAGAGGAAGCTAATGATGATGATCATAAAACTTCAGATCAAGTTGCTACTGGACCTCGTAGGTCGAACAGAGCATGTTCCGCACCAGAGTGGTACGGTAATTCTGTTCTGGAAGTCATGTTACTAGACCATGGCGAACCTATGAACTATGAAGAAGCTATGATGATCCCAGATTCCGATAAATGGCTTCATGCCATGAAATCTGAGATAGGATCCATGTATGAGAACAAAGTATGGACTTTGGTGGACTTGCCCGATGATTGGCAAGCCATTGAGAATAAATGGATCTTCAAGAAGAAGACTGACGCTGATGGTAATTTTACCGTCTACAAAGCTCAACTTGTCGCGAAATGTTTTCGACAAGTTCAATGGGTTGACTATGATGAGACCCTCTCACCCGTAGCATTACTTAAGTCAGTCCGAATCATGTTAGCAATTGCTGCATTTTATGATTATGAAATTTGGCAAATATATGTCAAAACTGCATTCCTTAATGGATTTCTTAAATAAGAGTTGTATATGATGCAACTAGAAGGTTTTGTCGACCCTAAAGGTGCTAACAAAGTGTGCAAGCTCCAGCGTTCCATCTATGGACTGGTGCAAGCATCTCGGAGTTGGAATATACGCTTTGATGAGGTGATCAAAGCATATGGTTTTATACAAACTTTTGGTGAAGCCTGTATTTACAAGAAAGTGAGTGGGAGCTCTATAGCATTTCTGATATTATATGTAGATACATATTGTTGATTGGAAATGATATAGCATTTTTGGATAGCATAAAAGGATAATTGAATAAGAGTTTTTCAATGAAAGACCTCGGTGAAGCTGCTTATATAGTGGGCATCAAGATCTATAGAGATAGAGCAAGACACTTAATAGGACTTTCACAAAGCACATACCTTGACAAAGTTTTGAAGAAATTCAAAATGGATCAGTCAAAGGAAGGGTTCTTGCCTGTGTTGCAAGGTGTTGAGTCAGACTCAAATCCCAACCACAACAAAATATAGAGAGAAAATGAAAGTTATTCCCTATGCCTCAGCCATAGGGTTCTATCATGTATGCTATGCTGTGTACCAGACCTGATGTGTGCCTTGCCATAAGTCTAGCAGGGTGCTACCAAAGTAATCCAGGAGTGGATCACTAGACAGCGGTCAAGAACATCCTGAAGTACCTGAAAAGGACCAAGGCTATGTTTCTCGCTTATGGAGGTGACAAAGAGCTCATCGTAAATGGTTGCGTCGATGCTAACTTTGACACTGATCCGAATGACTCTAAGTCACAAACCAGATACGTATTTATATTGAATGGTGGAGCTGTCCGTTGGTGCAGTTCTAAACAGAGCGTCGTGGCAGTATCTACGTGTGAAGCAGGGTACATAGCTGCTTTGGAAGTAGCAAATGAACGAGTCTGGATGAAGGAGTTCATATCCGATCTAGGTGTAATACCTAGTGCATCGGGTCCAATGAAAATCTTTTGTGACAATACTGGAGCAATTGCCTTGGCAAAGGAATCCAGATTTCCCAAAAGAACCAAACAGATCAAGAGACGCTTTAACTCCATTCGTGATCAAGTCAAGGAGGGAGACATAGAAATTTGCAAGATACATACGGATCTAAATGTAGCAGACCCGTTGACTAGGCCTCTTCCACGAGCAAAACATGATCAGCACCAAGAGTCCATGGGTGTTAGATTCATTACAATGTAATCTAGATTATTGACTCTAGTGCAAGTGGGAGACTGAAGGAAATATGCCCTAGAGGCAATAATAAAGTTGTTATTTTATATGTCCTTATTCATGATAAAGATTTATTACCCATGCAATAATTGTATTGATTGGAAACCTTAATACATGTGTGAATACATAAACAAACACCGTGTCCCTAGTGAGCCTCTACTAGACTAGCTCGTTGATCAAAGATTGTTAGGGTTTCCTAACCATGGACATGAGTTGTAATTTGATAACGGGATCACATCATTAGGAGAATGATGTGATGGACAAGACCCATTGGTTAGCTTAGCATTATGATCGTTCAGTTTTATTGATATTGCTTTCTTCATGTCAAATACACATTCCTTCGACTATGAGATTATGCAACTCCCGGATACCAGAGGAATGCCTTGTGTGCTATTGATACGTCTCCAACGTATCTACTTTTCCTAATGCTTTCCTCTTGCTTTTGACTCTAATTTGCATGAGTTGAATGAAACTAACCCTGAACTGGCGCTGTTTTCAGCAGAACTACCATGGTGTTGTTTTGTGCAGAAATAATAGTTCTCGGAATGGAATGAAACTTTGCGAGGATTTTTTATACAACAAACAAGAATTTCTGGAGCCAAGATCCACCGGAGGGGGGCTCCTGGGTGGGCACAACCCACTAGGGCGCCCCCCTCCTAGCACGCCCAGGTGGGTTTTCCCCACCTGGTGGCCCCGCATACCCTGATTCCAACTCCATAAATACCTATTTTCCAGAAAAAATCAGGAAGAAAGAATTATCGCGATCCATGAGACAGAGCCGCCGTCACCTCCTATTCTTTATCGGGAGGCTAGATCTGGAGTCCGTTTGGGGCTCCAGAAAGGGGGATCTTCGTTCTTCGTCATCACTAACTCTTCTCCATTGCCACTTCCATGATGCTTCCCACCGAGAGTGAGTAATTCCTTCGTAGGCTTGCTGGTCGGTGAGGAGTTGGATGAGATTGATCATGTAATCGAGTTAGTTTTGTTAGGGCTTGATCCCTAGTATCCACTATGTTCTAAGATTGATGTTGCTATGACTTTTCCATGCTTAATGCTTGTCACTTTGGGCCCGGGTTCCATGATTTCAGATCTGAATCATTTATGTTATGACCATTATATCCATGTTCTAGATCCGATCTTGCAAGTTATAGTCACCTACTATGTGTTATGATCCGGCAACCCCAGAGTGACAATAGTCTGGACCACTCCCGGTGATGACCGTATTTTGAGGAGTTCATGTATTCACTATGTGTTAATGCTTTGTTCCGGTTCTCTATTAAAAGGAGGCCTTAATATCCCTTAGTTTCCAATAGGACCCCGCTGCCACGGGAGGGTAGGACAAAAGATGTCATGCAAGTTCTTTCCATAAGCACGTATGACTATTTATGGTATACATGCCTACATTATATTGATGAACTTGAGCTAGTGCCATATCGCCCTAGGTTATAACTGTCTCATGATGAATATCGTCCAACAAGTCACCGATCCAATGCCTACGAATTTATCTTATATTGTTCTTGCTAAGTTACTACTGCTGTTGTTACTGTTGCACTTGCTACAAAACTATTGTATCACTGTTACCGTTGCCATTGCTACTGCTACTATTATTAAAACTATCATATTACTTTGCTACTTATCACGTTGCTGCAGATAATTAATCTCCAGGTGTGGTTGAATTGACAACTCAGCTACTAATACCTTCAAACATTCTTTGGATTCCCTTGTGTCGAATCTATAAATTTGGGTTGAATACTCTACCCTCGAAAACTGTTGCGATCCCCTATACTTGTGGGTTATCAAGACCTTTTTCTGGCGCCGTTGCCGGGGAGCATAGCTATATTTGTTGAGTCACTTGGGATTATTATCAATGTATCACTATGAAGAATCTGAAGGATGCTAAGACTAAGATTTATCCCTCTAAGATGAGGGGAGGTAAGGAACTGCCATCCAGTTCTGCTTTAGATTCACCTTCTGTTACAAGTAAACTTGCAACACCACCACATGCTATTAATCCTGATATGTCGCAAGTTATTGATGATGCTACTTCTGCTATGAATGATACTTATGATGATGCTAGTAACTTGCTTGATGATAATGATGTGCCACATGGTGATTTTCTTGATGAACAAATTGCTAGAGTAATTCAACATGATGTTGTTGAATCTGATGATGAGCTTGAAACTGAAAATCGTAAAACACCCGCTAGAACTATCCCTCCTAGATATGAATTGCCTAAGTACCGGAAGGCTATGTTGTGAATGAAGAGACAACTAGAGATATTCTTGCTTGTAACACTACTGCATGATGCTGCTAACGCGACACTACGACCAGAGACCCTTCGATGAAACTGTGTGCAATGCAATAATCACAAACGGTGGTGTAAAATAACCAACAAAAAAGGTGCAAAACATTTGCAATGGAGGATGCATCAAACACAGTTCAGATTTTAGTTGCGTGTGCGATGCAGGGCATACTGTTTAGTTCAATTAACTGTTTGCGATGAGGAGGAACAAAAGAAATAGGCAGCCAGATGAAAGCGTGTGCGATATACAACATATGGTTCACTTGGATGAACTGTTTGTGATTAGGCAACACAAAAGAAACGATTAGCCAGATCAAGGAGTGTGCAATATACGGCATGCGGTTCACTCGGATGAACTGTTTGCGTTGAGACAAGAGAACAGAAATGGTTCAACTTTACAAGATGTGTGTGATATGCGGCAAACGGGTCTGTAATCGGAAACGTGTGCGAAGACCGATAACAACACAGACGATTACTGCTAACAAGCCATGTGTGTTGTGAGCAAACAATCGCTGGTATACAATTGTGAGTGATTGATGAAAACATCACCGATGGGTTCCATTGTTTAGTCCGTGTGTGATGTGATTTTCTTTGTTCGCACAACATCTATGCTCTGTCTGCAGAGCATCAACATATATACTTAAAAAGACAGCATTGCATAACCAAATTAAGCATACAATTACACAAGTGACTACACACATAATATTTCCACACACCAAAGTAAGCAATTACATGCATACTAAAGTAGGAGAAATGAGGATCTAATCATCTACTTATTGCTGCGACGACGCTTGCCATTGCTCTGCTGCCGGTTGGATCCTTGGCCATTTTGGGGAAGGAGGCGGTTCCTGATGTCAACGATCTGCCTGTACATGTCGTAGCTCGTGTATGCCTCCTTGGCCGCGTACACGACGCGAGCTTTGTCGAGTTTCTCCATCTAGGCCGAGTTCCACGCACGCTTGTCCTTGTTGCACGAATCCTTCATGTCTCTGTAGTAGGGGTCGATTATGGCCTCGGCGAGGTGAACCAGTGAGTCCTTCTCATGCTCCTTGCTGTCTCAGATCTTGTATTGGCCCTGGATGTCGACAAGATTCTGGCAGGCGATGCCTGAATTCTCGAGCGCCTTTACATCGTTGGTGATGTCCACTGTAGCGAACATGTAGTTGGGGCTATTGACAAACCTAGCGAAATGCTCGCAAGGCCTTGTGGCCAGGCAGTAGTGGTAGACGAGGACGTGGTGGTGCACACACATCTGGGCGACGGCGACCTTGGGACGAGACCCGACACGAGCGCGGGTGTACACGAGGTTGAACCCGACCACCTTGTACTTCTCCTCAGCAAGCAACAACTCCATGATATGGATGGAGTGCTCCACCTAGACCGGGTCGTTGGTGTACCCCACCGAGAGGTCCATGAACCTTCTGTGGGTGTCCACCACGGCACACATGGTGAACTGCTGCTCGTCGTCGGCATCCGCTCAAAGCGCCATTGGAGCCGTGCAGGATACCCTCTAAGAATTTCTCGTGGTGGGTGTGCTTCTTGCAATGGTGGGGAGCAATCGAAAGGTTGAAGAGACACAAGGGTTAAATGGCCGCTGTAATAAATGGGGGTCGGCCGGCCTGTAACCGTCACGTCTTGTCACGACGTTCATAGCGGAGGATTCCAGTGCACGCTTGACAACACCGCACCACATGCGTGGGCTCGAAGAGGCGCCAAATGTATCGTCGGTGAGCCTGTTCCCGCGCTACTGCGCAGGTTACCACGCAAGCTTCCCGCCCGGCTAGTTTGGCCACACGTTGGCTAGGAGAGGGACAAATCGTGGGCGTTTATTGGCAAAAAGCTTTGTAAAAATGAAGTGTGTGGAATGACTTACCTGTGGGTGATGAGGTCAAAGTTACACAGAAGGGTGATGATGGACACTCGAGTGCGATAGTTAATTCTGCGCTCTACAGGGCACATGGAGGAAGAAACCAACTATGTGCAATAATGTCGAAGATCGCAGTCGAGTTAGCTATACAGATCGTGTGCTGTGAGATCAACAAGGTAAACATATTCGAGAATGGTTAATAAAATCTAAGACCATTGCATATTAAGGTCAAAATAGTGCTACCAATATACGAGTCTCAAACGATGCCATTTCACCGATTGTACCACAAAAGCTTGAAATATTACAAGGTTCAAATTCCAGAGTTATATGGCTCAAATTCGAAGATTACAAGGTTCAAACTGTTATTAGAAATGAAATTCAGCTCATCAGCTGCAAACGCCCATGCTGATCCACTGAACATGGATATCAGAGAGGTTCAAACTAATATTACCACTTCTAAGTCTGGTTTTGAAACCTCACAATTTTTGCAAAGGGTCAGCCATTGAGAAGTCATGCATGGGGTTGACACGATGACTTCCGATTACTCTGTCATCTGAAGTTCCAAAATGAAATTCAGCATTTTTGGAGCCTATTCCATTCTGCCGCAGGCGCTGATCAACAAACCATTCATTTTTGCGAAATAAATGTAGGGAAAACCTCATGACCAGGCCCTTTTATGTGTAGTGCAATTCCAATGCCAGCTTGCATTTCATAAAACTTAGCAATGTCTCTTCAAAAGCCAGTGCCATAATAGGGGTCACCACGTTCATCAAGTCTTACAGTAGCAACAATTGTAAATCCATGGTTTGTGTGTAGTATGACATCCCTGCAATCTTGATTTATGTAAAGCGAAAGATTGTGCACTACAGATTCTGTTGCATAGCAAGGGACACGCTGCAGAAAATGGTAGGATTGTTAAAGAAAATATGGTAACATGCAAATATGGGCTCAAATTGAAAGAACTGTACAACAATCGAAATCGAAGGACAAAAATTTATAATTAAACAGATAGGTTAAACATGATGTCATGGAAATATGAGAGTAATCGAAATAACAATACATCATCAATTTTCCTAATATAGAAAGAAGAGGGGAAAAAATCCCCTTTGACGTATATGGTGCATGTGGCACCTTTTATCCAAATGTAATAATATTTAGAATATGTTCAGGAAAGTAGGCCATGCCGGCCAATTTAGGGTGAGATTGAACATACCGCGCGCATCCTCAAGTCATCTGGTACGGTGAGATGGAATATCTGGCGGAGACTGCAAGGTCCTGATGTGTCCGCGCACTGTACACTCTATGAATAGAAGAAAACCCTCAAATCATCTCGAATAAAAATGAATTCACGGTGATTTCAGCCAGGTGATTAAAGGAGGCAGATGAACTAGGATAAGAGATGAGATAATATCTCATTAAATTAGTTACCTTGTTGTCCATGAGAAAAAACCCTCACTATGGCAGATTCCCCAACCGAGCAGAGCCGGGTCGATCGCAAGCAGCGTTGAGAAAGTCGATGGCGATAGGCGGCGGCAAGCGGAAGTGGCAAAATGCAATGGGCTTTGCCGGCAGCCTGGCGGCGGCAGCAGGCGTCGAGCTAAGTGTTTACCGCCGCGATAGGCGGTGCCATGCATAGACGCGGAGGAGCTTGTGCAAGTGTGAATGGGGACCGGAGGGGGTGGCGGGCGGGGTGAGGGTTTTGTGACGTGTGACGTGGGGATGGTGAGGTTTTTTTTTCTTTTTTGAATTGGGCGGTGAGGGTTTTCTGTCCCACAAAGAATTTTGGAGGCGACGGTTTGCTAGAGCCAACCGTGTGTGATTGACGCAACAGGCAAAATGAAAGTCATTGCGGGAACCGTGTGTGATTGACGTACTACCTCCGTCCTGGTTTATTGGTCCCCTTTGTAATTTTTACCAAATTTTGACCAAATATTTAACTAAGAAATGTTTATTCATGTCACCAAAAATTATATCATTGAACACTATGCTCAAATACCCATCCAATGATATAATTTTTGCTGACCTGCACTAACATTTTGTGAGTTAAACCTTTGGTCAAAATTTAACACAAATTACAAATGGGACCAATAAACCAAGACGGAGGTAGATTGCATCAACCAAACTGATTGCATCCATATCCCACAGTTAGACATAAGTAAACATAGATTAAACATACTCAGACATAGATAATAAGCGTACACGTACACAAGCATAGTTCAACCATAAGTACATATATACTTCAACCGTCATTAAGCTTACTCAAGCGTACATAGTTTGATCCCACATCTCATCTCACATGCCGGCACGATCATAATACTTCTGCTTAAAGGAGCCAACGGCTCGTCCTCTTGCATGCGCCAGAACACTTAGATACGCGTCATGAAGCTTGTGGTTGCAAAATGGGCATCGATAGCCGCCGTTCCAGGTCCTAATACGTCTGTTATGCATTCCCGCATAAAGCTCCCTCAGGATTTGCCTCTTGTACCTCCTCTGTCCATCTTCATCCTCGCTGTCCACATCGTCAGACAACATCTATACAAATAGTAAAACAAATTTGGAATCAAATCAATGATTACATGCCGTGAAGTAGGATTAGGAATTTATGGCTATTTATTTATACATATCCAGAGATTATGGTTCGATTTTTAAGCATAGTCATCTATGTACAGACCAATCTTGAAGAAAATAAAGGCACAAACATATGTAGGTCATTCAAAATCAATTGTCAAGTCCTGGCTAGGAATTATTAGCACGAGCACCAACCCTAGTCGGATTACTAGAAGAAATCATTTGCATAGATAAAACAACTAATCACTTGTACCATTCAAACAATCAATACACTACACGGATCTAACGAAACTTACTTAGATTTCATGGATTGGGAGAACATAACCATAGGATTTCCATTCCAAAAACGGGGAGGTAGGAGTAACCAAAGAAACCCAATGATCTATTTGACACATAAATGGGTATAGATGACTAACCAGCTGTCCGCCGTCATCGGAGTCGTCGCTAGAGTGGTCGTCAGAGTCGTCGTCGGGGTCGTCACCTGAGTCGGTGTGGAACTCCGCCTCCGGCTGTGGAAGCTCGACGCCGTCGACGACGTCAGGGTGCAACGATAACTCGCCGGCGGTGACGACAACCTATGTCTCCATCTCCATGCCGTGCTCCGGTGCTTTAGCAGCCCCAGCGTCGCCACTCCCTTCGATGGGGTGCTTCGATGGCATCCTCATACACTGACGGCTTTGAGGACTGAGAGCGGCGTCGAGGATGCAAGCGGAGAGAGAGGATTATGTGTGTGGCGAGGATGGGGGGTGCGGCCGCTCGGGCACACCATTAATATGGAGTAGTGGGAGTTGTGGGAGAGAGGCGGGCGGCGGTCAAACCGATGGCTCGCCTCCCGGTGAGCCTGTGCACCGGACTGCTGGCATGCCTACCAATGTTTCACACAACTACTCGCACACCTCCTGATGACACTGCGCAGCGAGCATGCCTCCATCAATTCACACACCTGCACGCACGCCTCCCGGTCTACTTGCACGACGGACTGCTTGCATGCGTCCCGTCAACTCACGCCTGCTCGCACGGCACACGGGGTGTGCAATGACACATATTTTTTTTTCTATTTGGATGATTAATGTTGCCTCTTTATTGCTTAACCGAAGCATGGCACGTATCCATTGTTGGTCTAACGCTCACGGTTTGAATAAATAATCTATTTGGGATATTGGTTCCCAATTATTAATAATGTCCCATTTGTAATTGGATAAATATTACATCAAAACTGGTCTCAAATTTGACAAAAAAGTACAATGCCACTTTGTATTGGTGTCCATATGACAACACAATAAGTTTCATGAACTTCAAATAAGTTTTGGATGTACTAGAATTTAAAAATCAAGATTCTCAATGTTTGAAATTTGTTGCACGAGGAGTAAACATGCACCCAGTGAGACACATGTGTTTTTGCAATCCATTTAGGTGCACTGTCACGTGTGCATGTAGCTCAAATTTGATTTTTGCACATTTTACCCATAGAAAATCAATCAATTAATGTACTAAAATGTCTTAATGATCTCTGTGATTTTTTTCGAAATTAAAACGTCCCTCCTTTGGTAACATATATTAACCGTGGGATAATTAATTTAACAAGCATCGTAGTTGCAGTGGATTTGCGGTGTGTGTGTGTGGGTGTGTGCGTTTGGGGGTGGCGGGTAGCTCGCAGTACACTATGAGTTGTGAGCCACCGTGTGGGTTGGCCGTTTTGTTAGGCAGGACGGTGCCACATCAGTCGTGAATTCGTTATTTAAAACATTACACAACCCTTTCATACATACATGTCTTGGCCACATGTAGTGATGGTTGTCCAACATGACACTCGATACTCGCGTGTGACGCTTTCTGTGGGCCCGCGAGGTCGTCGTCCATCACTTTGATGAACAGCCGGCAGTGAGATTAATTTGACCAGCAAGGTAGAATGTTTTTTGTTTGTGTTATGGTGGTATATAGTACACGTCGAAGAGGTGGGAGGGGACTAGCATATATACTATACGTACGTGTCCGTGAACAAGTACACATCACTCAGTGTTGGGACTTTTCGGTTTCCGAGGTACGTGCCATATCAAAATTGTGAAATTGGCTATTCAAACATCACACAACACCTCTTTGGGCCACACGCATGCACGAGGTAGTTATCCTAGCTAGGACACTCACGTGTGACGCTTCCATCTATGGGTCCACGAGGCCATCGTTGATGCATGCATGCATCACTTTGACCTACATCGGAGAGGTTAATTAATTTCACCATCGATGAGGATTCTTTTGGGTTGTACATATTACGGCAGGAGCATATAGTATGCGGTGAAGAGGGGGAACGGAACCATCATATGTAGCATGCTTTATGAACCTCGCTCTGTGTGGGTGCATGGTTTACAGTTTTTGAGGCATGTGGCACATCAAAGTTGTGCATTTTGGATATTCAACATATATATGTTTGGCCCACATGCAAAGCGGTGGCGGTTGTCCTCTCGCACCCACTTAAGCGGTTATCAGCGATATCGATGCTTTCCATCTGTGGGCACGCTTGGTCCATCACTACTTCTCGCCTGACAACAAGAGAGGTTAATTTGACTTAGGAGGGGGTTATTATTTTTGCTTGTAATACGGTATATATATAGGCCATGCTTTGGGATAACATGCATGATGCAGTTTGAGCAGACACACATGCATGTATATGCATGAATCCCTCCCATCGAGTCGAAGTGGCTAGTACAACAACACGTCATGAACCGATCTCGCTCTGTGTTGGGAGCTAGTGTACGATTTTTGACGCACGCGCCATGTCAATGTTGTGAAATGGTATGCGAACATGCATGCACGCATCACCTCCATACATATGCATGTAGTGGTTGCCTTCGAACGGTACACTCCCTCGCGTGGTTATCGGCGACAAGCCTATATATTCATGGGCCCGCGTGGACATCCATGATCACCTTGACCGACAACAATATAGGTTACCATGGAGAATTCTTCATTTGGTTCGTGTTATCGTGGTATAGGTCATGGTGAGATTCAGACCTAATTAAGTTTGAGCGCATATACTATGCATGCATGAATCCCCGTCGTTGGCTTGAAGTGTGGTGTAACATACATATGCATCGTCAACCTAACCCTCACTTAGTGTGGGGATTTCTAGTTCGAAATCACGGTGCCACATTAAAGTTGTTCCATTGTTACTCAAAAACACACCTCTCCATACATGTGTTTGGGCCACACGCATGCAGTGGTTGTCTTCGGGGACTAGCTACTTGCGTGATTATTGGTGAGCTAGCCCATCTCCGGGGTCGCATGGACGGCCATCATTTTGACCAACAACAAGAGAGAGGTTGTATGACCAAGGTGTATTATTCTTGGTCCGTCTTACGATCCATCTTGGTGAGATATGCCGCTTTGGCCCACCGACTGAAAGTGTGTGTGGGTGGGGTGGGGGGGGGCTGCTACGTAGTTCACACTTTTCTAGG
>NC_041390.1:128480936-128525196 GCF_002162155.2 Triticum dicoccoides | reverse complement strand
GAACCTCGGTTGGGGGGGCATGCATTCATAGCTTAGGGTTCCCTTTGTGCCGACATGAGGGAGGGGGGCAGCTAGCTACTTTGCACTTTGCTAGGTGAACCTAAGTTGGGGGGAGGGGGCATGCATTCATAACTTAGGATTCCCTTCGTGCTGACACGAGGGGGGAGGGGCAAGCAATACCATGCGCTTTGCGAGATAGGTGCCACATCGAAGTTGCATTTGGTATGTGAAAATCAAACCACCATTTTCATACATAAATTTGATCCACATGCAAGTGTGTTCGTGTTCTGACCCTCTCCCGCGTCATTTTTCACCAAATTTATGAACATTAGACAAGTCGGATGACGCAACAGACATGGTTCACTCAAACTAACCGTGTGCATTGGGCTCCATGAGGCTTCCCCTCTCAAAAATATCTACCCACTTGTAGCTTTTTCCTGTTTGATAACACACGGTTATTGTGTTTAGACCGTGTGTGATGTTTCTCGTTCCCAATCCCGCCTGCATCCCTCGAAAATATCTACCCGCCTCGAGGGTTTTTTTGTTTCACAACACACGGTTGTTATCTTCGGACCGTGTGTGATGCACCATCCAAAATTTTCAGTAGCCCCAGTGTCGGTGTCAGAACCGGCAGATCTCGGGTAGGGGGCCCCGAACTATGCGTCTAAGGATCAATGGTAACAGGAGACAAGGGACACGATGTTTTACCCAGGTTCGGGCCCTCTTGATGGAGTTAATACCCTACGTCCTGCTTGATTGACTTTGATAAGTATAGGGGTTACAAGAGTTGATCTACCACAAGATCGTAATGGCTAAACCCTAATTGTCTAGCCTATATGATTATGATTGTGATCTAGCCTCTACGGACTAAACCCTCCGGTTTATATAGACACCGGAGGGGGCTAGGGTTGTACAGAGCCGGTTTACAGAAAAAGGAATATTCATATCCGCATGCTAAGCTTGTCTTCCACGCCAAGGAGAGTCCCATCCGGACACGAGGGAGGGCCTTCTATCTCTATCTTCACTGCCCATCTGTCCGACCCACATCACGTAGCCCGGACACCTGAGGACCCCATAATCCAGGACTCCCTCAGTAGCCCCTGAACCAGTCTTCAATGACGTTGTGTCCGTCGCGCAGATTATCTTCAGCATTGCAAGGTGGGTTCCTCCTTCGAATACTTCAAAGCAGTTAATCATCAGTACTATATTCGGCTCTGTAAAACAGCCATACCTCCAAATTGGAATACAGATAAGTTATGTTCTCCGAAGATTTTACTAGTAAGATGTTACATCCGGCCATTCTATTATTTCAAACCATTTTTTGGCCTCCCGTTTCGTGTTTCAAGATGCAACCACCGGCGACACATCTTGTCAAAGCAAAGATCATGCCCCCTTATTACGGGATTCTCATCAATACGGGTATGGGAAACCCAACCGTATCGTTTCGCACGACCCATTGGAAATAGGCGAGCTTTAAGGCTCGAGCGAGGGGATGCTTGTGTTGGGGAACATAGTAATTTCAAAAAAAAAATCCTACGCACACGCAAGATCTATCATGGTGATGCATAGCAATGAGAGGGGAAGAGTGTTGTCCACATACCCTCGTAGACCGTAAGCAGAAGCATTATGACAACGCGGTTGATGTAGTCGTACGTCTTCACGATCCGACCGATCTTAGTACCGAAAGTATGACACCTCCGTGATCTGCACACATTCGGCTCGGTGATGTCCCACGAACTCTCGATCCAGCTGAGTGTCGAGGGAGAGCTTCGTCAGCACTACGGCGTGATTACGGTGATGATGAAGCTACCGCTGCAGAGCTTCGCCTAAGCACTATGACAATATGACCGAGGTGGATTATGGTGGAGGGGGCACCACACACGGCTAAGGGATTAATGATCAACTTGCATGTCTATGGGGTGCCCCCTAGCCACATATATAAAGGATGGAGGGAGGAGGAGGCCGGCCCTCATAGGGCGCGCCCAAAGTGCGGAGTCCCACTAGGACTCCCTAGTCCTAGTAGGATTCTACCTCCCACATGGAATAGGAAAAAAGGGAAGGGAGAAGGAGAAGGAAGGAAAGGGGCGCCCCCTTTCCCTAGTCCAATTCAGACCAGTCCATGGGGAAGGGGCGCGGCCACCCTTGAGGCCTTTCTCTCCTTTCCCGTATGGCCCATTAAGGCCCAATACGAATTCTCGTAACTCTCCGGTACTCCAAAAAATACCCGAATCACTCGGAACCTTTCCGATGTCCGAATATAGCCTTCCAATATATCAATCTTTACGTCTCAACCATTTCGAGACTCCTCGTCATGTCCCGATCTCATCCGGGACTCCGAACAAACTTCGATCATCAAATAACATAACTCATAATACAAATCGTCATAGAACGTTAAGCGTGCGGACCCTACGAGTTCGAGAACTATGTGGACATGACCGAGACACATCTCCGGTCAATAACCAATAGCGGAACCTAGATGCTCATATTGGCTCCTACATATTCTACGAAGATCTTTATCGGTCAAACCGCATAACAACATACGTTGTTCCCTTTGTCATTAGTATGTTACTTTCCCGAGATTCGATCGTCGGTATCATCATACCTAGTTCAATCTCATTACTGGCAAGTCTCTTTACTCGTTCCATAATGCATCATCCCGCAACTAACTCATTAGTCACATTGCTTGCAATGCTTATAGTGATGTGCATTACCGAGAGGGCTCAGAGATACCTCTCCGATACACTGAGTGACAAATCCTAATCTCGATCTATGCCAACTCAACAAACACCATCGGAGACACCTGTAGAGCATCTTTATAATCACCCAATTACGCTGTGACGTTTGATAGCACACAAGGTGTTACCCCGGTATTCGGGAGTTGCATAATCTCATAGTCTGAGGAACATGTATAAGTCATGAAGAAAGCAGTAGCAATGAAACTGTAACGATCATAATGCTAAGCTAACGAATGGGTCTTGTCCATCACATCATTCTCTAATGATGTGAGCCCGTTCATCAAATGACAACACATGTCCATGGCTAGGAAACTTCACCATCTTTGATTAACAAGCTAGTCAAGTAGAGGCGTACTAGGGACACTCTGTTTGTCTATGTATTCACACATGTACTAAGTTTCTGGTTAATACAATTCTAGCATGAATAATAAACATTTATCATGATATAAGGAAATATAAATAACAGCTTTATTATTTCCTCCAGGGCATATTTCCTTCAGCTTGATATTCGCAGTCCATATAAGTGGATAGAACCCATCTGTTCCACCCCTGCCTCATTCTCTTTGCCTCTCCGTCCCTGAGCTCCAGCGCTCAAACTCCAAGCTCTTCCCTTCCCAACAACTCCTCCAACCATGGCCGTTCTCAAGGCAAGTGGGTGCCCTCCTCCGTCATGGAGGAGAACATCAAGGAGCTGCGGGAAGCACGATATTTGACCATGGAAATCAAGCACAGGCTTCCCGATCCAGAGCAGGTCATCCCCACTCTGGGGCCCGGTGAGAAGGTGGTGTTTATCCCCCACTTCCTCCACGGACTCGGATTCACCCTCCACCCCTTTGTAAGGGGTCTCATGTTCTACTACGGGTTGGATTTTCACAATCTGGCCCCAAATTCGTTCCTTCACATCTCGGCATTTATCGTCGTGTGCGAAGCCTTCCTCCGTGTCCCTCCACACTTCGGCTTATGGCTCAAGATCTTTAATGTTAAACCGAAGGTGGTCAATGGGCAACACACAGACTGTGGTGGCGCCATGGTGAGCAAGCTTCCCAAAGTCAATTGGCCGAAGGGAGTCTTTGTGGACACCGTCAAAATATGGCAACAAGAATGGTTCTATATCACATAACGCCGCGGCTCCAAATGGGCAGCTGCGCCAACCTTTAGATCCGGACCCCCGCCGAGGCTTACATCCTGGACCGATAAGGGTCCGGACTGGGGGTCGGTCTCTGAGGTGCTGCGGCTGCAGAAACGCGTCAAGAGCATGATAGCAAAGGATGTTACCCTTGCCGACGTAATCCAAGTGATGCTGATCCGCCGGACACTTCCCTGCCACAGGCGGCCCCTCAAGATGTGCGAGTTCAATCCGGAAGGGCCGCGGACCCTACAACGGTTCTACGGCAGAATGCACAAGGGGATATGGAAACTGCTTTTTAAGAAGCAAAAATTGTGGCCAAGGTCCTCAGGCGACACCGGCCTTGACTGCAACCATCCATCCTCCGAGGTAAATTCTAAGAACTCCGAACATCAATATGCCTTGTTTTAACCCGAGGTGCTAAGTAATCCCTCCCCAAAACAGGTCTGGATCAAGAAGTCGGAGCAGATCCGATGTCCGGCTCCGCTCCCCGAAGACGCAGCCAATCCCCTTCTAACGAGGATGCTGGTCCCGGCGCCATACCAGGCGCCTGCAAAGAAGGACAAGAAGAAGAAAAGAGAGGAGGGCACTTCAGACGTAGTGTCTAGAGGCGCTGATGCCCAATCCTCTCATGAAGTGTAACATCCCAATTTTCAAATTTGGATGTTATACATAGGTCATCATATGCATATCATATTTTTCTTGCATTTTGTTTGTGATCCTAGAAATCCTAAGAAACTCAAGGACCCACAGAGAGAGATGGGGATTTCATTATTTTCATATTTGAAATTTCTCAAATTCGAAAAGAGGATCATTTTGATTTTAATAATTTTCTCTCCGAAATATTTCCAATATTAAAAATAAATGAGAGGAGATAAAATGACTTCTCCAAAATCTGAGGGGAATATTGGAGGAAAATATTAAAATTAAATAAATATTTTATTTGAATTTTTATTGCTATTTTATTTAAATTAGAAAAAAATGCATATTTCAAAATTGCATTTTTAGGCCAGAAAAATGTTCACCTTGTTCTAAATATTTTATTTAGACGGTGAAAATTGTTTTTGGCATTTTTAGAATTTTTTATAGAGTATTAGGATTTTTTTTCTTCGATGGAATTTATTTTTAAAAAAATCTCTTCGAGCTGACCGAACTCGGCCGCGCCCAGCCTAGCCGGCCCAGCAGGCCGCCGTCTTTTCCCCCGCGCAGGAGCCGCCTCGGGCACGCCTCCCGAGGCTGGTGCCCCCTCGCCCAAGCCGCTGCCTCGCCACCCTTTATAAGGAGCCGCTCGGCCCCCTTTCCTCCCAAGCCGCCAGCCGCCGCCGCCGCCCAAGCAGCAGCAGGTGCAGCCCCGCGCCGCCGCCGCCACTGCTTCGCCGCCGCGCCGCCCGCGATGCTGCCGCACGCCGACCCGCCTCGCCGGAGCCCCGACCCGCCAAAGCTGCCGACCCGACGGTTTTTCTCGCGAACCCGTAAAAACCACCCCGGTTTTTTTTCGGTTTTGTTTTTAGATCACTTTTATTTTTCGCTATTTTGCGTATGTTCGCCCGAACGCATCTGTTTGCAAACGCGTTCATTCGTCTCTAATACCGAACATTCGTTCGTTGGTCTTTTATTTTTTTTTCGGCCAGGGACCTATCTGTGATTATTTTTATCACACATTAGCCCTGATCTTCAAACCCTCGTTACTTTTTAACCGTTCGTCCAAATCCATTGAAACCAACGCCAAAATCTTCATATCAAACACCTCTTTCCAGTTAGTCAACTTGGACATGATTTTGAAAATTTAAAAATTGGCTTCAAGCAGATTTGAATTCGAAATTCTTTTGATCGTAGTTTGAGTTTCGTAGCTCCAATTTGATTGATTCTTTTTGCAAATCGAAGCTCTTTAATTGAACTTTCAGTTTGGACTTTCTCATCTGAGTTTTACCCTTGCATCTATGCTTGAGTGCTTATGTATGCTATTGTTTGTTTGCGATAGAATTTCCGGAGTGCGAAGCGTGCTACTACGAGTCTCTAGGGTTTGCAGATCGTCAGCAAGGCAAGTAACGCTTTGATCATACCTCTTATTACCCAGTTTTATGCATTAGTCTCTGTCGGTGTACAAAAGTAGGGGCTCTCCTTTTGCACCCCTTAACTTGTGCACGGGCAGTCAGAGCCGCGCCCACGACCACACTAAGCAGGGTAGGGGACGGATGCCGGAGCAACGCCAAGACCAGAGACGCAAAGAGAGCAAGAGGGTGAGGTGGACTGCCCCGACAAGACTCTTGCCGGGGTGGCTTCCGCAGCCTCGGCAAGATCCTTGCCGAGGTAACTTGCCTGACACCAGCAGAGCACGCCACCCTCGAGCCTAAGGGATTCCTACACCATATTGGAACCAAGGCTCGGGAGGCGCCTCCGTGGTGGCATGCTGATCTTTGTAGAGATCATAGACACGCAAGATCAGATGGAAACTAGAAGATGACGATCCTTGGCGAGATCCTTGACATGGAAATCCACGAGACCCCCGGTAAGGTCCTTATCGGGGACGACCGCGGTGCCGCAACGAGACCTTTGTCGGGACCTCGGCAAGACCCTTGCCGAGGACGCCTGCGGGGCCGCAGCCAGGCCTGCGTTTGCCCAAACCTCCACCGCCACTCCCATACAGCTGCCAGCTCGACCAGCTGAGTAGACGCATGCGTGACAGCGCGCAGCCTCTACACCGACTCAGCAAGCACCTGCGTGGTAGCATGCAGGCTCCACCACCGCGCCAGCCCACCAGCCAGCCAACGTGGCGAAATGATGCCTCGTCAGCTTGGACGTGCGTCGGAGCCAGGTGAGGCGACTACAGCTGGGACGAGCTTCTTTGCCGTCCCCAATAAAGCGAGAGGGGCACGTCGGCAGCGCATTAAATGCATTTGTCCAGCGATGCCTGGGGATAGACTCAGCCCCTGTACACCTTTCCATCTCCTGTGTGCCACTGTGGCGACCCATTTTGTCTATAAAAGGAGGCCTGAAGCGTCCAGGAGATGGATTCGGATCTTTTGGACTAGAGAGCCACTGCAGCTAGTTCAAGAACACAAGAACACCTCAATACACATACAAGAAGGACTAGGGTTTTACGCGTCCCCGCAGCCCGAACCTGGGTAAACGATCTGTGCGCTGACCGCCAGGCCCGCTCTTCGCACAACCCCGTGGCCGCCAACCGTAGAAGGGATCCCAGTGACCCCATAGGTGTCGTTTCCCACCGACATCTCTAGCACGCTAGGTAGGGAGTGCGCCGTTGTGAGAATCCGGTTTAGCAGTTAGATTAGCGGTTCTTCATCGCCATGGCTCCCAAGAAGAAGACGATCACGACGATCGGCTCATCGGGGGCCGAACGACCCGTACCAGTGCGGGCGAGTGGTGGGGCGGTCGCGGACGGAAGCCGAGGCGCGGCTCGCGAACACCCGCACCGCTCAGGCAGCCAAAGCCTGGAGAGCGGCGTCGTTCATGCGCAAGGTGACGGGCCACACGCCACCAAGTCCAAAGACGGAGCCAGCCCCCCCGCAGGTGGCGGGGGGCCCTCTAGGGGCGACGTCGTGCCACCCACGGGCGGCGCGGCGACTTCCGAAGTGCCTACACCGGCGCCCCCGATGCGCTCTTCCCAGGTTGTGCATCACGAGCAGTGTCGCCACGCTGGCGACCCTGGGCATCATCATGGGAAGAGTCCCGCGCATCATTTGCGGGACGTAGAAGGCCAGCACGCGCGCCGAAGTGCTGACAGAAACGGCGTACATCCGCTAGGCCGTGATAGAGCTCCTTCTAACATGGTTAGAAGTCGGAGCGCATCACGGTCCATGCAGCTTTTGCCACCACCCACGCCAGCGGAAGCTTTGGCATGCGCGCAGTTGCTCCTCGATTTTCCTCCTACTATGGAGAAACTTGATGAGTGGAGAGCCACCATCCGAAGCCTCATCGGCGTTGCCAATAGAGATGAGCCACGACCGGTGGGGCCTTTTGGCCGGCACTCCGTTGATCCATTGCATGCCAGTGGTGGAAGGGTCGGGGGTGCTGCAGCCACGGTGCACTCTCCTCCTCCGCGCCAGCCACCGCGGGTGTCGGTCCGTCGTGACAGCGCTTGTGATAATGTTTCTGTAGCGTCGTCCAACCCACGGACCTACCGCGATCAGCGCCAAGTTCTTCAGGAGCGAGCCTGTGAAGGAGCTCGAACCACCATAGAACATCGGCGCGACATGCGCCACCAGTCAGATAGGCGAGCGGGGCCTACTATGGACCACCCAGCACCGGGGGGCTCTGGCGACCTACCCTACGAGGTGGGTTGCCCGACCTTTACCCGTGAGCTGTGGCAGTTCCAGTGGCCCTCCCACCACATGTTCAAGCCAGATATTGGCGAGAAGTACAACGGCATGACCCACCCGTCAGAGTTCCTCAGCATCTACACCATCGCGATGCAAGCTGTTGGAGCCCGCGACAATAAGGTGCTTGCCAATTACTTCCCGCTAGCGCTCAAACCCAATGTCATGTCATGGCTGATGCACTTGCGAGCGGATTCCATTTCTCCTTGGTCGGACTTGTGCTATGAGTTCGTTGGCGCCTTTACTGGAGGCCACCAAGCTCATGGCCAGGCAAGCGACTTGGATATCATCCCCCAGAAGGAAGGTGAAACCCTGCGCAAGTACACACGGAGGTTCAGCCGGGTGCAATACAACATCCCAGACATTCATCCCGCCACCGTGATCAGCGCATTCCATCAGAATGTGTGCAACCGCAAGATGCGTGAAGAGCTGGCGATGAATAAGGTCAAGGATGTGGCCAAACTTTATGTTCTGGCCAATAGGTGCGCTCGAGCGAAAGAGGGGAGGAAGTACCCCGGCGAGGACGCCGGTGTGGAAACCGACTCCACAGATGAAGACGCGGCCACCCCGACAAAAAAGGGCCGACACTGTAGCAGGAAGCGCAAGGGCAAGACCGTGCTTGCCGTCGAGGGATCCAAGGATGCCGGTGCTGCCAAGAAGGCCAAGGCAGACGACCCCGCAAGGAAATTGCTGGGTGCGCCGCTTGCCGGGCCTTGGCGGCCGCCGACAGGCCAGGAGGCTCTGACAAGCAATATTGCAAGATCCACCGCACCAAGGGCCACGACCTCCATAACTGTCGGCAAGTCGAGCTGCTTGCTGAGAAGCAAAAAGCCGAGTATGAGAGGAGGGACAAGGAGAAGGGCCAGGGTGGTGCCGAGGGGTCTAGCAAGAAGCGGCGCGGCCAAGGAGGCCAACGCCGGAAGGATAATCAGTAAGAGAGGCCCGCCTGGGGCCGCGACAAGAAGCAAGAAGATGATGATCATGACGAGGATGACGAGTCTGGCGAGCACGAATTCCAGAAGGCTACGGAGGCCATGTGCGTCGACGGTGGCGCCTCGTTGCACACTTCTCACCACGAACTCGAGCAGTGGGCGCGTGAGATTACAGCAACGGAACCATCCCTCGATGCTCAGAGGCCACTGAAATGGTCCAGCACGCCCATCATTTTCGACGCCGAGGACCACCCTGACCACACGACTGCGTTCGGGTGTTTTCTGTTGTTGGTCTCGCCAACAATACGCAACCTCAAGGTAACGAAGATGCTGGTTGACAACGGGGCGGGTCTGAACTTGATCTCGCCCATTGTGATCAAAGGGCTGCAGATCCCTGATGGAGACCTCGAAAAGACATGCACGTTTCAAGGGGTCAACCCAGGGAGGAGCCAGCCGAAGGGTAAGGTCACGTTGCCCGTGATGTTTGGAGGCGAGTTAAACTACAGGGCGAAGAGGATCGTTTTCGATGTAGCCGAGATCCCCTTGCCCTACAACGGGATTCTCAGCCGCCCGACACTGGCCAAATTTATGGCGGCGTCTCATTACGCCTACAACACGCTGAAGATGCCAGGGCCGATGACCATCATCACCTTCCCCTCTGATAAGAAGGATGCACTAATCTGCGCTGACCAACTCTACCAGGAAGCAGTCGCAGCAACTGCCGCCAAGGCACTCGCTCCTGCCGCGGGAGCCCCGGCAGGGAAGAAGACCGGTAAGACCTCTTGAACCCACTCTGGCAAGTGCACCTCCTCGGAGTGTTGTGCTCCCGTTGAGGACGTGCCAGAGAGCTCCACCGGCAAGAGCAAGAAATCCAAAGCCGCGCCACCAAAGACCAAGAGGGTGTCCGTCGAGGAGGATGGCACAGGAGGGGCTTTCACCATAAGCTCCACCCTGGACAGAAAATAGGAAAGCGCGCTCGTCACCTTCCCGTGGGCGAATGTCGACGTGTTTGCATGGCAAGCATCCGACATCTCCGACGTTCCCAGGGAGGTGATTGAGCACCATCTTGCTGTCTGTCCTCATGCGCAACCCGTCAAGCAGAAAGTCAGGAAGCAAGCTTTGGAACAGCAGGAGTTCATCACGAAAGAGATCAGGAAGTTGGAAGCGGCAGGTTTGGTGAGAGGGGTACTCCATCCGATGTGGTTGGCCAATCCGGTAGTGGTGCACAAGGCAAATGGGAAGTGGAGGCTGTGTATTGACTACACATATATCAATAAGGATTGTCCCAAGGACCCTTTCCCATTGCCGCACATTGACCAGATTGTTGACTCCACGGCTGGGTGTGACCTGCTATCATTCCTTTACGCCCACTCGGGGTACCACCAAATCTTCATGGCGAAAGAAGACGAAGAGAAGACAATGTTCATCACCCCATGTGGCACGTATTGCTTTTTACGGATGCCTTTCGAGTTGAAGAGTGTTGGCTCGATGTTTGCAAGGGCGGTCTAGATTGGTTTTGAGCCCCAGCTACATAGAAATATGGAAGCTTATATGGATGACATAGTGGTCAAAACCAAAGAGAGGGAAACACTTGTACAAGATCTGGAAGAGACGTTTGCGAATCTGCGCAAGATCAACCTCAAGTTGAACCCTGAGAAGTGTGTCTTCGGCGTTCCGTCTGGAAAACTTCTCGGGTTCTTTGTGTCACAACGTGGGATCGAGGCAAATCCAGACAAGATCAAGGCTATCGAGCAGATTAGGGCACCCAAGCAGATCAAGGACGTGCGTCAGCTCACTGGGTGCGTTGCCGCCATGGGCAGATTCATCTCCAGGTCTGCCGAGCATGCCCTTCCCTTTTTCAAAATCTTGAAAAAGGCAGGTCTAATGGAATGGACCCCAGAGGCCGAAGCAGCGCTGCAGGATCTAAAGAAATACCTCTCTTCTACACCGATACTGGTTGCGCCCAAACCCCAAGAACCGTTGCTGCTGTACCTGGCGGTGACGAACCAAGTGGTCAGTGCCGCGCTAGTGGCGCAGAGGGAGGTCGACGAAGAGGCAAGGCCCCTGGCAGGGTCCAACGCTGGCGGGGTAGGGCCTCCGCAACCAGACGAAGTGCTGCAGAAGAAGAAAATGATGCATCACCCGGTTTACTTTGTCAGCTCCCTTTTGCAGGGGGCTAGATCAAGGTACTCCGGTGTGCAGAAATTGCTCTTTGGCCTCCTTATGGCCTCGAGGAAGCTGTGTCATTACTTCTAGGCACACGAGATCACCGTCGTCACCCGCCTCCCGTTGCAACGGATATTGCATAACCCAGACACAACTGGGAGGATTGTGGAGTGGGCCGTGGAGCTGTCGAGCTTTGGTTTGAAGTTCGAAAGTACTTCAACAATCCAGAGCCGAGTCTTGGCAGAGTTCCTTGCCGAGTGGACCTCGAGGCCCGACGAAGAGATCCAGGAGACCACCTGCCCTGGCAAGGAGGCAAGTCACAACTGGATTATGTACTTTGACGGGGCTTTCTCACTGTAAGGCGCCGGTGCTGGTGTGCTGCTCGTCGCACCCACCGGAGAGCACCTCAAGTATGTAATCTAGATGCACTTTCCCATGGAGATTTCCATGAACAACACTGCCGAATACGAGGGGTTGCTTGCCGGTCTCAGGATCGCGGCAGACCTCGGGATCAAGAAGCTCATCATCAGGGGTGATTCGCGGCTTGTTGTTTGGAAAGTCAACAAAGATTATCAAAGCCCGTTGATGGAGGCCTACGTGGATGAGGTGAGGAAGCTGGAGGAGTGCTTTGACGGTATACAGGCAGAGGATGTTCCCCGGGTGGAGAACAACATCGCCGACTACCTGTCGAAGCGCGCTGCCTTCAAACTACCTGTGGAACCAGATACTTTTGTGCTTCGGCTGACTCAACCATCCGTCGAACCATCGACAGAGAAGAACAAGCGAAGGAAATCAGGCCTCGGCAAGTACTTTTCTGCCGAGTTCCCAGGAGTCGTCGGCGAGGATGTTGCCGTGGGCACTGAGCCAGCTATGGGGCAACCGGCTCCGGCGGGGTGTCAAGTCCTGACTGTAGAGACAGCTGCTCCCATGGCCGAGGAAGTGCCTCTAGTCCTTGCCGTCGAGCCTCAGGCTCCGACATGGGCACAACATACCGTCCGATTCCTCCAAACAGGGGAACTCCCTGAGGAACAGGAAGAAGCGGAGAAAGTAGTCTGTCGGTCTGCCATGTATCAGTTTGTCGACGACGTCCTGTATAGGAAAAGACCAAACGGTGTGAAATTGAAGTGCATTCCCTAGGAGGAAGGACTGGAGTTGTTGGCAGAGATACACGGAGGCATATGTGGCTTCCACATAGGGCCAGGGGCCCTTGCCCGCAAGGCATTCCGCCAAGGTTTCTTCTGGCCCACAGCCCTTCAGGATGCAATGACACTAGTAACCAAGTGTGAAGCGTGTCAGTTTCATTCGAAGAAGCTTCATCAACCAGCTCAGGCGCTCCAAACAATCCCTCTCTCCTGGCCATTATCGGTCTAGGGGCTCGACATGCTGGGCCCTTTCCCCGTGCTGTCGGGGGCTTCGAGTACTTGTACGTTACGATCGACAAGTTCACGAAGTGGCCGGAGGTGGAGACAGTGAGGAAGGTGACAGCACAATCATCCGTCAAGTTCTTCAAGGGGCTAGTCTTCCGTTTTGGTGTGCCAAACAGGATCATCACCGGCAACGACACACAGTTCACGAGCCACGCCTTCATGCAGTACATCCAAGACCTCGGCAACATGATATGTTTTGCTTCTGTTGCACATACACAGAGCAATGACCAGGCTGAGAGGGCAAATGCCGAAGTGTTGCGAGGCCTCCGGACAAGGACTTTTGATAGGCTACGCAGGTGTGGACGGCGCTGGATTGATGAATTGCCGGTGCTTCTTTGGTCAATCAGAACAACACCCAATCGAGCCACCGGTCAGACACCCTTCTCCCTCATTTACGGGGCAGAAGCAGTTCTCCCCACGGAACTCACATACGGGTCACCTCGAGTGCTCGCTTATGATGAGCTCGAGCAAGAGCAGTTGCGGCAAGATGACACAACGCTCCTTGAGGAAGATCGTCTTCGGGCGGCTGTGCGAGCAGCGCGCTACCAACAAGCCTTGCGCCGCAACCATAGCTGCAAGGTTCATGCCCGAAGTTTGAGGAAGGCGACCTTGTTCTTCGGCACGTTTAGTCGGCCAAGAATTCCAACAAGTTGACGCCAAAGTGGGAAGGCCCTTATCGGGTAATACGAGTCACCACGCCCGGTGCAGTCCACCTGGAGACCGAAGATGGCGTTCCAGTGAGCAACTCCTGGAACATCGAACATCTTCGCAAGTTTTACCCATAAGGCGCGGTTGCCGGGCTCCCCGGCAAACCACCTTTTTGTACAAGCTTTGCCGGCAAGGCATGTAACCCTTTGTACAAAGCCAGGTGCAGACCCTAAGCATAAATAAATGAAGCGCTGGCACCCTAAGTTTTAGCATGCATGCTAGCTTAAGTCTTTCCCTCGGTTAGGATTGATAGTGCTTAGCGGCGACTAACCCCTAGCATAGAGGTCGAGTGTGCGTCTGTCTGTTCCTTTCCGTCCTCTTTGGTTCGCAGGATACATGGACGTTTTCTACCGAGCTGTTTGGAAGAAAGAGAACAAGCCGACACTCCGGCCCTGGCAAGCCAAGGTTGACGGGAGCTGCAGACGCAAGAACCCAACCACGGCAAGCCAAGGCTGCCGCGGGCTGCAGACCCAGATAAGTTCTTTATCCCCTGTTGTGCATTTCCGTATGGAGTTGGGACATGTGAAACCTCGTTTTTATTCCTAGGTCGCCGTGCTCCCTCTTTTTCCTACACCCAAGGACTATTCCCTGGGTCAGGACTGGGTCGTAGTCGCAGTGACAAGGAAATAGACAAGGGGCCTAGACCCTACCTCGCCCTGCTTCCGCCAAAGGTGTGAGAATGGTCGAACGAGGTAGGGGGGGCGGCAAGGCCTGTTGCCGAGTGACAATGTTTATATTAAAAATAACAAGGATTCGCTCCTTGGCATGGGCCTCGCTCACACACAAAGAACCCAGCCAACACCCTTTTTTCATTAAAAACATCCCATTGATAACCCACAAGTATAGGGGATCGCAATAGTTTTCGAGGGTAGAGTATTTAACCCAAATTTATTGATTCGACACAAGGGGAGCCAAAGAATATTCTCAAGTATTAGCAGCTGAGTTGTCAATTCAACCACACCTGGAAACTTAGTATCTGCAGCAGAGTATTTAGTAGCACAGTAATATGATAGTGGTAATAACGGCAACAAAAGTAAAGACAGCAAAAGTAATGTTTTTGGTATTTTGTAGTGATTGTAACAGTAGTAGCGGGAAAGTAAATAAGCATAAACCAGTATATGAAAAACTCGTAGGCACCGGATGAGTGATGGATAATTATGTCGGATGCGGTTCATCATGTAACAGTCATAACATAGGGCGACACAGAACTAGCTCCAGTTCGTCAATGTAATGTAGGCATGTATTCCGTATATAGTCATACGTGCTTATGGAAAAGAACTTGCATGACATCTTTTGTCCTACCCTCCCGTGGCAGCGGGGTCCTATTGGAAACTAAGGGATATTAAGGCCTCCTTTTAATAGAGAACCAGAACAAAGCATTAACACATAGTGAATATATGAACTCCTCAAACTAAGGTCATCACCGGGAGTGGTCCCGATTATTGTCACTTCGGGGTTGCCGGATCATAACACATAGTAGGTGACTATAGACTTGCAAGATAGGATCAAGAACTCACATATATTCATGAAAACATAATAGGTTCAGATCTGAAATCATGGCACTCGGGCCCTAGTGACAAGGATTAGGCATAGCAAAGTCATAACAACATCAATCTGAGAACATAATGGATACTAGGGATCAAACCCTAACAAAACTAACTCAATTACATGATAAATCTCATCCAACCCATCACCGTCCAGCAAGCCTACGATGGAATTACACACGCACGGCGGTGAGCATCATGAAATTGGTGGAGGATGGTTGATGATGACGACGGCGACGAATCCCCCTCTCCAGAGCCCCGAACAGACTCCAGATCAGCCCTCCCGAGAGGTTTTAGGGCTTGGCGGCGGCTCCGTATCGTAAAACCCGATGATTTCTTCTCTCTGATTTTTTTCTCTTCGGAAGCAAATATATAGAGTTGGAGTTGGCGTCGGAGGGTTTCCAGGGGGCCCACGAGGTAGGGGCGCGCCCTAGGGGGGCGCCCCCACCCTCGTGGAAAGGGTGTGGGCCCCCTGGTCTTGATATTTGGCGAGGATTTTTTATTGTTTTTTCTAAGACCTCCCGTGGAGTTTTAGGTCATTCCGAGAATATTTGCTTTCTGCACATAAAACAACACCAAGGTAATTCTGCTGAAAACAGCGTCAGTCCAGGTTAGTTCCATTCAAATCATACAAGTTAGAGTCCAAAACAAGGGAAAAAGTGTTTGGAAAAGTAGATACGACAGAGACGTATCAACTCCCCCAAGCTTAAACCCTTGCTTGTCCTCAAGCAATTCAGTTGACAAACTGAAAGAAAGAAAGAAAAACTTTTACAAACTCTGTTTGCTCTTGTTGTTGTAACTATGTCAAGCCAGCATTCAAGTTTTCAGCATAGATCATAACTAACCACATTTGCAATAATCCTCAAGTCTCACAATTACTCGTATCAATAGCATAATCAACTAGCAAGTCATAATAATAAATCTCGGATGACAACAGTTTCTCAAAACAATCATAATATGATATAACAAGATGGTATCTCGCTAGCCCTTTTTGAGACCGCAAAACATAAATGCAGAGCACCTTTAAAGATCAAGGACTGACTAGACATTGTAATTCATGGTAAAAGAGATCCAATCATAGTCATACCCAACATAGAATAATAGTGATGAATGCAAATGACAGCTGTGCTCTCCAGCTAGTGCTCTTTAATAAGAGGGTGATGACTCAACATAAAAGTAAATGGATAGGCCCTTCGCAGAGGGAAGCAGGGATTTGTAGAGGTGCCAGAGCACGGTTTTGAAATAGAGATAATTTGTATTTTGAGCGGTATACTTTCATTGTCAATGTAACAACTAAGAGATGGAGATATCTTCCATGCTAAACACATTATAGGCGGTTCCCAAACAGAATGGTAAAGTTTATACTCCCCCTCCACCAACAAGCATCAATCCATGGCTTGCTCGAAACAACGGGTGCCTCCAACATACATCAGGTCCTAGGGGGAGTTTTGTTTGCAATTAATTTTGATTTAGTTTGCATAAAGCATGGGACTGGGCATCCTGGTGACCAGCCATTTTCTCGTGAGTGAGGAGCAGAGTCCACTCTCTTGAGAATAACCCACCTAACACGGAAGATAAGGACAGCCTTTGTTGATACATGAGCTATTCGAGCATACAAAATAGAATGTTTATTTGAAGGTTTAGAGTTTGGCACATACAAATTTACTTGGAACGGCAGGTAAATACCGCATATAGGAAGGTATAGTGGACTCATCTGGAATAACTTTGGGGTTTAAGAGATTGGATGCACAAGCAGTATTCCCGCTTAGTACAGGTGAAGGCTAGCAAAAGACTGGGAAGCGACCAACTAGAGAGCGACAACAGCCATGTACATGCATTAAAATTAATAAACATTGGATGCAAGCATGAGTAGGATATAATCCACCATGAACATAAATATCATGAAGGCTATGTTGATTTTGTTTCAACTACATGCGTGAACACGTGCCAAGTCAAGTCACTTAAATCATTCAAAGGAGGATACCACCCCATCATACCACATCATAGTCATCTCAATAGCATGTTGGCACACAAGGTAAATCATTATAACTCATAGCTATCAAGCATGGCACAAGCAACTATGATCTCTAATTGTCATTGCAAACATGTTTATTCATAATAAGCTGAATCAAGAATGACGGGCTCATCATATTTACAAAAACAAAAGAGGTCAAGTTCATACCAGCTTTTCTCATCTCAGTCAGTCCATCATATATCATCATAATTGCCTTTCACTTGCACGACCGAACGGTGTGAATAATAATAAGAGTGCACGTGCATTGGACTAAGCTGGAATCTGCGAGCATTCAAGAAACAGGAGAAGACAAGGCAATATGGGCTCTGGGTTAAATCAACAATAATGCATATAAGAGCCACTTCAACAATTTAATTATGGTCTTCTCCTACTGACCCCAAAGAAAAGAAAAGAAAATAAAACTATTTACACGGGAAAGCTCCCAACAAGCAAAAGAAGAATGGGAAATATTTTTTTGGGTTTTCTTTTTAATTATTACTACTACAGCAGATAAATAAACTACTACTAATTTTTTGTTTTTCTTAAGGTTTAACAAACACACAAGAAGAAAGCAGGAAAAGGAAAATAAACTAGCATGGATATTACAGTGAAAAAGTATGAGCACGGACATCTAGCAACGAGTGTGTGTGAACATAAATGTAATGTCGGTGAGAAATACGTACTCCCCCAAGCTTAGGCTTTTGGCCTAAGTCGGTCTATGGCCACGGCTGGCCTGGCGGATATCCATAATAATAGTTGTTGGGGTCGTACTGTGATGAGGAAGAATAGTTGGGATCATACTGTTGTGCAGCGGTTATCGCCTGCTGAGCTGCAGCGTGGAGTTGAGCTGCCTCCGTCTCCTCTCGTACTCTTCTGCCTCCTCTCTGGTAGTAACATATCTTCCTTTTATCTATGAATCAAAGAAGGCAGGAGCAGGGAGAGTAATACGGAAAACACGTCGTTTATCAAAAATTAAGCGATATAAGAGAGGTGATTCAGGCCTCTCGACAAACTAGTGCGAAGCCATAGAGTTATAATCTAAATATGCAGGAGGCAACTCCATATCACCCTCACGAATGTCTATTTCAAGAAAATGAGCTAAGCGGGTTGCGTAAATTCCTCCAAAGAAATCTCCATTATGTCTATTATGATGCAACCTACGAGCTACAATGGCTCCCATATGATAAGATTGGTCTCCTAACACAGCACTCCTAAGAATGCTAAGATCAGGGACACACATGTGACATGCTTCATCCTTAGCATTTATGCATCTACCGATAAAGAGAGAAAAATAATGTATAGCAGGAGAGTGAATGCTCCCTATGGTAGCCTGCGTTATGTCTCTGGATTCCCCCATAGTTATACTAGCAAGAAAGTTTCTAAATTCAGATTTAGGGGGATCCCTAATACTGACCCATGATGGAAGTTTGCACGCAAGAGTGAAATCCTCTAAGTCCATTCTATAAGATTTATCATAAAGATCAAACATGACTGAAGGAGAATTACGCGAAGATGAATACTCAAACCTCCTCACAAATGAACTTGTGAGATCATGATACTGGGGGCATTTGTTGGCCTCAAATTCCTCAAGACCGGCATTGCGCAAATATGCTTTGAATTCTTTTTTAATTCCCGCACGGTCCATAAAATTTTCCGACGGCCACTCGCAAGGCCGTATCGGAGCGTCTCTTGGTGGATCCTCGTCAGCATCGCGCATAGCAATCCTGGGTCCTTGCTTCTTAGAGGAACCACCTTGGAACATCTTCCTAAACATATTGTTTTTCTATGAAAAAATTCTGAAATTTTTAGTAACTTCGAACAAAAGTGAACCAACTTCAATAATATTGATAGTAACTACTCCTACAAGTGCCTAGAGCCTATATCAAGCATTAGAACTACTTGGAACCATATAAATTTGACATGCAAGCTCAAGAACATGGTCACCTATGCAGCACAATTTGGAAAGAATAGAGCACTAGAACAAAAACTAATTGGACCCCTAGAGGAGTCACATACCAAGGAACAATCTCCCCAAGTAGTTTTGCGATAGGGGCTTTGAGCAAGGAGATCGAAAATCACAGCAAAAATGGCTGGAACTCGCGCTTGAGTTGGTTTTTCGGGTTTGTGTGAGACAGAGGAAGAAGATGGGTGCTGGGATATGTGGAGGAGGGCCACCGTGGGCCCACGAGCCAGGGGGCGCGCCCTATAGGGGGGGACGCCCACCACCCTCATGGCCAGGTGGCAGCTCCTCCCGGGGTAATTTTTGCACAGTAAATCCTGAAATATTCCCAAAAAAATCATATTAAATTGGCATGACATTCTGAGGACTTTTATTTTCGGGATATTTTTATATTGCACGGATAAGTCAGGAAACAGACAGAAAAATACTATTTTTACTTTATTTAATATAAATAACAGAAAGTATAAAGAATGTGCAGAAGTTTGTGCTTCTAGTTTCATCCATCTCATGCTCATCAAAAAGAATCCACTAACAAGGTTGATCAAGTCTTGTTAACAAACTCATTCTGATAATCATGAAACCGGAGAAATTTCGAATAACACTAAGTTACCTCAACGAGGATATGCACATCCTCAATAATAAGAATATTATATTTCTTCTTGACAGTAGGAAGAGGGAATTCAAAACCTCCAAATATAATCGATGGAATTTTTCCAATAGAGTTGATACTATGAACTTGAGGTTGTTTCTGTTGGGGAACGTAGCAGAAATTCAAAAATTTTCCTACGTAACACCAAGATCTATCTATGGAGAGACCAGCAACGAGTAGAAAGGAGAGGAGAGTTTGCATCTACATACCCTTGTAGATGGCTAAGCGGAAGCGTTCAAGTGAACGGGGTTGATGGAGTCGTACTCGTCGTGATTCAGATCACCGATGATCAAGTGCCGAACGGACGGCACCTCCGCGTTCAACACACGTACAGCCCGGTGACGTCTCCCACGCCTTGATCCAGCAAGGAGAGAGGGAGAGGTTGAGGAAGACTCCATCCAGCAGCAGCACAACGGCGTGGTGGTGATGGAGGAGCGTGGCAATCCTGCAGGGCTTCGCCGAGCACCTACGGGAGAGGAGATGTGTCACGGGAGGGAGAGGGAGGCAACCAAAGGCCTTAGGTATGATTGCTCCTCCTTTTCCCCACTATATATAGGGCCAAGGGAGAGGGGGGAGGCGCAGCCTTGCCCCCTCCTCCAAGGAAGGGGTGCGGCTAAGGATGGGGAGGAGTCCATCCTCCCCAAGGCACCTCGGAGGTGCCTTCCCCCTTTAGGACTCTCCCCTTTTTCCTTTATCTTGGCGCATGGGCCTCTAGGGGCTGGTGCCCTTGGCCCATGTAGGCCAAGGCGCACCCCCTACAGCCCATGTGGCCCCCCGGGGCAGGTGGCCCCACCCGGTGGGCCCTCGGGACCCTTCCGGTGGTCCCGGTACAATACCGATGACCCCGAAACTTGTCCCGATTGCCGAAACAGGACTTCCTATATATAAATCTTTACCTCCGGACCATTCCGGAACTCCTCGTGACGTCCGGGATCTCATCCGGGACTCCGAACAACATTCGGTAACCACATACAAGCTTCCTTTATAACCCTAGCGTCATCGAACCTTAAGTGTGTAGACCCTACGGGTTCGGGAGACATGCAGACATGACCGAGATGTTCTCCGGTCAATAACCAACAGTGGGATCTGGATACCCATGTTGGCTCCCACATGTTCCACGATGATCTCATCGGATGAAACACGATGTCAAGGACTTAATCAATCCCGTATTCAATTCCCTTTGTCTAGCGGTATTTTACTTGCCCGAGATTCGATCGTCGGTATCCAATACCTTGTTCAATCTCGTTATCGGCAAGTCACTTTACTCGTTCCGTAACACATCATCCCGTGATCAAAAACTTGGTCACATTGCGCATATGATGATGTCCTACCGAGTGGGCCCAGAGATACCTCTCCGTTTACACGGAGTGACAAATCCCAGTCTCGATCCGCATAAAACAATAGATACTTTCGGAGATACCTGTAGTGCACCTTTATAGTCACCCAGTTACGTTGTGACGTTTGATACACCCAAAGCACTCCTACGGTATCCAGGAGTTACACGATCTCATGGTCAAAGGAAGAGATACTTGACATTGGCAAAGCTCTAGCAAATGAACTACACGATCTTTTGTGCTAGTCTTAGGATTGGGTCTTGTCCATCACATCATTCTCCTAATGATGTGATCCCGTTATCAACGACATCCAATGTCCATAGCCAGGAAACCATGACTATCTGTTGATCACAACGAGCTAGTCAACTAGAGGCTCACTAGGGACATATTGTGGTCTATATATTCACACGTGTATTACGATTTCCGGATAATACAGTTATAGCATGAATAAAAGACAATTATCATGAACAAGGAAATATAATAATAACACTTTTATTATTGCCTCTAGGGCATATTTCCAACAGTTTCCTCGGAAAGTGTAGCGTATGCTCATTACCATTAACATGAAAAGTGACATTGCCTTTGTTGCAATCAATAACAGCCCCTGCAGTATTAAGAAAAGGTCTTCCAAGAATAATAAACATACTATCATCCTCGAGAATATCAAGAATAACAAAGTCCGTTAAAATAGTAACGTTTGCAACCACAACGGGCACGTCCTCACAAATACCGACAGGTATAGCAGTTGATTTATCAGCCATTTGCAAAGATATTTCAGTAGGTGTCAACTTATTCAAGTCAAGTCTATGATACAAAGAGAGAGGCATAACACTAACACCGGCTCCAAGATCACATAAAGCAGTTTTAATATAATTTCTATTAATGGAGCAAGGTATAGTAGGTACTCCAGGATCTCCAAGTTTCTTTGGTATTCCACCCTTAAAAGTATAATTAGCAAGCATGGTGGAAATTTCAGCTTCCAGTATCTTTCTTTTATTAGTAATGATATCCTTCATATATTTAGCATAAGGATTTGTTTTGAGCGCATCAGTCAATCGCATACGTAAAAAGATAGGCCTAATCATTTCAGCAAAGTGCTCAAAATCCTCATCATCCTTCTTCTTGGATGGTTTCGGAGGAAAAGGCATGGGTTTCTGAACCCAAGGTTCTCTTTCTTTCCCATGTTTCCTAGCAACAAAGTCTCTTTTATCATAACATTGATTCTTTGATTGTGGGTTATCAAGATCAACAACAGGTTCAATTTCTACATCATTATCATTACTAGGTTGAGCATCATCATGAACATCATCATTAATATTTTTACTAGGTTCATGTTCATTACCAGATTGTGTTTCAGCATCAGACATAGAAATATCATTTGTATTATCAGGTGGTTCAGCAATAGGTTCACTAGAAGTTTGCACAGTTCTATCATTTTTCTTTTTCTTCTTTTAGAAGAACTAGGTGCATCAATATTATTTCTCCGAGAATCTTGCTCGATTCTCTTAGGGTGGCCTTCAGGATACAAAGGTTCCTGAGTCATTCTACCAGTTCTAGTAGCCACTCTAACAGCATAATCATTTTTCTTACTATTCATTTTATCAAGCACTTCTTTTTGAGCCTTAAGTACTTGTTCTACTTGAGTGGTAACCGTAGAAGCATGTTTCCTAACAAGTTTAAGTTCACCTTTAATATCAGCTATATAATCACCCAAGCGTCTAATCATATAAGCATTTTCTGTTAATTGTCTACCAAAATAAGCATTGAAGTCGTCTTGCTTAAACATAAAGTTATCAAACTCATCCAAGCACTGACTAGCAATTTTAGTAGGAGGGACTTCAGCTTTATCATATCTATAGAGAGAATTTACCTTTACTACCTGTGTCAGGATATCGGGATCAGGAGGTTCTTCAGTAAATAAATAATTGAGATCATATGTTTCTTCAACATGCGGTATATTAAGACCATGTATTTCTTCAATAGGAGGTAAATTCTTAACATCTTCGGCTTTAATACCTTTTTCTTTCATAGATTTCTTTGCCTCTTGCATATCTTCGGGACTGAGAAATAGAATACCTCTCTTCTTCGGAGTTGGTTTAGGAATAGGCCCATTAATTGGAGCAAGAGATGGCTCAGGAGCTGGCTCAGGAGGTGCCCAATTATTTTCATTTGTCATCATATTATTCAATAGAATTTCAGCTTCATCCGGTGTTCTTTCCCTGAAAAGAGAACCAGCACAGCTGTCCAGGTAATCTCTGGAAGCATCGATTTGTCCATTATAAAAGATATCAAGTATTTCAGGTTTCTTAAGAGGATGATCAGGCAAAGCATTAAGTAACTTGAGAAGCCTCCCCCAAGCTTGTGGGAGACTCTCTTCTTTAATTTGCACAAAGTTGTATATTTCCCTCAAAGCAGCTTGTTTCTTATGAGCAGGGAAATATTTAGCAGAGAAGTAATAAATCATATCCTGGGGACTACGCACACAACCAGGTTCAAGAGAATTAAACCATATCTTAGCATCGCCCTTTAATGAGAACGGAAATATTTTGAGTAAATAGAGGTAACGTGATCTCTCATTATTAGTGAACAGGGCAGCTATATCATTTAACTTAGTAAGATGTGCCACAACAGTTTCAGATTCATAGCCATAAAACGGATCAGATTCAACCAAAGTAATTATATCAGGATCAACAGAGAATTCATAATCTTTATCAGGAACACATATAGGTGAAGTAGCAAAAGCAGGATCGGGTTTCATTTTATCTCTAAGTGATTCTTTGTTCCATTTAATTAATAATCTCTTAAGCTCATATCTATCTCTGCAAGCTAAAATAGCTAAAGAAGAATCTTTATCAAAAAGATAACCTTCAGGAATAACAGGCATATTTTCATCATCACTATCATCATCGTATTCAGTTTCATCAAATTCTCTTTCTCTAGCCCTAGCAATTTGTTCTTCAAGAAATTCACTAAGGGGCACAGTAGTATCAGACATAGAAGCAGTTTCATCATAAGTATCATGCATAGTAGAAGTGGCATCATCAATAACATGCGACATATCAGAACGAATAGCAGAAGCAGATGTAGGTGTCGCAAACTTACTCATAACAGAACGTGAATCAAGTGCAGAGCTAGATGGCAGTTCCTTACCGCCCCTCGTAGTTGAGGGATAGATCTTGGTTTTTGGATCTCTCAAGTTCTTCATAGTGTCCAGCAGATATAAATCCCAAGTGACTCAAAGAATAGAGCTATGCCCCCCGGCAACGGCGCTAGAAAAAGGTCTTGATAACCCACAAGTATAGGGGATCGCAACAGTTTTCGAGGGTAGAGTATTTAACCCAAATTTATTGATTCGACATAGGGGGAGCCAAAGAATATTCTCAAGTATTAGCAACTGAGTTGTCAATTCAACCACACCTAGAAACTTAGTATGTGCAGCAGAGTATTTAGTAGCACAGTAATATGATAGTGGTAATAACAGCAACAAAAGTAAAGACAGCAAAAGTAATGTTTTTGGTATTTTGTAGTGATTGTAACAGTAGCAGCGGGAAAGTAAATAAGCGTAAACCAGTATATGAAAAACTCGTAGGCACCGGATCAGTGATGGATAATTATGCCGGTTGCGGTTCATCATGTAACAGTCATAACATAGGGTGACACAGAACTAGCTCCAGTTCGTCAATGTAATGTAGGCATGTATTCCGTATATAGTCATACGTGCTTATGGAAAAGAACTTGCATGACATCTTTTGTCCTACCCTCCTGTGGTAGCGGGGTCCTATTGGAAACTAAGGGATATTAAGGCCTCCTTTTAATAGAGAACCGGAACAAAGCATTAACACATAGTGAATACATGAACTCCTCAAACTATGGTCATCACCGGGAGTGGTCTCGATTATTGTCACTTCGGGGTTGCCGGATCATAACACATAGTAGGTGACTATAGACTTGCAAGATAGGATCAAGAACTCACATATATTCATGAAAACATAATAGGTTCAGATCTGAAATCATGGCACTCGGGCCCTAGTGACAAGAATTAGGCATAGCAAAGTCATAGCAACATCAATCTCAGAACATAATGGATACTAGGGATCAAACCCTAACAAAACTAACTTGATTACATGATAAATCTCATCCAACCCATCACCGTCCAGCAAGCCTACGATGGAATTACTAATGCACGGCGGTGAGCATCATGAAATTGGTGATGGAGGATGGTTGATGATGACGACGGCGACGAATCCCCCTCCCCGGAGCCCCGAACGGACTCCAGATCAGCCCTCCCGAGAGGTTTTAGGTCTTGGCGGCGGCTCCGTATTGTAAAATGCGATGATTTCTTCTCTCTGATTTTTCTCTCTCCGAAAGCAAATATATAGAGTTGGAGTTGGCGTCGGAGGGTTTCCAGGGGGCCCACGAGGTAGGGGGCACGCCCTAGGGGGGGGGCGCCCCCCACCCTCGTGGAAAGGGTATGGGCCCCCTGGTCTTCATATTTGGTGAGGATTTTTTATTGTTTTTTCTAAGACCTCCGGTGGAGCTTCAGGTCATTCCGAGAATATTTGCTTTCTGCACATGAAACAACACCATGGTAATTCTGCTGAAAACAGTGTCAGTCTAGGGTAGTTCCATTCAAATCATACAAGTTAGAGTCCAAAACAAGGGCAAAAGTGTTTGGAAAAGTAGATACGACGGAGACGTATCACCCATCCAGGTATAGTTCATACGGAATGAAAAACATGAGCAAGGGGATTACAAGTTTGAGATTCAACAAGTGCCCGCAGGCTTACAAACTAAAAATAGATAAGATGCCCGTAATCCCTTTCTTGTCCCTCTCCTTAGAAGATGGAACGAGACGGCAGGAGGGCAAAAAGAACGCCTAGGCGAGGTACGAGCAGCAGAAGACACCAAGAGAACATCCGGTTCTGGGAGAGGAGCCGAAAGATGAGGCAGCGGTGCCCGCGTACTCCGACTTGACAGCCGCCACCCGTCTTCTTCGTCTTCTCTGACCCTCCTACGCCAGCTGCCCAAGGAGGCGACGGGGAACACGCTGATGGAGAGCTTGATGAGGAAGGCCCTCGGCAGGGCACACGACGGAGGAAGGAGTGACGAGGTCAGTCGGAGACGAGGTTGACGTGCCCCCGCTCGACGCTCTCGTCGTTGCTGTCGCTGTCCTCCTCATCACTCCCGCTTGAAGAGGAATCTTCATCGTCGAAGGTGCTCTCCATGCAGCACTTCAGGCGAGTCCCAGAATTTACAAAGACCTTGACAGAGAGCAAGCACTTCTCCATTAATTTGAAATAGAGAATGAGCCCCGCCATCAGGCTATGGATGCTAGCAAAGGGCTTCCACCCGCGGCGAAGATACATGACTTGAGGGGCGAGGTAGTCGATGTCGACCCGCGTGCCGCCGTTCCCACAGCCCCTCATGTGCAACCTCAGGGTCTGGGGTGGGTGGAGCTCCATCTACCGAGCGAATGGAGCAGGAAGACGAAGGCGCTGACGCGGTGGCCGACGCAGCCTAGTGAAATCGCGGGCCTGGTCCCCGACGTGGCCCTCTGTTGGGAGAGGCATTGCTGGCGGAGGCAGAGCCGGTGCGCAGCCCCATCCGCCCCTCCCCCGGGCGCCATGCCGACCTCGGCCTCATCCCCTCCCCCTCCCTCTTGTGGCCGGCTCCGCCGCTGCGGGGTCTTGGGGAGGAGGGACGCGCTGTCGAGCGGAGACCCTCGCCGCCACCGTCGAAGGGCCGACACCTCCTCTCGTCATGGCAGATGGAAGAAAAGAGCCAAGGTGGAAGGAGATAGATGATGAAAGAGTATGAGATGCCATACCCCTTCCCCCCTTATAAATGAGCGGGGTCGGGGCTCGGCCGCCCGACTCAACCAATCCAGCCATCTGGGGGCGCAGGGAATCGAGACCAACCCGCTCCTCCAATCAGCGACGGCCCAGTTTCCCACCTCCACCGCCTGCCACCTCGAAGGCACGGGGGACACGTGGCAAGCAAGCAGAATCGAGGGGACGGGTGAAGCAACCGTTCCCCACCCCATGATCGTGGAGCGCGGACGCCCTGAAGACTGTGGCCCGAGTCCACTTTGTAAATGAGCTGCGCCTTTGCGTTTTCCTCTTTTTACGAGGAAGGCGCAGGCCGCCTCTTTACCACGATGTGACGCATGCGTGCGGAAACCGCCCCACGCACGACCCCCACGTCACGCATGACCCTCCATGTTGCGCGTTCAACGCGGGTCATGGGGAAGCGCAACGGACGGGAAATTACTGCGGTAAAAATCCGCCCCACCTGTCCGCGCACCGTTTTGGGCCTAGCCCAAAAACGTGTCGCGCTTATGTGTGGCCCAGGCCCGGGGGCTCTTGTCGGTGTACAAAAGTAGGGGCTCTCCTTTTGCACCCCTTAACTTGTGCACGGGCAGTCAGAGCCGCGCCCACAGCCACACTAAGCAGGGCAGGGGAGGGATGCCAGAGCAACGCCAAGACCAGAGACGCAAAGAGAGAAAGAGGGCGAGGTGGACTCCCCCGGTAAGACTCTTGCCGGGGTGGCTTCCGCAGCCTCGGCAAGATCCTTGCCGAGGCAACTTGCCTGACGCTAGCATAGCACACCACCCTCGAGCCTAAGGGGTTCCTACGCCATATTGGAACCAAGGCTCAGGAGGCGCCTCCATGGTGGCATGCAGATCTTTGTAGAGATCATAGACACGCAAGATCAGATGGAAACTAAAAGATGACGATCCTTGGCGAGATCCTTCCATGGAAATCCACAAGACCCCCGGCAAGGTCCTTGCCGGGGATGACTGCGGTGCCGCAGCGAGACCCTTTCCAGGCCCTCGGCAAGACCCTTGCCGAGGATGCTCGCTGGGCAGCAGCCAGGCCCGCGTTTGCCAAAACCTCCATCGCCGCTCCCATACAGCTGCCAGCTCGACCAGCTGAGCAAACACCTGCGTGGCAATGCATGACCTCTACACTGACTCAGCAAGCACCTGCGTGGTGGCATGCAGATCTTCATGAAAGCTCCACCACCGCGCCAGCCTAGTAGTCAGCCAATGTGGCACAATGATGCCTCGTCAGCTTGGACGCGCGTCGGAGCCAGGCGTGGCGATGACAACTGAGATGAGCTTCTTTGCCGTCCCCAATAGAGCGAGAGGGGCACGTCGGCAGCGCATTAAATGCATTTGTCCGGTAATGCTAGGGGATAGACTCAGCCCCTGTACACCTTTCCACCTCTTGTGTGCCACTGTGGCGACCCCTTTTGTCTATAAAAGGAGGCCCGAGGCATCTAGGAGAGGGATTCAGATCTTTTTGACTAGAGAGCCACTACAGCTAGTTCAAGAACACAAGAACACCTCAATACACATAAAAGCAGGACTAGGGTTTTACGCGTCCCCGCGTCCCAAACCTGGGTAAACGATTTGTGCGCTGACTGCCAGACCCGCTCTTCGCACAACCCCGCGCCCGCCAACCGCAGACTTGAATTCGAACTTCTTTTGATCGTAGTTTGAGTTTCGTAGCTCCGATTTGATTGATTCTTTTTGCCAATCGAAGATCTTCAGTTAAACTTTCAGTTTGGACTTTCTCATCTTTGTTTTACCCTTGCATCTATGCTTGAGTGCTTATGTATGCTATTGTTTGTTTGCGATAGAATTTCCGGAGTGCGAAGCGTGCTACTACGAGTCTCTAGGGATTGCAGATCATCAGCAAGGCAAGTAACACTTTGATCATACCTCTTATTACCCAGTTTTATGCATTAATCTCAATCCTCAAACACTGCATGGTTAGGACTTGAATACTTGTGGGTACCGGGAAGTAGTGATGAGGTAGTACCTATTGCCTTTATTTTCAAACCCTGGGAGTTACTTCTATGTTATGCTTATATTGCTATGCTCTGCTCGTATACGTGGTTTGGTTTGAGTGATCCATGACAGATGTGAGAGTTTTAATTAATGGTTAAACTTAAGGTGGCTACTTTAATACACATCTGGGTGGATTGGTTGAGGCACCCTGGAGCACCCAGTGGTTGTCTGGGCACCTGGAGCAATCGAGTGTTGTCCTGGGATACCCCGGAGTACCCATGTGATCATCCTATGGTTTTCCACCCAGGCTCAAAGGGATCATAAGATTATTCATGCTGGAAACTTCCGTGTGCAGCCACAAGCCATTATGGGCTCTGACATAGTTGAGCAAGTTGTGTGACCTCTTTCAGTGGTAGGCTAGCAGATGTAGGGGATGTAGCTGGTGCTATCTACCCAGAGTAAAGAGTTAAAGCTTCTGAAAGACTGTGTCTCGGTCATCCGTTTCTCAAACACCTTGTAGTGCGAGAAATCCAATGGAGGAGATCAAGTCTTGTGGGGAAAAGTGCGCAAACCTCTGCAGAGTGTACAAACTAATCATGGTTAGCCGTGTCCTCGGTTATGGACATCTTGAGTATCTGGTACTTGAATTATTGATTTGATCTCATCACTTTATTAATTAATTGTTGGGTTGATGATTATTAATTTGGGATTGAGTTGGAGGAACCTTCTCAATGTTTCCAACAAACTTTGCATTAAATAAAATTTATTCCTTTGTTGTAGGGAAAAATTAGTTTTCTGCAAAAATAACCATAGAGCCTCCACCAGCCAAATATGCATATAGTTATAGTTGTTACATGTTCATTGCTCTACAGTGTTATTTTGCCAGCATATTTCATGTGCTGACACATTTTGGGCTGCAACGTATTATGTTGCAGACTTTTCAGACGAAGAGTAAGGTGCGCTAGGTCGTTGTCTTGCACTCAGCTATGCCGTTGGAGTTGATGGGCTCACTTTATCTTCCAAGCCTTCTGCTGTTATCTTATTTAGATGGCCTTCAGCCATATTATTGTAATAAGTACTCTCTTATGAGATATTTGATGTAATAAGTGTGTGATTGAAACTCTGTTATAAATCCTTCAAGTACTGTGTGTGTCAGCATTACCGATCCAGGGATGACACTTATGCAAAGAGATTTGACCGTTTGAGGTCGGATCGCTACAAGATGGTGTCAGAGCACACACTGACTGTAGGACGCGACCACTAAGATGAGCCATAGGCCACTCTTCTCTGCTCATTTCTGGCTCTTCTCCACTTTCCACTCTATAGATGGTGGATTCAAGGAACAAGTTTGCTCAACCGGATGAAGACACTCCTTTTGGACGACACTTGAATGAGGCTAGTAGATACCTACACATCGGAATACCAAACTTCACCGGGACCTACACCGTCACTCTACCAGAAGAAGAGCGCTGGACCATTCGAGTACATGTTCCAGGAAGAACATTCATACTAGTGACTGAGCCCATGGAGTTTTCCTTTGATGCACCAACCTGGAGTCTAGGAAAGAGCATGGCAGCTCACATCGCCATGGGACGCATCGGCGAAGTTTACCGCAAGGATCTTAAGGACACCATCTACCAGATATGCGGACGTCGAGTTGAGCAATGGGAGATGATTTGCACCAGGAAGGACTAGTCCATTGCAGCCTACATCCAGGAGTTGAACCAGCACATTCGTCGTTAGGAGAACCAGATGTGCGCCAGCATGATAGACCTGAAGAAGGTGATGACCAGGAACATGGAGCTAGAAGAGGAACTCAAGTCTACAAGCGATGGATATGAAGAGGAAATTGTAGTTCTACTGGAGAAGAATGAAGACCTGAAGAAGAAGCTAGGAGTATTCATGGGAGACCCCGCACCAGGAGGAGATGACGATCATCCCGAGGACTACATCATCATCGACGACACCGACTCCGACCCCAATAGTGATGATGACTATGAAGACGAAGCTGGAGCAGATATCATGGAATCTTCTTCCGATCAAAATTTCTAGTCAACCACCATATTATCAGTAGTATACCCCCATGTATATAGAATAGTCCGAGTATTTTTGTAATGATAGTTAGATCGTTTGTATGCCCTTGTTTGAATTGAGTGGTGTGATATGAATGTGTTTGTCTCATGTGCATATGGGTAGTGATTTTCCTCTTAGACCCCACTCTATTCTAATCTCTCCCCTCTAAACATATTAGATGCCTCCGAGATGTGACCCCGGATTTGTCTTCCCTCCAGAGCTCACTCAGTTGATCCAACAGTAGAATGCCTTGATGTAGCTACTAGTCCAGAACCAAGGCAACAACAACAACAACAATAACAACCCACCGCCGCCACCTCCATTTGACAACTTAGCCCGTTTTCTGAGTTTGAATCCGCCGGTGTTTTCTAGTAGCACTGAGCCAATTGTTGTTGATGACTGGTTCCGCAGGATTGGAAGGTAGTTAACCACCGCAGGTTGCACAGATGCTGAGAAGGTGCGCTTTGCCGCACATCAATTGGATGGACCAGCAGCCTCATGGTGGGAGAATTACACCGCCACTTTTCCCATATCCAATGTCACTTGGGATCAGTTGCAGCAAGCTTTCCGTACTGCACATGTCTCAACTGGAGCTATGAGCATGACGAAGCGTGAGTTTCGCAACTTACGCCAGGGAAATCATACTGTGGGGTAGTACATGGATGAGTTTAGTAAGTTAGCTCGCTATGCCCCAGATGATGTGGCCACAGATGCCGCGAAGTAGGAGAAGTTTATGGAAGGGCTGAGTGATGAGCTGAGCATGCAGTTGATGGTGGCAACATTCAATAACTACCGGGATTTGGTAGATAGGGCCCTAATGATTGAAGGCAAGCAGCAACAGATAGAGAGCCGCAAAAGGAAGTATGGACAAGGGAAGTATAATTCTGGACCTCAGCAGAAGCCTCGTTTTACCCCAAACTCGGGAGGACACACTCATAATCATGGAGGCCATACCCACAATGTAGGGAGTTTGCACAATCACAGTGGCCCCAAGAATGGGAATGGGAATGGAGGAAGCAATAGATAGAACCGTTCCAACCCAGCAACACCCGCCAGGAAGGATTTAAGTCACATTACTTGTTTCAAGTGCGGGAAGACTGGACACTACGCCATTGAATGTCCTAAAGCAAAGAATGGAAATGGAAACTCTGGGAAGAAGCCCAATCCCTTCACCAGAGGTCGGGTGAACCACATCAATGTGGAGGAGGTTGAAGATCAGCCTGACCCAGTGATCGGTAAGTTTTTGATTAAGTCATTTACCACACTCGTTCTTTTTTATACTGGTGCATCGCATTCATACATATCAAGAGGATTTGTGGACAAGTTTAAATTGCCAACCATAGCCCTTAGGTCACCCATGTTAGTAATTTTGCTAGGAGCAGAGTATATGGCCAGCCGATGGTGTGATCGGTTACCTTTAACCATTGGTAGTCATGTTTTCCCCTCTGACCTAATAATTTTGGAGTCCCAAGGATTGGATATAATACTAGGCATGGATTGGTTATTGAAATATGGAGGAAACATCGACTGTGCTAGTAAGACAATTTTACTCACCACCCCGGAAGGAAAAAGGATCAAGTATGTGTCTAGGCATGCGCCAAGGAGGACCCAAGTAAATTCTCTCTCGGGAGTTGTTCAAGAAGAAGTGCCTGTTGTGAAGGATTACACGGATTTATATCGAGAGGAACTACCAGGCATGCCACCAGATCGAGACATAGAGTTTTTGATAGAACTGTTGCCAGGCACCGAACCAATATCGAAGAGACTGTAACGGATGCCCGCAAATGATCTGGAGGAAATTAAGAAGCAGATTAAAGAGTTATTGGAGAAAGGCTACATTCGATGAAGTTCATCACCGTGGGAAGCCCCAGTGCTCTTGGTAGAGAAGAAGGATGGATATTTGAGAATGGTTGTTGATTATCGTGCATTGAATGAAGTGTCGATCAAGAACAAGTACCCACTACCGATGATCAATGATTTGTTTGACCAGCTGCAAGGAGCTAAAGTATTCTCCAAGATCGATATGTGATCAGGATACCACCAGTTGAAGATTCAGGAACATGATATACCTAAGACAACTTTTACCACAAGGTACGGGCTATATGAGTACACGGTCATGTCATTTGGATTGACAAATACCCTTGCCTATTTCACGAGCATGATGAATAAAGTGTTCATGGAGTTCCTGGATAAATTTGTTGTGGTGTTCATTGATGATATTTTGGTATACTCAAAGAATGAAGAGGAGCACAAGGATCATTTGTGTTTAGTTCTCGAGAAGCTCAGGGAACATCAGCTATATGCAAAGTTCAGCAAATGTGAGTTTTGGTTGAAGGAAGTTGGATTTCTTGGACATGTTATATCAGGAGAAGGTATAGCAGTAGACCCCACCAAGGTTCAATCTGTAACTGAGTGGTGGCACCCACCTCAGTTGGGGAGATCCAAAGTTTTCTAGGACTCACGGGATATTATCGGAGGTCCATTGAGAATTTTCCCAAGATTGCAAAGCCTATGACGGAGTTGTTGAAGAAGGACACTAAGTTTAAATGGATGGATGAATGTGAGGCTAGTTTTCAGGACTTGAAGAAACGTTTGGTTACATCCCCAGTGCTGATTCTTCCGGATATACGCAAGTATTTCCAAGTGTATTGCGACGCTTCTCACTTAGGACTTGTAGGAGTACTTATGCAGGACGAAAGAGTTGTTTCATATGCCTCACGATAGCTTCGATCGCTTGAATTGAACTATGCCACCCATGATTTGGAGTTAGCAGCCATAGTGCATGCGCTCAAGACCTGGAGACATTTTCTGATTGGAAATAGATGTGATGTGTACATGGATCACAAGAGTTTGAAGTACATTTTCACGCAGAAGGAGCTGAATCTCCGACAGAGGAGATGGTTGGAGCTCATAAATGATTATGATATGAAGTTGCATTATCATCCAGGGAAGGCCAATGTCGTAGCAGACGCTTTGAGCCACAAGAGCTATGCCAATACCCTTGTAAGCGGAGGATTGCCAAGGAGTTAGTTGAGAATCTCAAGTAGCTTCGTTTGGAGATAGTTCCAAGAGGTTTTGTGGCAACAATGGAGGTTCAGTCTACATTATTGGGAAAGATTCGGGAAGCTCAGAAGGATGATAAGAAAATCGCTGAGATAAAGGAGAAAATCAGCAAGGGAAAAGCCAAGTGTTTCCGTGAGGATGAGCATGAGATCTTATAGTTTGAGGATCATATATATGTGCCCAATAATGCTGAGATCAGGAAGTTAATACTTCAGGAAGCTCATGATTCGCATTACTCGATTCACCCCGGAAACACCAAGATGTATTTGGATTTGAAGGAGCATTTCTAGTGGACAGGTGTGAAGAAGGATACTACCGAGTACGTAGCAGTGTGTGATGTATGTCAGAGAGTGAAGGCAGAACATTAAAAGCCAGCACGATTACTGCAGCATATGCCGATACCCGAATGGAAGTGGGACAAGCTTGGCATGGATTTCATCACCAGATTACCCAGGACCCGATCGGGATATGATTCAATTTGGGTAGTAGTTGATCGCTTGACCAAGGTAGCTCACTTTATCTCGGTGAAGACCACTTATACAAGCTCAAAGTTGGCCAAGATATATATTACCAAGATCGTATGTCTGCATGGAGTTTCGAGGACCATCGTATCAGATAGAGGGACACAATTTACCTCGAAGTTTTGGAATCAGCTGCACCAGACTTTGGGTACCAGGCTAGAGTTTGGTACAACCTTTCATCCACAGACAGATGGACAGACAGAGCGAGTCAATCAGATTCTGGAGTACATGCTAAGAGCCTGTGCATTAGATTATGGATCTAGTTAGGATGACAATTTGCCTTACGCAGAGTTCTCATACAACAATAGTTATCAGGCTAGTTTGAAGATGGCACCTTTCGAAGCCTTGTATGGAAGAAGGTGTAGGACACCGTTAATGTGGGATGGAGTTGGAGATCGCCAGTTGTTTGGACCGGATCTGATCAAGGAGTCCGAAGAAAAGGTTAAGTTGATTCGCGACAGACTAAAGGTAGCCCAGTCCAGGCAGAAGAGTTATGCAGACTCCAAACGCAAGGAGGTAGTCTATGAGATCGGAGACAGAGCATATCTTCGTGTGTCAAGTTAGCCTCGAGATTTGTAGGACCATACCGAGTTTTGGAACGAATGGGAGAGGTTGCCTACAAGTTCGAATTACCAGAAGGACTGTCAGGAGTTCATGATGTGTTTCACGTTTCCTAGTTGAAGAAGTGCCATGCAGAGATGGCCGATATTCCCCTCAGAGATATAGTGCCCCTGGAAGCAATTCAGTTGGATAGTGATCTGACCTACGAGGAGAAACCAGTCAAGATCCTCGAGTTTGCCAGCCGAGCTACATGTAGCAAGGTTATCAAGTTTTGCAAAATTCAGTGGAGCCACCATACCGAGGATGAAGCCACCTAGGAACGAGAAGAAGACCTACGGAAATACCACCCACACCTATTTTCTAGCCAACCCGATCTCGAGGGCGAGATTCATCTTAAGGGGGCTAGGTTTGTAACATCCCAATTTTCAAATTTGGATGTTATACATAGGTCATCATATGCATATCATTTTTTTCTTGCATTTTGTTTGTGATCCAAGAAATCCTAAGCAACTCAAGGACCCACAGAGAGAGTTAGGGATTTCATTATTTTCATATTTGAATTTTCTCAAATTTGAAAAGAGGATCATTTTTATTTTAATAATTTTTCTCTCCAAAATATTTCCAATATTAAAAATAAAAGAGAGGAGATAAAATGACTTCTCCAAAATCAAAGGGGAATATTGGAGGAAAAATATTAAAATTAAATAAATATTTTATTTGGAATATTTTATTGCTATTTTATTTGAATTAGAAAAAAATATGCATTTTGAGGCCAGAAAAATGTTCACCTTGTTCTAAATACTTTATTTAGACGGTGAAAATTGTTTTTGTCATTTTTAGATTTTTTTTATATTTTATTAGGATTTTTTTCATCGGCGGAATTTATTTTAAAGTAAATCTCTTCGGGCCGACCGAACTGGGCCGCGCCCAGCCCAGCAGGCCGCCGCCTTTTCCCCCGCGCGGGAGCCGCCTCACCGCAGCCAGCCGTGTCCGGCTCGGGCACGCCTCCCGAGGGTGGTGCCCCCTCGCCCAAGCCACTGCCTCGCCCCCCTTTATAAGGAGCCATCGACCCCCTTTCCTCCCAAGCCGCCAGCCGCCGCCACCCAAGCAGCACCAGCAGCCCCGCGCTCGCCGCCGCCTGCCGCGCCCGCCGCCCCTGCTCCGCCACAGCGCCGCCGCACGCCGACCTGCCTCGCCAGAGCCCCGACCCACCAGTTTTTCTTGTGAACCGGTAAAAACCACCCCGGTTTTTTTCTATTTTGTTTTTAGATCGGTTTTATTTTAGGGTTAGGGTCTTCCCGGTTTTCTTTGGTTTCACTATTTTGCGAACGTTCGCCCGAACGCATATGTCGCGAACGCGTTCGTTCGTTCGTCTCTGATAGCGAACGTTCGTTCGTTAGTCTTTTATTTTATTTTTGCCTAGGGACCTATCCGCTATTATTTTTATTGCAGATTAGCCCCTGATCTTCAAACCCTCGTTACTTTTTAACCGTTCGTCCAAATCCGGTGAAACCAACGCCAAAATCTTCGTCTTGAACCCCTCTTTCCAGTTAATCAACTTGAACATGATTTTGAAAATTTAAAATTTGGCTTCAAGGAGATTTGAATTCGAACTTCTTTTGATCGTAGTTTGAATTTCGTAGCTCCGATTTTATTGATTCTTTTTGCCAATCGAAGATCTTCAGTTGAACTTTCAGTTTGGACATTCTCATCTTTGTTTTACCCTTGCATCTATGCTTGAGTTCTTATGTATTCTATTGTTTGTTTGCGATAGGATTTCCGGAGTGCGAAGCGTGCTACTACGAGTCTCTAGGGTTTGCAGATCGTCAGTAAGGCAAGTAACACTTTGATCATACCTCTTATTACCCAGTTTTATGCATTAATCTCAATACTCAAGCACTGCATGGTTAGGACTTGAATACTTGTGGGTACCGGGAAGTAGTGATGAGGTAGTACCTATTGCCTTTATTTTCAAACCCTGGGAGTTACTTCTACATTATGCTTATATTGCTATGCTATGCTCGTATACGTGGTTTGGTTTGAGTGATCCATGATAGATGTGAGAGTTTTAATTAATGGTTAAACTTAAGGTGGCTACTTTAATACACATCTAGGTGGATTGGTGGAGGCACCCTGGAGCACCCAGTGGTTGTTTGGGCACCTGGAGCAATCCAGTGTTGTCCTGGGATATCCCGGAGTACCCGTGTGATCATCCTATAGTTTCCCACCCAGGCTCAAAGGGATCATAAGATTATTCATGCTGGAAACTTCTGTGTGCAGCCACAAGCCATTATGGGCCCTGGCATAGTTGACTAAGTTGTGTGACCTCTTTTAGTGGTAGGCTAGCAGATGTAGGGGATGTAGGTGGTATTGTCTACCCAGAGTAAAGATTTAATGCTTCTGAAAGACCTCGTATCAGTCTTCCGTTTCTCAAACACCTTGTAGTGCGAGAAATCCAACGGAGGAGATCGAGTCTTGTGGGGAAAAGTGCGCAAACCTCTGCATAGTGTACAAACTAATCATGGTTAGCCGTGTCCCCGGTTATGGACATGTTGAGTATCTGGTACTTGAATTATTGATTTGATCTCATCACTTTATTAATTAATTTGTTGTGTTGATGATTATTAATTTGGGATTGAGTTGGAGGAACCTTCTCAATGTTTCCAACAAACTTTGTAGTAAATAAAATTTATTCCTTTGTTGTAGGAAAAAATAGCTTTCTGCAAAAATAATCATAGAGCCTCCACCAGCCAAATATGCATATAGTTATAGCTGTTACATGTTCATTGCTCTAGAGTGTTATTTTGCCAGCATATTCCATGTGCTGACCAGTTTCGGGCTGCAACCTATTATGTTGCAGACTTTTTAGACAAAGAGTAAGGTGCACTAGGTCGTTGTCTTGCACTCAGCTATGCCGTTGGAGTTGGTGGACTCGCTTTATCTTCCAAGCCTTCCGTTGTTATCTTATTTAGATGGCCTTCAGCCATATTATTGTAATAAGTACTCTCTTATGAGATATTCGATGTAATAAGTGTGTGATTGAAATTCTGTTATAAATCCTTCAAGTACTGTGTGTGTCAGCATTATCAATCCAGGGATGACACTTATGCACAGAGATTTGACCGTTTGAGGTTGGATCACTACACGAAGGTAATGACGACGAGGAGGAGGAGGAGGAAGAAGAAGATCCTCCCGCAGGGGCAAAAAGAGGGCGGCCTCTAATGACCTGGAAGCCAAAGCGTACAAGAGGGATAAAATTACCCTCCCCGATGACTCGGAGTCGGACGCTGAGGTCCTCCCGATACATCATCGCCGGACCAGGCCCAAAGCCGATTCGTAAGCAGCTCTGGATGCCTCACATATTGTCCAATTCTTTATGAATTGTGATGATAACTCTAGGTTCTATGTTTTCTAGTCTGGCACGCAGTCGCCCCCAACTATCTTCATCCTCGGGGGGTCTGCCACCGGAGATGATGGAGAGCAGGTCGCCTTCATTAGCCTCCCGGTCGCCTAAGGCAGATGGTGCCGAGGTGTCGTCTCATAGGCCCTCCCAAGACTTGAAGAGACGCGGGGTGGGGGGGTGGATCTCACGGCGCCAGAGGGTAATACCTCGGCTGCTGGAGGGCCGGGAAGGAAGGTCCTTATGGAGTCCGGCGCCGAGGGCCCCGGTCAATCCAACCTCCAGTCGCAGACTACTCCAGAGACCAGTACGACCCCAGAGTCTAGTGAATGACACCCTGCGGGAGGAAAGGGAGTGGCGACCTCTGCTAATCCGGAGGTGCCGAATACCACCACAGACACTCTTCAAAGTGCATCCGTCCTAGACGAGCACCGCATCCTGATGGGTGCGGTGTCTGAGAAGATTCAGTCCACCCAGAGCGGACTGAACGAAGCCTTCTCCAGCCTGTTAGCAGGCTTCGAGGTACGCAATGTAATGTTTTTGATCTTTCTATGAGAAATATGCCCGTATATAGATAGTAGCCCCTGAGACTCTGTTCGGTTTTCAGAAAGAAAAGTAAGCAGAGGATCAATAATTAGTTGTCAGGTGGTAACATGCTATCTTATTTTAATTTCAAAACAGGCCTCTCTATTAGCGGCGACATCCAAGTCAGCGGAGATTTCCAAACTCAAACGGAAACTAGAGCGAGCCGAAGAGGTTCTAGTCCTTGTTAACACGCGGCTCGACCAAGCGCAAGGTATAAGATACATCTTGCTGTATGCCTGTTTATTTCTGTGCTTTTGTGGAAATTGAAGAGCTTTACTATGCATGGTTGTACAGATGGTGCCGCTACGGTGGAGAACCTCAGAAGAGAGCTTGCTCAGGCCAAGGAGTAAGCAAGGCAGCCACCGATAAGGCGGCTTCGGACTTGATGGCCGAACAGGCCGTTTGGCGCTATTTTGAGGAACAGGTGACCAAGATGGATCAAAAACTCAAGGACACCGCCGCCAAGTCCGAGTCCCTAGAAACAGAAAATAAGGCGAAGGGGGTCGAACTTGCCTAGGCCCTTCGAGATGCTTCAGAGGCACGGTTTGAATCCCGCGCCACGCGCGAGGAAATCCGTCAAGCCGGTCAGATAGCGGCTGGTAAGCCCTTTCCTTTACAGGCTAAATTTGGGGACCAGAAGTATGCCCTGCTTAATTGACTATGGAGTTCTCCAGACGCATATGCGGATCTGCCGACGAGTGTTGTGGCCGCTGCCAATTCTTCCGGGCCCAGGAGGGGTACGATGCGGAGGAGCTCTTCTGGTCGTAGTTTGTGGGGAAGGAGCGTTCCCTACTGGTAAACGACCAGATGGCGCAATGGGCGGAGCTGCATAAGATGTCCAGCGCGACCATGAAGGACGTCATAGTCCGGTTGTGGCCGGCTGAAGTCATTCTGGACAGCTACTTCGGCCTCGTGCGGCGTCTCGTCGATGCGCTGCCCTGGATTGACGCTGTCAAGAGGTGGTCATGTGTGGAAGGAGCGCGTATGGCTTTCGCCCATGTCAAGATGCACGGGGTGAAAATGAATGTCGAAAAGGTGGCAGTTGAGGGTCCTCCCGCAAGCAAGGCCCACCGCACACCGGAGTGCTATTTCGACGACGTGCTAAAAGGTGCTCGCCTTATAGAGGGACAATGCTCTAAGGACATGGTGTTTGAATAAAAGGGTCTGAACTATCCTGGGATTTGTGTTATAAACTAAATGTTTTGTAATATATTCATTTCTTGATCAAATGTTTTTATCCTCCTGTGCAGCCGTTTATTATATCTGAGAGTTCCCAGTCGTCGGCTTCAGCCCCCATGTAGATGCTACTGGGGTGTTTGGAATTGCACATAACTGCACTTAACCCAACGTCTTGGTACTTGAAGGAGGTGTTAGTGCAACGAACTAGGCAATCAGACTATTTGGTTTTATTGCGCTCACTTAGCTATAGGAGTTTGACAATGGGTCTATTAGGTAGCCCCTACTATGTATGCGGCTACCCGGATGCGGATGCATTACGTATGTGACTGGGAAACGGTCCTTCGTGTAATACGGAAAAATTGCTAAGGATTGTAGTGAATCGCCGAGTGGCTGACCAGCTCTCGCCACATCATGATGGTCAGTTTTCGGTTTTCTCTACTGAGGTGCATAACCGGATGAACCAGAAACACAATCACAGTAGTTCTCCCTTTACTATCCTAGCCCATTAGACGAAACATAAGGCAGCAAGCACAGGAGCCGGGCAACCCAACTATTGACCAAAGATATGATTCAGAGCCGATGCATATAATGTCGAGCTCGGGATGCCGAATTGTGTTGTAAAGCTATTCAGACTTTTGTTGGGCAACACATATGTTGCCATGTAGAGCCCCTGGCGATTTTATGCCGAGGTGTGTATGTGAGACCATTTAACAGGCGGAATAAAAAGGATCCCGGATAAGAATGTTGGTTCACTGAAATCTGATTGATATGTCAAAATGTAATCTTACAGAAGGTACCATATTCACCAAGGCCATTTTACATGACAGGGTGTAACACCCTTGATGCGACTATATATTCCACGTGTCGAGGCATGACTTAGAGGCATAATCGCATTGAAGGCATATGTCGCAAGTTAGGCAATCTTCACAACATCCCATGTAATATAAATCATAAAGGGGAGATAACATAGTTGGCTTACACTCGCCACGTCAATCAAGTACATAAATAACATTACATCATCCAAACACTCATGGCCCGACTACGGCGCCAAAATAAAAGAGAACCCAACATGCTACACGGTCCCGATCACCCCCAACTGGGCACCACTACTGATCGTCGGGAAAGGAAACATAGTAACGTTGAGAGTCCTCGTCGAACTCCCACTTGAGCTCAAGTGCGTCTCCTGGAGCGGAATCATCAGGCCCTGCATCTGGTGTAATAGTAATCTGTGAGCCATAGGGACTCAACAATCTCGCACCCTCGTGATCAAGACTATTTAAGCTTATAGGTAAGGCAAGGTAAATATGTGGAGCTGCAGCAAGCGACTAGCAAATATGGTGGCTAACTTATTCGCAAAAGAGAGCGAGAAGAGGAGGCAAAGCGCGAGCGAGAAACTAGAGAGCAACCTGCGCAAACATTACTCCAACACCGTGTCCACTTCCCGGACTCCGCTGAGAAGAGGCCATCACGGTAACACACTCAGTTGATTCATTTTAATTAAGTTAAGGTTTAAGTTATCTACAACCGGACATTAACAAATTCGCCCATAATCGCGGGCACGGCTTTCGAAAGTTCAAATCCTTGCAGGGGAGTCCCAACTTAGCCCATGACAAGCTCTCACGGTCAACGAAGGAATAGACCTCCTCCCAAGACGTTCCGATCAGACTCGGTATCTCAGTTCTTCAAGACACTTCAACAGGTTAAAATAAGACCAACAACACCGCCCGAATGTGCCGACAAATCCCGATAGGAGCTGCACACATCTCGTTCTCAGGGCACACTCAGATGAGCAAGACGTCGGGTAGGCCAGTCCAGAGTTGCCCCTGGTAGCCCCGGACATCGCTCGGTGGGACCAACACTCAGAGGAGCACTGGCCCGGGGGGGTTAAAATAAGATGACCCTCGGGCTCCGGAAAACCCAAGGGATAAAGAGGCTAGGTGGCGAATGGTAAAACCAAGGTTGGGCATTGCTGGAAAAGCTTTAATCAAGGCGAACTATCAAGGGGTTCCCATTATAACCCAACCGCGTAAGGAACGTAAAATTCGGGAACATAACACCGATATGACGGAAACTAGGGCGGCAAGAGTGGAAAAAAACACTAGGCGAGAGGCCGAGCCTTCCACCCTTTACCAAGTATATAGATGCATTAAGATAACAAGATAATATAATGATATCCCAACAAGTAAATAAATGTTCCAACAAGGAACAACCTCCAATCTTCACCTGCAACTAGCAACGCTATAAGAGGGGCTGAGCAAAGCGGTAACATAGCCAATCAACGGTTTACTAGGACATGGTGGGTTAGTGGTTTGACATGGCAATTTGGGCGGCTTGAAAGCAAGTGGTAGGCATCATAGCATTGGCATAGCAAAAGAGCGAGCAATCTAGCATAGCAAAGATAGTAGTGATTTCGAGGGTATGATCATCTTGCCTGCACAGTTGTCAGAGTTGACTGGATCCTCGAAAGCAAACTCAATGGGCTCCTCATTAGCGAACTCGTCTCCCGGCTCTACCCAAACAAGACAAACAAGCGACAAGGACACAATCAACCACGTGCAAGGGTCAAACAAGATGATGCAAAGATGATATGCTATGCGGGATGCGATGCGGGATGCATATGCAAGATGTGATAGGAAATGCAAGAACCCTGGCCTCAACTTGGAAATCCAAGTGTGCCATGGAAAGATGAGATGAAATCGCTTGAAAACGATATAAAGAACACCGAAATCGGAGTTACGGTTTGGAAATGGCAAGCCATTCAAATATGGCACCAGTCTGCGATTTACAGCAAGTAGCCATCTAAATGCAATGAGATGAACAAGCTACATCACCCAAACAAGACAACAAAATACAAGGCAGGGATGCCTTCAAGATGCTTAACAAAAGTCTAGCACTGAGCTACGGCTAATTCACCCATTAACAGGTTCAAACAAGCATGGAAAAAATGCATATGGCAAATAGGTCTCAGACTTAGTGAAATTAACACTTGTCTGGAATTTCAGATCAGGTAGCACTCTTCGGAGCAACAAAACTACATGTTACAGGACCTGAACATGGCAAAGTAAAGCATGGCATGGAGCTACTCAAAGAGCTTAACAAAAGTCCCTTAGTGACCTTGAGCCAAAAGGGATCAGAAAATACAATTGCAAGCATGTGAACATGGCAAAAACATAATCAGTTTTCAGACTTAGTGAAAACTGACACATGCTGAAACATAACTCAAGTAGGCATATTTACAAGCTCGATGCACTCAAAATGGAGCAAGTCATGATAAGCTAAGCATACACCCATTAATAACACACAAAATGCAAGCTGGACATGGCAAGAACAATAGCATAGCATGCACGAATCAACTACAACATCATCGGCAAAATTGCAAACAAGTTGACAATCTGCCCAGATTCACAAAGTAGCAAAAGTAGAGCTCGATTGACTCAAGCTAGGGTGCTCCATAATTGCAAACAAAGAGATGGCTGGATAGAGCACTACAAGATTAACAAAACATCCTTACTGATCATCCTCAAAAGAGGCACGGATCACTAGGAAACAACATGAACATATGGCAACATGAGATAAACAACTCAAGGACTTGGTGGAATTGCCAAGTCCCTGAAAACAGAATTAACAAGTGCACCACTTTGCAAGCTCGTGCTTGTCACCACACACATCACAAAAATACATGGGTTGCACCTATGGAAAGATGACAAAACCCTTAACAAAACATATGTAGAGCATCAGGGCATATCATGCACACAATAATCATGGCAAAAATGACAAAAAGCTAAATGGAGTAGCAGATCTGAAAATTATCTCAAGTAGCCCTATTCTAACAGCATTTCGGGCATCAAGATGAATTCAAATGAAAATGATGCAATGGAATGAAATGATGTACTCTCTGAGATGAACATTTTGATATTCTATATGCATAAATCGGAACTACGGATGAAAAGTTACGATGCTATGAACATGAGCACATGGATCTGCGATTCCGAGGACTTAGTGAAAAAAATCAACCTCTCTCAGATCTAGGGTTTGCACGGAATCCGAGGCGCGGTCGGGGCACTATTCACCGGCACCGGATTCGTCGGGGAGGCGGCTACTGGAGCGGATTCCGGCCGGCGCGGGGTCGCCGGAGCGACGAGGGCGGCGGG
>NC_041390.1:128405098-128480606 GCF_002162155.2 Triticum dicoccoides | reverse complement strand
CTCCCAGGCGGCGGGGGCGAGCCGAACGGGCTCCGGGGGCCCCGGCCGGGCCGAGCGGGCCGGCGGGGATGTGGACACGGTGCGCGGGCGAATGGCGTGATGCCACGTAGCGGCGCGACGGGATTCGGATGTGTCCGTCGGTGGAGGGGAAACGTCCGGCGGCGCGCGATGAGGGTGGATCTAGGGTTTTGACGAGGGGGGATCCAAATTTGGAATGGGGAAGGTATAAATAGGCCTAGAGGGAGCTAGGAGAGTCCAAATGAGGTGCGGTTTCCGGTCGCGCGATCGTGATCGAACGCTCTAGATGATGGAGAAGGCTTAGGTGGGTTTTGGGCCAAATTGGAGGGGTGTTGGGCTGCAACACACACGAGGCCTTTTCGGTCCCTCGGTTAACCGTTGGAGTATCAAACGAAGTCCAAATGATACGAAACTTGACAGGCGGTCTACCGGTAGTAAACCAAGGCCTCTTGGCAAGTCTCGGTCCAATCTGGAAATATTTAAACCCCACACACAAAAGAAAGCTAGAAATGACCACCGGAGGAGAACGAAGCGCCGGAATGCAAAACGGACAACGGGGCAAATGCTCGAATGCATGAGATGAACACGTATGCAAATGCAATGCGCATGATGACATGATATGAGAAGCATGACAACGATAACAACACATGGAGAAAAAGACCCAAACCCGAGAAAATAAAATAACTTAACACCAAAAACGGCAAGAGTTGGAGTACAAATTGGGAAAGTTACATCCGGGGTGTTACACAGGGGTCTAGGGCTAAGGAAAAAGCCCTATACAGGTTCTTGAGCAAAAAATGCTTTGCACCTTCTTGCCGCACGTCTATGCCGCTTTTTCCCAAACAAGAAAGATTCTTTTAAAGAAATGGTCTTCGGCCATGTATACGAAACCGGGCTCGAAAAGAGTCCTCGCAAGTCCGAAGAATGAGTAGGTTTTGATTCACCTGTGGTAAAAAGCAAAAGATGATTAAAGAAAGGGCAAGGCCGTGTAAGGTCGAACCTTTGTATAGGACTGTCCGTATATTGCCTCCGTCGATGCCCTAGGTATTTTGAGTGCATAATTGTGCACGCGGGTACGAATTTCGCTGATGTTCGTGGCAGTCGACGGGGGCTGAGCTGCTAATCCAGCCCTGAAGTTGCCGGGCTGCCGGTATGTAAAACTGACCGGTCCTACGTGGAGAAGGCCGATGGCCTAATAGCCAAGGGGATGTGTGGCTTGATAGGGCCGCTTTGTACTTCGACCGCAATGGCCGCTGTGTGCTAGTCAGTACGGAGGGGGCGCTCCATGTTTCCATTGATTGTAATGATGCCACGTGGACCGGGCATCTCACTTGTGCGCGTCGGTCCTAAACAAACGGTTTAAAACCCCTTTCCGCGACGTCATTTGGAACCGTCGCCAAGTGAGTGTGGGTGAGGGAGTCCTGGATTAGGGGGTCTCCGGACAGCCGGACTATATCCTTTGGCCAGACTGTTGGACTATGAAGACGCAAGATTGAAGACTTCTTCCCGTGTCCGGATGGGACTCTACTTGGCGTGTGAGGGAGTCCTGGATTAGGGGGTCCCCAGACAGCCGGATTATATCCTTTGGCCGGACTGTTGGACTATGAAGATACAAGATTGAAGACTTCGTCTCGTGTACGGATGGGACTCTACTTGGCGTGGAAGGCAAGCTAGGCAATACGGATATGGATATCTCCTCCTTTGTAACCAACCTTGTGTAACCCTAACCCTCTCTGGTGTCTATATAAACCGGAGGGTTTTAGTCCGTAGGACAACATACAATCATACCATAGACTAGCTTCTAGGATTTAGCCTCTCTGATCTCGTGGTAGATCCACTCTTGTACTACCCATATCATCAATATTAATCAAGAAGGACGTAGGGTTTTACCTCCATCGAGAGGGCCCGAACCTGGGTAAAACTTCGTGTCCCCTGCCTCCTGTTACCATACGTCTAGACGCACAGTTCGGGACCCCCTACCCGAGATCCGCCGGTTTTGACACCGACATTGGTGCTTTCATTGAGAGTTCCTCTGTGTCGTCACGGTTAGGCTTGATGGCTCCTTCTATCATCGTTAGCGATGCAGTCCAGGGTGAGGCTTTTCTCCCTGGACAGATTTTTGTATTCGGTGGCTTTGCACTGTGGGCCAATTCGCTTGGCCATCTGGAGCAGATTGAAAGCTACGCCCCTGGCCATTAGGTCAGGTTTAGAAGCTTAAACTACACGGCCGATATCCGCGGAGACTTGATCTTCGACGGATTCGAGCCTCTGCCTTGTGCGTCACGCGGTCATGATGAGTACGATTTAGCTCTACCATCCGACAATGTTCAGGAGATCGCACCGGCAGCCGCTCCGACCCTCAATTTGGAGCCAGTTGTGCCGTCCATGGACGGGTGGATGGACCCTGCCATGGAGGCCTTACCCTCATCGGCGATCGAGCCGAACATCGACCTTACTCTGCATGAGAGCCGTGTTGACAAACTGCCAGATCTCTCTCCGGCCACGGACTCCGAACCGCCTGCGCCCGTTCCTAGCGAATCCGATTGGGCTCCGATCATGGAGTTTACCTCCGCGGATATTTTTCAGCACTCGCCCTTTGGCAACATACTGAACTCGTTAAGGTCTCTCTCCTTATCTGGAGGATCCTGGCCGGACTATGTCCGGCAGGATTGGGATGCGGACGACGAAGAAATTCGCGAACACTTTCAAGACCCGGACACCTTCAAGACCCGGACACCTTCCCCCTGCCCTAAGGATGATGCCTAGGTATTGTCTCAAGAGGCACCGGGTCGAGGGGAGACAGTCCCGGAGGCGCCTCAAGGCGACCTTCCGGACTCCAGGGGCAGGGGGGACAAGGCCCCTAAGGGCTCCAAGTTCGGCCCTCAGCCGAACACCGCGCCGGAACCTCCAGTGGTTTCGGACTCGGGCAGGCGGCCTCCTTCCAAGAGGGGCAAGACGCCTGTGCCGGTGACCTCTATCCATCCAGAGGAGCTGGACAATCTGCTGGAAGCGCTTCGCAGCGCTTCCATCGATGAGGAGCACCGTACTATTGTGAGTGCGGTGGTCCAGAAGGTTCAGTCCGCCCAGAGTGGACTGAGTGAAGCTTGTGCCAGCCTTCTAACAGGCTTTGAGGTAAGTGTTAAAATATAGGAAAAATATTACCGCATAGACAGTAGCCCCTGATGCTCTGTTCGGTGTTCACAAAGAAAAGCCGAACAAAGGATCAAACAATATCGCAGGAGTCTAATATAAGTATGTCAATATGCGTATGCAGGCTTCGCTGCTGGCATCTGCCACACTGATTGCGGAGGTCGCCGCACTGAAGCAGGACCTCGAGGGGTCCAAGAAAGAGCTCGGCCTTGCCAAGAGGCAGCTCGAGGAGAACAAGGGTAAGTAATACCCTGTCTATGTATATATAAAAGAAGACGCGATTGCAAAATGACAGGATCATCGTATATTTGCCAGGGGCCACGACCGAGGTGGCGACCCTGAAGCAAGCGCTAACCGAGGCCGAAGACAAAGCGGCCAAGGAGCGGACCGAGCGGGAAAGGCAAGAAGCACGGGTGGGCGAGGTGCAGCAAGAGCTTCAGGCTCTCATGTCGAAGCATGAGGCGTTGGAGCGTGACTCGAAGACGCGAGAGTCCGAGCTTGCCGCTTCCCGTGAAAGTGCAAAGAGTGCCAAGGCCGAAGCATAGAAGGCCCTCCAGGAGATTGATGCGATGAGGAAGATAGCGGCGGGTAAGGCATTCTATATGCAAAGCAAGTATGTGAAAGTAAATTACCTGTTACTTACCCGAATCCAGAGCTCTCCAGGAGCATTCGCAGATTTGCCCCGCAGCGTGTCAGATGCCGCAACTTTTTACCAGGCCGAGGAGGGAAGCTCAACAACGAAGTTGTTCTGGGCCCAATATACTGGGACCAAACACCCGGTGCCTATGAGCGACCAGCTAAAGCAGCTGGTCGAGCTGCACAAGGCGGCCAAACAGGCCATGAAGGGATTTATAGTCCGGCTGTGGCCTGGCGACGCCCTTCCGAACAGCTACTTTGGCTTAGTGAGGCGGCTTGGTGATGCCTGCCCACGGCTGGAGGTCGTCAAGCGGTATGTCTGCATCGAAGGTGCACGCCGGGCTTTCACCCGCGTGAAGGTGCAATGGGCCAAGCTGGACGCCGTGAAGCTGATCAAGGAGGGACCGCCGCAGGGCAAGGAGCATCGCACCCCCGAAATTTATTATCAGGGTGTCCTGAAAGGTGCCCGTCTTGTAGCGGACGAATGTTCAAAGGATGTAATATTTGAGTAGACTTGCTCGTGTGATCCTATATGATGAAAACTTGTTTCATGCGCTATGCAACGCTTGTTTGAATTTAAAATATTACCTTCTGTTTGGCTGTTTATCCAATCTGAGAGATGGCTAGTCCTCGGCTTCTGCCCCCATGCCACGAGTGCTGGGGTGTTCGGGATAAACCTGAGCACTCTTGTTCCCATTTTTGGGTCCTTTGAGGGAGGTGCTCAGCACAGCGAACAAGGAAATCGGACTAATAATGCTTTATCACTCTCACTTAGCCATAGAATTCTATAATTTTAAATTTCGGCGAAGCCCCTGGTATTCGGAAGGCCGAATTCGGGGCGCGATACACGCCTTTAAGCCGGACAGGACCGGCTCCTCGCTCTAAGCGGCATAAGTCTTTAGGGACTCGAAACCTCGCCGAACAGCGACCAGTCTCTCGCCTTATCATGACAATCAGTTTTAGCTTTCTCTACTAAGGTGCTTAGCCCAGCAGAACCAGGGCACAATCATAGTAGTTCTCCTAGCGCTACCTTAGCCGATAGAGCGGAACGTAAGGTATCAAAACATAGGAGCCGGGCAAACCCAACATTTGACCAAAGACATGATTCGGAGCTGATGCATATAATGCTATAAGTTCGGGGTGCCGCACTTGTGAAAGTGTTCGGACTTCTCACACCATATTGTGGGGTACTTAAGCCCCTAGTGTTTTGGCCATACCAAAGTGTATGGTTGCAAGGTGTCATTAATGAACACATATGTATAAAACAAGAATGCAATAATAGTCGTAATGTTATGCGTTGTTTATTCAAAGAAGTGCGTTAAAGTAGAATGGCCTTACCCGCTACCCGAGATCCGCCGGTTTTGACACCGACATTGGTGCTTTCATTGAGAGTTCCTCTGTGTCGTCGCCGTTAGGCTTGATGGCTCCTTCTATCATCCTTAGCGATGCAGTCCAGGGTGAGGCTTTTCTCCCCGGACAGATTTTTGTATTCGGCGGCTTTGCACTGCGGGCCAATTCGCTTGGCCATCTGGAGCAAATCGAAAGCTACGCCCTTGGCCATCAGGTCAGGTTTGGAAGCTTAAACTACACGGCCGATATCCGCGGAGACTTGATCTTCGACGGATTCGAGCCTCTGCCTTCTGCGTCACGCGGTCATGATGAGTACGATTTAGCTCTACCATCCGACAATGTTTAGGAGATCGCATCGGCAGCCGCTCCGACCCTCAATTCGGAGCCAGTTGCTCCGTCCATGGATGGGTGGATGGACCCCTCCACGGAGGCCTTACCCTCATCGGCGATCGAGCCGAACATCAACCTTACTCTGCACGAGAGCCGTGTTGACAAACTGTCGGATCTCTCTCCGGCCATGGACTCCGAACCGTCTGTGCCCGTTCCTAGCGAATCCAATTGGGCTCCGATCATGGAGTTTACCTCCGCGGATATTTTTCAGCACTCGCCCTTTGGAGACATACTGAACTCGTTAAGGTCTCTCTCCTTGTCAGGAGGATCCTGGCCGAACTATGTCTGGCAGGATTGGGATGCAGACGACGAAGAAATTCATGGCCCGCCCACCACCCACTTAGTAGTCATTGTCGATGACTTAAGCGACATGCTCGACTTCGAATCTGAAGACATCGACGGTATGGACGACGATGTGGGAGACGAAGATGAACCACTGCCCACAGGGCACTAGACAGCCACCTCATCATACGATATATACATGGTGGACACACCCAAAGAAGGCAATGGCGACGAGACCGCGGGAGATGACCCCTCCAAGAAGCAACCCAAGTGCCGACATCAGCGGCGCCGCTCTAAGTCCCGCCAAGGAAAAAGTGGTGATACCGGCACAGGAGATAATAACACTCCGGATAGTGCCGAAGATAACAACAATCCCCTCCAGCAAGATTTCGAGCAGGAGGATGGAGGAGCCAACCCTCCTGAGAGAGAGGCAGACGGAGAAGCGGAGGATGATAATTACATGCCCCCTCCGAAGATGAGGTAAGCCTCGGCGATGACGAATTCGCCATGCCAGAGGATCCCGTCGAACAAGAGCACTTCAAGCGCCGGCTTATGGCCACGGCAAATAGCCTTAAGAAAAAGCAGCAGCAGCTTCAAGCTGATCAAGATCTGCTAGCTGATAGATGGACTGAAGTCCTCGCGGCCGAGGAATATAAACTTGAGCGCCCCTCCAAGAGTTACCAAAAATGCAGGTTGCTACCTCGACAGGAGGAAGAAGCGTATGACGCGGCTGATCGGCCACCTCGTGGCCGTGATAGAGAGGCATTCTAGCCAAAAGCTCAGCCCGCACCCCGACGCCATTCAAATAAAAGGCATGGGGAAATATGCCAGACCTGTGAGACGTATTGGAGGACAAAGCAAAACATGCAAGATCGATCTACGGATCACGAGGGCGCGCCACTATGCGAGACGATAAACGTCACGCCGGATACAGTAAAAGTCAATCCGGCCAGGCCGAACACAGCGGGCAAGACCCATTCGAGCTGCGTCGCGATATAGCCCAATACAGAGGCGTCGCACACCCCCTATGCTTCACAGAAGAAGTAATGGATCATCAAATCCTAGAGGGTTTCAAACCCATAAATATTGAATCATACGACGGCACAACAGATCCTGCGGTATGGATCGAGGATTTCCTCCTCCACATCCACATGGCCCGCGGTGATGACTTACACGCCATCAAATACCTCCCACTAAAGCTCAAAGGACCAGCGCGGCATTGGCTTAACAGCTTGCCAGCAGAGTCCATTAGCTATTGGGAAGATCTGGAGGCCGCATTCCTCGACAACTTTCAGGGCACTTATGTGCGACCACTAGACGCCGATGACTTGAGCCACATAATTCAGCAGCTAGAAGAATCGGCCAGGCAATTCTGGACACAGTTCCTAACAAACAAAAATCAAATTGTCGACTGTCCGGATGCAGAGGCCCTAGCAGCCTTCAAGCATAACATTCGCGACGAGTGGCTTGCCCGGCACCTTGGACAGGAAAAACCGAAATCTATGGCAACCCTCATGACACTCATGACCCGCTTCTGTGCGGGAGAAGACAGCTGGCTAGCTCGCAGTAACAACATATCAAAAAACCATGGTACTTCGGATACCAAGGACGGCAATAGCAGGTCACGTCACAATAAACATAAGCGCCGCATTAACAGCGACAATACTGAGGATATGGCAGTCAATGCTGGATTCAAAGGCTCTACACCCGGTCAGCGGAAAAAGCCATTCAAAAGAAGCACTCCGGGCCCGTCCAATTTGGACCGTATACTCGATCGCTCGTGTCAAATACACGGCACCCCCGACAAGCCAGCCAACCACACCAACATGGATTGTTGGGTGTTCAAGCAGGTCGGCAAGTTAATTGCCGAAGATAAAGATAAGGGGCCACATAGCGATGGCGAGAAGAGCCCCGGCAGCCGAACATCGAAGGACAGAAAAGGTTCCCCCCACAAATGCGGACGGTGAACATGATATACGCAACCCACATCCCCAAGAGGGAGCGGAAGCATGCGCTCAGGGACGTATATGCGTTGGAGCCAGTCGCCCCAAAGTTCAACCCATGGTCCTCCTGTCCGATCACCTTCGATCACAGGGACCACCCCACTTGTATCTGTCATGGCAGATTCACCGCACTGGTCCTAGACCCAATCATTGACGGATTTCACCTCACTCAAGTCCTTATGTATGGCGGCAGCAGCTTGAACCTGCTTTATCAGGATACAGTGCGCAAAATGGGTATAGACCCCTCAAGGATCAAAACCACAAAAACAATCTTTAAAGGCGTCATTCCGGGTGTAGAGGCCCATTGCACAGGCTCAATACACTGGAAGTGGTCTTTGGATCCCCGGATAACTTCCGAAGCGAAGAATTAATCTTTGATATAGTCCCGTTCCATAGTGGTTATCATGCACTGCTCGGGCGAATCGCATTTGCGAGATTCAATGCGGTACTGCATTATGCATACCTCAAGCTCAAGATGCCAGGACCTCGTGGGGTTATTACAGTTAATGGAAACACAGAGCGCTCTCTCCGAACGGAGGAGCACACTGCGGCCCTCGTAGCAGAAGCGCAAAGCAGCATCTCAAGGCAATCCACCAGTTCGGCATTTCAAGACCCGGACACCTTCAAGCGTGCTCGGAGTAATCGGCAACTAGACCGCCTGGCATGATCTGAGCTCGTGTAGCAATGTGGCCCCCACCCCAGTCCCAGCCAAGCGGCAAAATCCATGCCACGCGTACATAATTATGCATTAAAAATACCATGGGCACAGGTGGGGAGGGGGGCACAACTACGGCACGCCCCAAGAGGCGGCCTAAACCGCACTAGGGGCTTCCCGCTTTGTTATTTTTCTCTTTCAGGACTTCAATCTCTGGAAACCTTGTCCGGCAGCATGATTGTCGAACACATGATGCAGCAACCAAGAGATGTAGAAAGCTACGTCACACCACGGAACTCCCAGGTGGATTACGATAACGAGTGAAATATTTGCTTCAATACTATTCCTTGGCTTGCCCTTGGAAGGGACATAGTCCTACTTTTTGCTTATCGCACTATCTGTATCATTCTGCTTTAACGCACCTCTTTGAATAAACAATGCATAACATTACGACTACTATTGCATTCTTGTTATATATATATATATATGTTCATTAATGACACCTTGCAACCGTACACTTTGGTACGGCCAAAACACTAGGGGCTTAAGTACCCCACAATATGGTGTGAGAAGTCCGAACACTTTCACAAGTGCGGCACCCCGAACTTATAGCATTATATGCATCAGCTCCGAATCATGTCTTCGGTCAAATGTTGGGTTTGCCCGGCTCCTATGTTTTGGTACCTTACGTTCCTCTCTATCGGCTAAGGTAGCGCTAGGAGAACTACCGCGATTGTGCCCCGGTTCTGCTGGGCTAAGCACTGATACGTCTCCAACGTATCTATAATTTTTGATTGCTCCATGCTATATTATCTACTGTTTTGGGCAATATTGGGCTTTATTATCAACTTTTATATTATTTTTGGGACTAACCTATTAACTAGAGGCCCAGCCTAGATTTGTTGTTTTATGCCTATTTCAGTGTTTTGAAGAAAAGGAATATCAAATGGAGTCGAAACGGAACAAAATCAACTAGAGAAGTTATTTTTGGAAGGAAACCTACCGGATAGACTTGGACCCTATGTCAGAAGATGAAGGAGGTGCTCACGAGGGTAGGGGGCGCGCCCCCTGCCTCGTGGCCCCCCCTTCAGTCCACTGACGTACTCCTTTCACCCATATATACCTACGTATCGTAAAACTTCCAGAACGGAGATTAGATCGGGAGTTCCGCCGCCAAAAGCCTCCGTACCCACCGAAAACCAATCTAGACCCGTTCCGGCACCCTGCCGGAGGGGGCAATCCTTCTTCGCTGGCCATCTTCATCATCCCGGTGCTCTCCATGAAGAGGAGGGAGTAGTTCTCCCTCAGGGCTGAGGGTATGTACCAGTAGCTATGTGTTTGATCTCTCTCTCTCTCTCTCTCTCTCTCTCTCTCTCTCTCTCTCGTGTTCTCGAGGTGATACGATCTTGATGTATCGCGAGCTTTGCTATTATATTTGGATCCTATGATGTTTCTTCCCCCCTCTACTCTCTTGTAATGAATTGAGTTTCCCCTTTGAAGTTATCTTATCGAATTGAGTCTTTAAAGATTTGAGAACACTTGATGTATGTCTTGCCGTGGATATCTGTGGTGACAATGGGATATCACGTGATTCACTTGATGTATGTTTTGGTGATCAACTTGCGGGTTCTGCCCATGAACCTATGCATAGGGGTTGGCACACGTTTTCGTCGTGATTCTCCGGTAGAAACTTTGGGGCACTCTTTGAGGTCCTTTGTGTTGGTTGAATAGATGAATCTGAGATTGTGTGACGCATATCGTATAATCATACCCACGGATACTAGAGGTGACATTGGAGTATCTAGGTGACATTAGGGTTTTGGTTGATTTGTGTCTTAAGGTGTTATTCTAGTACGAACTCTAGGGCTGTTTGTGACACTTATAGGAATAGCCCAACGGATTGATTGGAAAGAATAACTTTGAGGTGGTTTCGTACCCTACCATAATCTCTTCGTTCGTTCTCCGCTATTAGTGACTTTGGAGTGACTCTTTGTTTCATGTTGAGGGATAGTTTTATGATCCAATTATGTTAGTATTGTTGAGGGAACTTACACTAGCGAAAGTATGAACCCTAGGCCTTGTTTCAACACATTGCAATACCGTTTACGCTCACTTTTATCACTTCTTACCTTTCTGTTTTTATAATTTCAGATTACAAATACCTTTATCTACTATCCATATACCACTTGTATCACCATCTCTTTGCCGAACTAGTGCACCTATACAATTTACCATTGTATTGGGTGTGTTGGGGACACAAGAGACTCTTTGTTATTTGGTTGTAGGGTTGCTTGAGAGAGACCAGCTTCATCCTACGCCTCCTACGGATTGATAAACCTTAGGTCATCCACTTGAGGGAAATTTGCTACTGTCCTACAAACCTCTGCACTTGGAGGCCCAACAACGTCTACAAGAAGAAGGTTGTGTAGTAGACATCAAGCTCTTTTCTGGCGCTGTTGCCGGGGAGGTTAGCGCTTGAAGGTATATCTTTAGATCTTGCAATCGAGTCTTTTAGTTTCTTTTTTATCACTGGTTTGGTCTATAAAAGAAAACTATAAAAAATGGAATTGAGTTTGTCTCATACACTTCACCTTTTTAATATCTTTCGTGAGTATGATGGAAAGCATAGTTGTGCTCAAGTGCTAGAAGATGTCACAGCCCTAGCTTAGCTTTGCTTACTCTTGCATGATCATCATGGCATCATGTTTATTTTTTTATGAAACTGAAATGGGGATGACAGAACCCCCAGCACCCCCCTTAAACCAACTAGGGTTTACTAAAATCTTTTTCAATAATTTCAAAATGCCCTTTAAAAATGTTCATCATTTCTGGATCAAGGTGGAAGCATCTACAGAAAATGGTTGACATTTTTGCAGGACATATTTGGACTTTGAATTAATTCAACCATATTTGAATTGGAGCTATTTAAATGCTATATATATTTTAGATGCTCCAAAAATGTTGGAAATTGTTAAGGGTCACTGGAATAACTCAGAAAGCACCCATACTTATTTCCAGGATTTTATGAATGGTTTACTATTTAATTTAAACCAGAACAGAAAACAGAAATTAGAAAAGGTAACAGAAATAAAAGAGAGAGACAGAGGAGCTACCTGGGCTTACTTGGCCACTTACCTCGGCCCAGCACTGTAGCTGGCCTAGCCCAGCCGTCGCACCGTCTTCAACCTCCTGCCAGTAGGCAGGAAGGCGTGTGCTCGCCGCGCGCCGGCACGCGTCGGCCACCTCCTGCCTCCCTGCCTGTCTACCCATCGCCCTGAGGATGCAACTTCCTCCCTCTCGACCCTCTCACTCTCTCCCGCGCCTTCTCCCCCTCCTCTGGCTCCCCCTCTTCCCCACCGAGCGGAGCTCGTCGCCGCCGCTCGCTGCTGCCGCAGCCACCGCCTCCCCCTCACTTCTCCGACGTGCCCACGAGCTTCGCCTCGACTTCCTCATCCTCTCCACCAAGCCATGGAGCTACGGACGCGCCACAACATCGCCAGCATCGCCGTTTCCATCGCCGGCCACCATGGATTCTCGTCGTCGATTCAGGAGCTACCGGACGTCCCCGAGCCCGCTGAGACCGCCGTCTGACTCCCTGTGAGCTCCGCCGTCGTTACCCACTCTTCCCCGCGTCGTTTCCTTGCCGTAGTGCCATTCCTCGATATCACCGAAGCTCACCGCCGCCCGGCCTTGTCACCACCGTCGCTTGAGCTCGAACGAGTCGTGCCCGTGCACCTCACCGAGCTCCTGAAGACCCCAGGAGGCTACACAGTGTTTTACTTCGCTCGCCCGTGCTCCGGAACGCCGTTTCCGCCGAGGTCCGAACTCCGGCCGCCGCAGCCGAGCTCGCCGGCGTCAGCTATGGCCATCCCAGCTACTGCTGCTTGCTAGAACGGATGCGCGCATGTGCCAGCAATCCGTAGCTGCAAACGGCGTGCCAAACCGTCGACCGCGGGCAAATCCCGAGCCCTCCGCCGTCTCAGGCTTCGCCGGCGACAAGCCGCGGGTCAACTCCGGCGAGTTGACCCGGGGGTTTGACCCCGTTTGACCAGGGTTTGACCACCCAGGGTCACTGACGCATGGGGCCAGCCCTGCTAATTAACCCAGGTTAGTGTTAATTATTTAGTTAGTTAATTAGCCTTTGACATGTGGGCCCATGCCTTAACTAAACTAGATTAGGTTTATTTTAATTTAATTAACCTTGTTAGTTAACTGTGTCACTGACGTGTGGACCCCACTGTCAGGTTTGACTTGGACCAGCCCCTTTGACCCGCCGACATCATGCTTACGCATTGCTGACGCAGTTAACCGTTTTTTGGATTAAAAATAATTCAGAAAATTCCAAAAATTAGTATAAACTTCTAAAATTCATAGAAATTCAACCGTAACTCCAAATGAAATAAATTATATATGAAAAATGATCAGAAAAATCCAAGGAATCTGAATATGGAATTTTCATACATGTTTGAACAACTTAACCTCACTGTTTAGTCCAAAACATGAGAATGCACTATTTGAATCCATAGTTTGAATTTGAATTTGAACCTAGTGTTCAAACCAACTCCATTTAACTTGTTGCTAGTTGCATTAGCTCAATCAATAGCATATTGCCATGTCATGATCATGCATCATATTGTTGCATCGCATTGATTGTGTTCTTCCTTGTTAGCCGGTAATTGTCCCCTCTCGGTGGACGCTGCTCCGACGCTGTGATCGTTGACACTTATGAAGACTCATTGTTATCTTCAGAAGTGCCAGGCAAGCAAAACCCCCTTGTTCATTCCGATACAATCCCACTCTCTCGCTCTTGCTCTCTTTTACTGCATTAGGACAACAACAATTCAACTGTTACATGCTGCGGTAGTTGAACCCTTTTCCTCTGCATGACCTGTCATTGCCACAGTAAATAGATGAAACCCACTAGCATGAGTAGGAGTTGTTTGAGCCCTGATGTGCCTACTCATTCATGTTTGTTTGTCATGCCTTCTACTGCTTAGAGTTGAGTCAGGTCTGAGTCATCGGGGATGAATTGGAGGTGTGTAAACATGTGCTACTGTTGAGAGCTAAGTGTGTGAACACGATTTGGTAAAGGTGGCGGTGAGAGGCCATGTAGGAGTACATGGTGGGTTGTCTCATTGAAGCCGTCCTCAGGAACTGAGTTTTGTGTTTGTGATCCATGAAACAGTTACTACCACGCATTGGGCCCGAAACCAATGGACCCTCTCGGCTTCTTAATCACCCTAGTACTCTGTCCAGGAGTTACAACTAGTTTCTGGTGTTTGTAGGTTATGTGTTGGCAGCCGTGTGTAGCGCTGACCCTAGGGGTGGGCTATGATGCGGTAGATACACCGTGGCATGGTGTACCGGGCGCCCGTTTGGTGTCTCGGGAACCCTGTTCACATCGTTCGGGGCCGTATGTGGAAACCTCGGTCGGACTCCCTGCGGATGGAACCTGGATAGGCGATAAACCTAGACTAGAGACTTGAGTGTTTAGGTAGGCCGTGGCCGACACCCTCGTTGGGCTTCCGCTTGAAGGTTGCCGAGTACATGTCGTGTAAACGGCGGTAAGTGGTGAGAGTGTGTGTGAAGAAGTACACCCCTGCAGGGTTAACATCATCTATTCGAATAGCCGTGTCCGCGGTAATGGACTTCTGGGTTGCCTATAACAGTTCATAGACAAGTGAAAGTGGATACTCTAAAACTCGCAAGATAAGTGTGAGTGCTATGGATGGCCTTCTCGTAGGGAGACGGGAGCGGATCCATAGTGGTGTATTGAATGGTGAATATGTGGACTCGTGTGCGCCACCTCAAAAGATTTACTTGTAGTCGTAGTTCAGGTTAGCCACTGAGTCAAAAGCTGGCTTGCTGCAGTTAAACCCCACCATCCCTTTTGTTGATAATGATGCATATGTAGCTAGTTCTGATGTAAGTCTTGTTGGGTACATTTGTACTCACGTTTGCTTAATTTATGTTTTGCAGAGAGACGTCAGTATCACTAGTAGTTCCGCTTGGACTCCGACGTTTAGCTTGTTACCTCAGCTACGATCTTGTACCTTGGGAGGGTCTGGTAGATAGTCAGGCTTCTCAGCCCTTTTCATTTGTAGATGTCTGTACTCAGACATGTTAAGCTTTTGCATGTGCTTTGATTTGTATGCTACGATTGTTGGGTCATGGGACCCATGTTTGTAATATCTCGCTCCTCGGAGCCTAATGAATAAATACTTGAGTCGTAGAGTTATGTTGTGATGCCATGTTGTATTTACACATATCGAGCATATTATGTGTATGATTGAAATGCTTGGTATGTGTGGGATCCGACAATCTAGTTGTTTATCCTTGGCAGCCTCTCTTATGGGGAAATGTAGTCTAGTGCTTCCATGAGCCATAGTAGTCCGCTACATCCCGGTTCATCAGAGTCCTGCTAGCCCAGCACTACTGCTCAGGACACTTGATTGGCTGGCTTGTGTTTCACTTCGTTCCTGTGTCTGTCCCTTCGGGGAAATGTCACGCGGTGACATCCGGAGTCCTGCCTAGCCTGCTACAGCCCAGGTTCCCGGAGTCCTGTTAGCCCAGTGCTACAGCCCGGATTCACACGCTGCTGACCGACATGCTCGATGCGTTTCATGTATGCATGTTCCCATAGGTTGGTGCCGCTATGGGTTCACGACTAGCCATGTCGGCCCGGATTCTCTGTCATATGAATGCTAGCGACACTATCATATACGTGAGCCAAAAGGCGCAAACGGTCCCGGGCCATGGTAAGGCAACACCCGTGGGAATACCGGGCGTGAGGCCGCAAAGTGATATGAGGTGTTACCGGCTAGATCGATGTGACTTGGAATCGGGGTCCTGACAGTGTTGGTATCAGAGCCTGACTGCCTGTAGGATTACCAAGCCAAACTGGTCGAAGTTGAGTCTAGAAATGCTTTAGTTATATAAGGGAATTGATTGTGGAAGGGAACGTAAGGCTCTTTTTACTCCTTATACCTCATGGCCTTCTGATCTGAGTCAACCTCTTCTCTTCTACGGGGATTAAGAACTAGATCTGCTCATCTATCTATCAGGATGACGAGTTACTATGTTAGAGACTTATAGGATTGATGTATTCAAGCCTCTGTTCAGTTCCTACTACTTCCATGTGTTCTTAGTTGATCTCAGAACCTTGATATGGTGGTGTTGAGTGGTCATGCCACTATTTTACAGAATGTCTCAAATATTTTTGAGCATTTACAGCCGTTATGTTGTCCGAGTCATCCCAGGTTTCTAAACAGTCTGATGCATTTGCAAATCTCTTCATCCCGTTTCCGATGTCCTTTTGGGCCAGATTAAGCACACTAATCGGTCTGTTGAGGTACTCCATTGCCTTGATATATATGTTGGAGCTAGTATTATGACCCTAGGCATTCTAGCGAACCACCCACTAATCTAGCAATGCTTTATATCCCCAGTGTGAAAATTCTGGCTACCTTTCTTGAAAGCATCCCGTGATGTTATTTAGTTAGTAGGTATTCTACTACTGGGTTTTGAACCCGAGATTCACCCTACTTCATGTTGTTAGTATTTGCTAGTTCCCTTAAGATATTAGTAACCATGTGATAGTCCTCGAGGTCTGTGGTATATCGTTCTTCCAATACCCTGAGCCAATATGGCAGAAGTTATTTGAACCAAAACATCACAATTAGAGTACTCTTGAGGAGTTCTCCATTCATAATTGTGACTCTGCTAGTCTTACCTCTCTGCATGGGTTATCCGGAAGAAATATGTTGAGCTTTGTTCAACATACTAATCTGTGCATCCACAACTCAGAAAGATATATGTTCCTTGAGTTGATCCTCCTCAGCTGTATTCCGACCCTAGTCTATCAATTGATAGTCAGGAATAGCTGTGCATTCGTGTTCATCGATGCCTATTATTCTTGTGGTCCGTTAAGCCATTCTATTCCAGAATGACTAGGAGAAACAAGCTCCAATACCTCATTCATTTCTAGGATTGGGTCAAGGCAGTTGTATTCCGCGGATCAAATGCCAATCCAGCTTTTGCTCTATTCTACCTTGGAGTGTTACCATCTTTATGTCAAGAATGTCATGAGAATTGCACCACCTCTTATGAATTCTTGACGCAGTGATACTTCTTGCTGTCACTATTCATTCCTCGGTCCCGTGTTGTTGCAACCGGAATGCCGACAAGAGAACCATCATGTGTGAAATTTATACTCCTAGCAACCGTGTTGCTTGGTAGTTAATGGACAATATTCTCATTCTTAGTGTGATGGTTATTAAATCATCATCCTAAAATTGATCGTGCTACCTAGTCTTTATTTCTGGTACACTCTTCGATCAATGAGTGAGGATTATTCAACCCCTTGCTTATTTGATCAGATCGTCTTGCCTTGAACAGCAAGATTGTTCTCGAGCTTAGTAACATATTGGTGGTTCGTGATTTTCCGAAGATCTTCTCGGAAGTATTACTTGGTTGTCACCTGACCGCTATGTTGAGCTCTTGATCAAGTTGGTTTTCTTGTAAACCACCCCTTCTCTAAGAATCCGTGTTGGATATCCCTGAGCTGGTTGGTTAAGCTAAACAACAACTTGGAGAGTTGGAAGATAAAAGCTTGTCTGACTTAGTTCATGTTAAGGGATATCTTTTTGTGTGTGTGTGTGTGTTGAAGAAAGATGATATCTCCATCAATTGGTCCTCGTGATCAGTTGTTGGATCTATTGCCTTGTCAAAACTTTGACTTGAGTATGGGCTATCGCAAGTCAAATTAGAACCAACGATGTTCGTAATGTTGTCTTACTCGTGGTTGATCCCTCGAGCATACACCATTACATATTTTGGTCTGTCCAATGCTATCACCGTGTTCACATGATGGTGGAGGTCCAGTGATATGGAAATTCCGATGAGTTGCTGTTGAGCCCATCCGCAACATTTTGTCTCCCCCATGGGTCATGTTGAACATCAACCTAGTGTTGGAAACTTTGTAAGCAATGTCTTCGTGTCCCGTTCATGAAGCTTATGCTTGGATGGAAGAAGTGACTTCCTCGAATTCATGTGCTTTAGGTGCAAGTTGCCGTCGTGAATTCGAGAAAGTTTGTTTTTGTTTCCTCTGGTACCATCCCAAGTCAGTCATGCATGTGCGAAGTGTGCTATGGTTTGACAAGCTCGCTACCTCCATTCCATTTGTATTCTCTATCACACCAAGCCACTGGCTGATTTGTTTAAGGAAAATAAGTTTCTTCATAAGAGCTAATCATATGACTTATGCAAGGACTTCGATATCCTTGATGATGGTTCCCAACTAGGACTCGGTAGTGTTTCATTGTAAGACTACTATGTGGTCATGCTTGTCTGGGACAACATGTTCACATGTGTTTAGCAGAACCAGCTCATGTTTTGGAGCTTACTACCATAGTCCATTTCCTGAGAATCTCGCAATGACATCTTGTCGATTTGTGTTGCAAACTTTCATTTTCTTTTTAGGCTCGATGAGTCTGGAATATCCTAACACCAACCAGATCTGAATCTCAGGCAGATATGATGGTTGGAACGTACTCCAAGAACTATATTGTTGGTCCCTCTGTAACCGGTAACGTGGATGTCGTGGCCAACACACCTAACCGGAAGGCCTATTATTGTAGTATCCTGGTAGAAGAAGTTGGTCACCTCCCCATAAGGATCTTGCAGGATCTGCCTCCGTAGTTATTCCTTATGGATTCTTGAGCTTCCGAAGTCCGACCTTTTACTTGATGTTCTAGATATCAAACCATATCTATGAATGGATTATGCTAGCACATCAAGGAGAACATTAGAGGCAGAGTGCTAAATGTCTCTCGGTCGATCGTCCAGATTCTATTCCCTTAGCCTCGCTAAGGGAAGATCTGAGAAGGTGTTATCTTCCTTTGTATCCACATCATCCATCACTAGTCATCATGGTAGTATGTTGTGTTGCCAGGATCCTTGCCACGGATGTTGGTAGAACCTTGATGAATATGGAAATGCTCAAGTTGTTGAGAGCACGCGTTAGCAAAATCATCCCTTGCATTGTCTTCAACAAGGTAGTTCACATCATCCATCCTAGTCCGAGTATGCCATCTCTTCGAGCTATCTCAAACGATCAATTGTAAATTGCCTTAAGCTGGTATGAAGAGTTTCAATGATCTCTGAATCAAAAGTAATTCTTTTTGCCACTTAAGGGAATATTTCTGCGAGTCACCTTCCTTAAGATGTCTCGTTATGGTATCATGGCAATTATCTCCTTGCTACTTTGAAACCATGCACCATCCTACTTAAGAGCGGAATTATTGCCTACCAAATTTGAACCTTTATCATCCGCTTCTTTCCATCACCCCTGATGTGTGTTTCGTGTCTCATCTCAAGAGATGTTTTATATCTCACTCCATGAGTTGATCTTGAGTGCTCGATCTCCGAGGAGATCGATTACTGTAGAATTTCATTCTGCCGTCGTCATGCTGGATGAAGATCCCAAAAGCAAAGACGTTAAGATCAAGATGACGCAATGAGTCAACATCCTCGGGAAGGGCAGTTGGATCGAGAAGATTGCGATAGTTTTGTGACCCCCTTCCTTCTTACCTCACGTCTTGAATCTCGGGCCGAGATTCTTGTTTAGTGAGGGTGAGTTGTCACAGCCCTAGCTTAGCTTTGCTTACTCTTGCATGATCATCATGGCATCATGTTTATTTTTTTATGAAACTGAAATGGGGATGACAGAACCCCCAGCACCCCCCTTAAACCAACTAGGGTTTACTAAAATCTTTTTCAATAATTTCAAAATGCCCTTTAAAAATGTTCATCATTTCTGGATCAAGGTGGAAGCATCTACCGAAAATGGTTGACATTTTTGCAGGACATATTTGGACTTGGAATTAATTCAACCATATTTGAATTGGAGCTATTTAAATGCTATATATATTTTAGATGCTCCAAAAATGTTGGAAATTGTTAAGCGTCACTGGAATAACTCAGAAAGCACCCATATTATTTCCAGGATTTTATGAATGGTTTACTATTTATTTTAAACCAGAACAGAAAACAGAAATTAGAAAAGGTAACAGAAATAAAAGAGAGAGACAGAGGAGCTACCTGGGCTTACCTGGTCACTTACCTCGGCCCAGCACTGTAGCTAGCCTAGCCCAGCCGTCGCACCGTCTTCAACCTCCTGCCTCCCTGCCTGTCTCCCCATCGCCCTGAGGATGCCACGCACTCCCTCTCAACCCTCTCACTCTCTCCTGCGCCTTCTCCCCCTCCTCTGGCTCCCACTCTTCCCCATCGAGCGGAGCTCATCGCCGCCGCTCGCTGCTGCCGCAGCCACCACCTCCCCCTCGCTTCTCTGACTTGCCCACGAGCTTCGCCTCGACTTCCTCATCCTCTCCACCAAGACATGGAGCTACGGATGCGCCACAACATCGCCAGCATCGCCGTTTCCATCACCGGCCACCGTGGATTCTCGTCATCGATTCGAGAGCTACCGGACGTCCCCAAGCCCGCTGAGACCGCCGTCCGACTCCCTGTGAGCTCCGCCGTCGTTACCCACACTTCCCCGCGTCGTTTCCTTGCCGTAGTGCCGTTCCCCACCGTCACCGAAGCTCACTGCCGCCCGGCCTTGTCGCCACCGTGGCTTGAGCTTGAACGAGTCGCGCCCGTGCGCCTCACCGAGCTCTTGGCGACCCCAGGAGGCTACACAGTGTTTTACTTCACTTGCCCGTGCTCCAGAACGCCGTTTCCGCCGAGGTCCGAACTCTGGCCGCCGCAGCCGAGCTCGCCGCCGTCAGCTTCGGCCATCCCAACTACTGCTGCTTGCTGGAATGGATGCGCGCGTGTGCTAGCAATCCGTAGCCGCAAACGGCGTGCCAAACTGTCGACCGTGGGCAAATCCCGAGCCCTCCGTCGTCTCAGGCTTCGCCGGCGACAAGCCGCGGGTCAACTCCGGTGAGTTGACCCGGGGGTTTGACCCCGTTTGACCAGGGTTTGACCACCCTGGGTCACTGACGCATGGGGCCAGCCCTGCTAATTAACCCAGGTTAGTGTTAATTATTTAGTTAGTTAATTAGCCTCTGACATGTGGGCCCATGCCTTAACTAAACTAGATTAGGTTTAGTTTAATTTAATTAACCTTGTTAGTTAACTGTGTCACTGCAGTGTGGATCCCACCGTCAGGTTTCACTTGGACCAGCCCCTTTGACCCGTCGACGTCATGCTTACGCATTGCTGACGCAGTTAACCGTTTTCTGGATTAAAAATAATTCAGAAAATTCCAGAAATTAGTATAAGCTTCTAAAATTCATAGAAATTCAACCGTAACTCCAAATGAAATAAATTATATATGAAAAATGATCAGAAAAATACAAGGAATCTGAATATGGAATTTTCATGCATGTTTGAACAACTTAACCTCATTGTTTAGTCCAAAACATGATAATGCACTAATTTGAATCCATAGTTTGAATTTGAATTTGAACCTAGTATTCAAACCAACTCCATTTAACTTGTTGCTAGTTGCATTAGCTCAATCAACAGCATATTGCCATGTCATGATCATGCATCATATTGTTGCATCGCATTGATTGTGTTCTTCCTTGTTTGCCGGTAATTGTCCCCTCTCGGTAGACGCTGCTCCGACACTGTGATCGTTGACACTGATGAAGACTCAATGTTATCTTCAGAAGTGCCAGGCAAGCAAAAACCCCTTGTTCATTCCGATACAATCCCACTCTATCGCTCTTGCTCTCTTTTACTGCATTAGGACAACAACGATTCAACTGTTACATGCTGCGGTAGTTGAACCCTTTTCCTTTGCATGACCTGTCATTGCCACAGTAAATAGATGAAACCCACTAGCATGAGTAGGAGTTGTTTGAGCCCCGATGTGCCTACTCATTCCTGTTTGTTTGTCATGCCTGCTACTGCTTAGAGTTGAGTTAGGTCTGATTCATCGGGGATGAATCGGAGGTGTGTAAACATGTGCTACTGTTGAGAGCTAAGTGTGTGAACACGATTTGGTAAAGGTAGCGGTGAGAGGCCATGTAGAAGTACATGGTGGGTTATCTCATTGAAGCCGTCCTCAGGAACTGAGTTTTGTGTTTGTGATCCATGAAATAGTTACTACCACGCATTGGGCCCGAAACCAATGGACCCTCTCGGCTTCTTAATCACCCTAGTACTCTGTCCAGGAGTTGCAACTAGTTTCTGGTGTTTGTAGGTTATGTGTTGGCGGCTGTGCGTAGCGCTGACCCTAAGGGTGGGCTATGATGCGGTAGATACACCATGGCACGGTGTACCGGGCGCCCGTTTGGTGTCTCGGGAACCCTGTTCACATCGTTTGGGGCCGTATGTGGAAACCTTGGCCAGACTCCCTGTGGATGGAACCTAGATAGGCGATAAACCTGGACTAGAGACTTGAGTGTTTAGGTAGGCCGTGGCCGACACCCTCGTTGGGTTTCCGCTTGAAGGTTGTCGAGTACATGTCGTGTAAAGGGCGGTAAGTGGTGAGAGTGTGTGTGAAGAAGTACACCCCTATAGGGTTAACATCATCTATTCGAATAGCCGTGTCCGCGGTAATGGACTTCTGGGTTGCCTATAACAGTTCATAGACAAGTGAAAGAGGATACTCTAAAACTCGCAAGATAAGTGTGAGTGCTATGGATGGCCTTCTCGTAGGGAGACGGGAGCGGATCCATAGTGGTGTATTGAATGGTGAATATGTGGACTCGTGTGCGCCACCTCAAAAGAGTTACTTGTAGTCGTAGTTCAGGTTAGCCACTAAGTCAAAAGCTGGCTTGCTGCAGTTAAACCCCACCATCCCTTTGATAATGATGCATATGTAGCTAGTTCTGATGTAAGTCTTGCTGGGTACATTTGTACTCACGTTTGCTTAATTTATGTTTTGCAGAGAGACGTCAGTATCACTAGTAGTTCTGCTTGGACTCCAGCGTTTAGCTTGTTACCTCAGCTACGATCTTGTACCTTGGGAGGGTCTGGTAGATAGGCAGGCTTCTCAGCCCTTTTCATTTGTAGATGTCTGTACTCAGACATGTTAAGCTTCCGCATGTGCTTTGATTTGTATGCTATGATTGTTGGGTCATGGGACCCATGTTTGTAATATCTCGCTCCTCGGAGCCTAATGAATAAATACTTGAGTCGTAGAGTTATGTTGTGATGCCATGTTGTATTTACACATATCGAGCATATTGTGTGTATGATTGAAATGCTTGGTATGTGTGGGATCCGACAATCTAGTTGTTTATCCTTGGCAGCCTCTCTTATGGGGAAATGTAGTCTAGTGCTTCCATGAGCCATAGTAGTCCGCTACAGCCCGGTTCATCGGAGTCCTGCTAGCCCTGCACTACTGCTCAGGACACTTGACTGGCCGGCATGTGTTTCACTTCGTTCCTGTGTCTGTCCCTTCAGGGAAATGTCACGCAGTGACATCCGGAGTCCTGCCTAGCCTGCTACATCCCGGGTTCCCGGAGTCCTGTTAGCCCAGTGATACAACCCAGATTCACACGCTGCTGACCGACATGCTTGATACGTTTCATGTATGCCTGTTCCCATAGGTTGGTGCCGCTATGGGTTCACTACTAGCCATGTCGGCCCGGATTCTCTATCATATGGATGCTAGCGACACTATCATATACGTGAGCCAAAAGGCGCAAACGGTCCCGGGCCATGGTAAGGCGACACCCGTGGGAATACCGGGCGTGAGGCCGCAAAGTGATATGAGGTGTTACCGGCTAGATCGATGTGACTTGGAATCGGGGTCCTGACAGAAGAAGAAATCTATAAAATGTTTGGCACTAAATCTTTGAATGATGAGCATGATTGCAATGTTGTTAGTATGAATTCCTTGAATATCTATGATGCTAATGATATGCAAATCCACAAGCTTGGGGAAGCTACGTTTAATGAAGATGATATGTTTAGTCCCCCAAGCTTTGATGAGCAAATTTATTATGATGAAAGCATGCCTCCTATCTATGATGATTATTGTGATGACACGGATGCTTTAAAGAATAATAATAACAATGAAACTTGTCATCTTGATTTCAATTTTCAATCCCATGATAGTTACTCTGTTGAGTTTGCTCCCACTACTATTAATGAGAAGAATTTTGCTTGTGTGGAGAGTAATAAAATTTCTATGCTTGTAGATCATGAAAAGAATGCTTTAGGTTCTGGTTATATTGTTGAATTAATTCATGATGCTACTGAAAATTATTATGAGGGAGGAATATATGCTTGTAGGAATTGCAATAATATCAAGTTTCCTCTCTATGTGCTTAAAGTTTTGAAGTTATGCTTGTTTTGCCTTCCTATGCTAGTTGATTATTGCTCCCATAAGTTGTTTTCTCACAAAATCCCTATGCATAGGAAGTATGTTAGACTTAAATGTGCTAGTCATATTCTTCATGATGCTCTCTTTATGTTTCAATTCTTATCCTTTATGTGAGCATCATTGAAATCATCATGCCTAGCTAGGGGCGTTAAACGATAGCGCTAGTTGGGAGGCAACCCAATTTTATTTTAGCTCCTTGCTTTTTGTTACTGTTTAATAATAAATAATCCATCTAGCCTCTGTTTAGATGTGGTTTTATGCTTTTAATTAGTGTTTGTGCCAAGTAGAACCTTTGGGAAGACTTGGGGAAAGTCTTGTTGATTATGCTGTAAAAAACAGAAACTTTAGCGCTCACGAGAACTGCTGCCATTTTTATTTGGAGAGTGATATTTAGTTAATTCTTTTTGCATATGATTAATAGATAAATTCCTCAGGTCGAGAAATTTATTTGAGAATTTTATGAGTTCCAGAAGTATACGTTTGATCCAGATTACTACATACTGTTCTGTTTTTCACAGATTCTGTTTTTCATGTGTTGTTTACTTATTTTGATGCATCTATGGCTAGCAAAAGAGTTTATAAACCATAGAGAAGTTGGAATAAATTAGGTTTAACACCAATATAAATAAAGAATGAGTTCATTACAGTACCTAAGTCGTGATTTATTTTCTTATACTAACGGAGCTTACGAGTTTTCTGTTAAGTTTTGTGTTGTGAAGTTTTCAAGTTTTGGGTAAGGATACGATGGACTATGGAATAAGGAGTGGCAAGAGCCTAAGCTTGGGGATTACCAGGGCACCCCAAGGTAATATTCAAGGATAGCCAAGAGCCTAAGCTTGGGGATGCCCCGGAAGGCATCCCCTCTTTCGTCTTCGTTCATCGGTAACTTTACTTGGAGCTATATTTTTATTCACCACATGATATGCGTTTTGCTTGGAGCATCAATTTATTTTGTTAGGATTTGCTTTCTGTTATTTATAACAATGTTTTGCATATTTTATTTCAATAAAAGTGGCATTGATAGTCTTTACTATGCCTATGTTACAAGTATACATGCTGCTGTTTGAAAACAAAAAGTTTACCGCTGTTGAAATAATCCCCTAGAAAAGTAAGAATGTGATAAAATGTTGAAATCTTTTGCACATTAAGATCTGATAAATTTACTACAGTGGGAATTTTCTTTCATAATTTTTGGAGCTAGGGAAGTATGGATGTTGCAGCATTCTTTACAGACTATCCTGTTTAGGCAGATTGCTGTTATGTTTGCATTGTTTGCATATGTTTGCTTCTTTAATGATTCTATTAGAGGATAGGACTATTAAATATGCAGAGGCATTTAGTATGCAATGTTGAATAATAATTTTAGTGATTTTCTACAGTAGAGTATGATAAGGTTTTTGCAATGGTTTATACTAACTTATCTCACGAGTCCTTGTTGAGTTTTGTGTGGATGAAGCTTTTGAGATTTAGGGAGACCGTGATATGAGAGGAATTAAGGAGACACAAAAGCTCAAGCTTGGGGATGCCCAAGGCATCCCAAGATAATATTTCAATAATTCTCAAGCATCTAAGCTTGGGGATGCCCCGGTTGGCATCCCACCTTTCTTCTTCAACAATTATCGGTTAGTTTCGGTTGATCCTAAGTTTTCGCTTCTTCACATGATGTTTGCCATTCTTAGAATATCATTTTATTTTGCTTTGCTTTCTGTTTGAATAGAATACCAAGATCTGAAATTAGTAAATGTTAGAGAGTCTTCACATAGTTGCATAATTATTCGACTACTCATTGATCTTCACTTATATCTTTCGGAGTAGTTTGTCATTTGCTCTAGTGCTTCACTTATATCTTTTAGAGCATGTTGGTAGTTTTATTTTGAAGAAATAGATGAACTCTCATGCTTCACTTATATTATTTTGAGAGTCTTAATAGCATGGTAATTTGCTTAAAATCCTAATATGCTAGGTATTCAAGAATAATAAAATTCTCTTATGTGTGTGTTGAATACTAAGAGAAGTTTGATACTTGATGATTGTTTTGAGATATGAGGATGGTAATATTAGAGTCATGCTAGTTGAGTAGTTGTGAATTTGAGAAATACTTGTGTTGAAGTTTGTGATTCCCGTAGCATGCACGCATGGTGAACCGTTATGTGGTGAAGTCGGAGCATGATTTATTTATTGATTGCCTTCCTTATGAGTGGCAGTCGGGGACGAGCGATGGTCTTTTCCTACCAATCTATCCCCCTAGGAGCATGTGCATAATACTTTGCTTTGATAACTTCTAGATTTTTGCAATAAGTATATGATTTCTTTATGACTAATGTTGAGTCCATGGATTATATGCACTCTCACCCTTCCACCTTTGCTAGCCTCTCTAATACCGAGCAACTTTCGCCGGTATCATACACCCACCATATACCTTCCTCAAAACAGCCACCATACCTACCTATTATGGCATTTCCATAGCCATTCCGAGATATATTGCCATGCAACTTTCTACCATTCCGTTATCATGACACATTCATCATTGTCATATTGCTTAGCATGATCATGTAGTTGACATCGTATTTGTGGCAAAGCCACCGTTCATAATTCTTTCATACATTTCACTCATGAGTCATTGCACATCATATAGAGTCATATCTTGTTCTAAGTATCAAGTTGTAATTCTTGAGTTGCAAGTAAATAAAAGTGTGATGATCATCATTATTAGAGCATTGTCCCAGTGAGGAAAGGATGATGGAGACTATGATTCCCCCACAAGTCGGGATGAGACTCCGGACGAAAAATAAATAAAAGAGGCCAAAGAAGCCCAAATAAAAAAAAGAAAGAAAAGAGGCCATAAAAAAAGAGAAGGCCCAAATAAAAAAAATAGATAAATAAATAAAAAAATGAGAGAAAAAGAGAGAAGGGGCAATGCTACTATCCTTTTACCACACTTGTGCTTCAAAGTAGCACCATGATCTTCATGATAGAGAGTCTCCTATGTTGTCACTTTCATATACTAGTGGGAATCTTTCATTATAGAACTTGGCTTGTATATTCCAATGATGGGCTTCCTCAAAATGCCCTAGGTCTTCGTGAGCAAGCAAGTTGGATGCACACCCACTAGTTTCTTTTGTTGAGCTTTCATATACTTATAGCTCTAGTGCATCCGTTGCATGGCAATCCCTACTCACTCACATTGATATCTATTGATGGGCCTCTCCATAGCCCGTCGATACGCCTAGTTGATGTGAGACTATCTTCTCCTTTTTGTCTTCTCCACAACCACCATTCTATTCCACCTATAGTGCTATACCATGGCTCACGCTCATGTATTGCGTGAAGATTGAAAAAGTTTGAGAACATCAAAAGTATGAAACAATTGCTTGGCTTGTCATCGGGGTTGTGCATGATTTAAATATGTTGTGTGGTGAATATGGAGCATAGCCAGACTATATGATTTTGTAGGGATAGCTCTCTTTGGCCATGTTATTTTGAGAAGACATAATTGCTTATTTAGTATGCTTGAAGTATTATTATTTTTATGTCAATATGAACTTTTGTCTTGAATCTTTCGGATGTGAATATTCATATCACAAGTAAGAAGAATTACATTGAAATTATGCCAACTAGCATTCCACATCAAAAATTATCTTTTTATCATTTACCTACTCGAGGACGAGCAGGAATTAAGCTTGGGGATGCTTGATACGTCTCCAACGTATCTATAATTTTTGATTGCTCTATGCTATATTATCTACTGTTTTGGGCAATATTGGGCTTTCTTATCCACTTTTATATTATTTTTGGGACTAACCTATTAACCGGAGGCCCAACCCAGATTTGTTGTTTTATGCCTATTTTAATGTTTCGAAGAAAAGGAATATCAAACGGAGTCGAAACGGAACAAAATCAACTGGAGAAGTTATTTTTGGAAGGAAACCTACCGGATAGATTTGGACCCTATGTTAGAAGATGAAGGAGGTGTTCACGAGGGTAGGGGGGCGCACCCCCTGCCTTGTGGCCCCCCCTTCGGTCCACCGACATACTCCTTTCACCCATATATACCTACGTACCGTAAAACTTCCAGAACGGAGATTAGATCGGGAGTTCCGCCGCCAGAAGCCTCCATAGCCACCGAAAACCAATCTAGACCCATTTCGGCACCCTGCTGGAGGGGGCAATCCTTCTTCGGTGGCCATCTTCATCATCCCGATGCTCTCCATGAAGAGGAGGGAGTAGTTCTCCCTCGGGGCTGAGGGTATGTACCAGTAGCTATGTGTTTGATCTCTCTGTCTGTCTCTCTCTCTCTCTCGTGTTCTTGTGGTGATACGATCTTGATGTATCGCGAGCTTTGCTATTATATTTGGATCCTATGATGTTTCTTCCCCCCTCTACTCTCTTGTAATGAATTGAGTTTCCCCTTTGAAGTTATCTTATCGGATTGAGTCTTTAAAGATTTGAGAACACTTGATTTATGTCTTGCCATGGATATCTGTGGTGACAATGGGATATCACGTGATTCACTTGATGTATGTTTTGGTGATCAACTTGCGGGTTCCGCCCATGAACCTATGCATAGGGGTTGGCACACGTTTTCGTCGTGATTCTCCGGTAGAAACTTTGGGGCACTCTTTGAGGTCCTTTGTGTTGGTTGAATATATGAATCTGAGATTGTGTGACGCATATTGTATAATCATATCCACGGATATTTTAGGTGCCATTGGAGTATCTAGGTGACATTAGGGTTTTGGTTGATTTGTGTCTTAAGGTGTTATTCTAGTATGAACTCTAGGGCTGTTTGTGACACTTATAGGAATAGCCCAACGGATTGATTGGAAAGAATAACTTTCAGGTGGTTTTGTACCCTACCATAATCTCTTCGTTCGTTCTCCGCTATTAGTGACTTTGGAGTGACTCTTTGTTTCATGTTAAGGGATAGTTTTATGATCCAATTATGTTAGTATTGTTGAGGGAACTTACACTAGCGAAAGTATGAACCCTAGGCCTTGTTTCAACACATTGCAATACCGTTTACGCTCACTTTTATCACTTCTTACCTTTCTGTTTTTATAATTTCAGATTACAAATACCTTTATCTACTATCCATATACCACTTGTATCACCATCTCTTCGCCGAACTAGTGCACCTATACAATTTACCATTGTATTGGGTGTGTTGGGGACACAAGAGACTCTTTGTTATTTGGTTGCAGGGTTGCTTGAGAGAGACCATCTTCATTCTACGCCTCCTACGAATTGATAAACCTTAGGTCATCCACTTGAGGGAAATTTGCTACTGTCCTACAAACCTCTGCACTTGGAGGCCCAACAACGTCTACAAGAAGAAGGTTGTGTAGTAGACATCAAGCTCTTTTCTGGCGCTGTTGCCGGGGAGGTTAGCGCTTGAAGGTATATCTTTAGATCTTGCAATCGAGTCTTTTAGTTTCTTTTTTATCACTAGTTTGGTCTATAAAAGAAAACTATAAAAAATGGAATTGAGTTTGTCTCATACACTTCACCTTTTTAATATCTTTCGTGAGTATGATGGAAAGCATAATTGTGCTCAAGTGCTAGAAGATGTCACAGCCCTAGCTTAGCTTTGCTTACTCTTGCATGATCATCATGGCATCATGTTTATTTTTTTATGAAACTGAAATGGGGATGACAGAACCCCCAGCACCCCCCTTAAACCAACTAGGGTTTACTAAAATCTTTTTCAATAATTTCAAAATGCCCTTTAAAAATGTTCATCATTTCTGGATCAAGGTGGAAGCATCTACAGAAAATGGTTGACATTTTTGCAGGACATATTTGGACTTTGAATTAATTCAACCATATTTGAATTGGAGCTATTTAAATGCTATATATATTTTAGATGCTCCAAAAATGTTGGAAATTGTTAAGGGTCACTGGAATAACTCAGAAAGCACCCATACTTATTTCCAGGATTTTATGAATGGTTTACTATTTAATTTAAACCAGAACAGAAAACAGAAATTAGAAAAGGTAACAGAAATAAAAGAGAGAGACAGAGGAGCTACCTGGGCTTACTTGGCCACTTACCTCGGCCCAGCACTGTAGCTGGCCTAGCCCAGCCGTCGCACCGTCTTCAACCTCCTGCCAGTAGGCAGGAGGGCGTGTGCTCGCCGCGCACCGGCACGCGCCGGCCACCTCCTGCCTCCCTGCCTGTCTCCCCATCGCCCTGAGGATGCAACTTCCTCCCTCTCGACCCTCTCACTCTCTCCCGCGCCTTCTCCCCCTCCTCTGGCTCCCCCTCTTCCCCACCGAGCGGAGCTCGTCGCCGCCGCTCGCTGCTGCCGTAGCCACCGCCTCCCCCTCACTTCTCCGACGTGCCCACGAGCTTCGCCTCGACTTCCTCATCCTCTCCACCAAGCCATGGAGCTACGGACGCGCCACAACATCGCCAGCATCGCCGTTTCCATCGCCGGCCATCGTGGATTCTCGTCGTCGATTCGGGAGCTACCGGACGTCCCCGAGCCCGCTGAGACCGCCGTCTGACTCCCTGTGAGCTCCGCCGTCGTTACCCACTCTTCCCCGCGTCGTTTCCTTGCCGTAGTGCCATTCCCCGCCATCACCGAAGCTCACCGCCGCCCGGCCTTGTCACCACCGTGGCTTGAGCTCGAACGAGTCGTGCCCGTGCACCTCACCGAGCTCCTGAAGACCCCAGGAGGCTACACAGTGTTTTACTTCGCTCGCCCGTGCTCCGGAACGCCGTTTCCGCCGAGGTCCGAACTCCGGCCGCCGCAGCCGAGCTCGCCGGCGTCAGCTCCGGCCATCCCAGCTACTGCTGCTTGCTGGAATGGATGCGCGCGTGTGCCAGCAATCCGTAGCCGCAAACGGCGTGCCAAACCGTCGACCGCGGGCAAATCCCGAGCCCTCCGCCGTCTCAGGCTTCGCCGGCGACAAGCCGCGGGTCAACTCCGGCGAGTTGACCCGGGGGTTTGACCCCGTTTGACCAGGGTTTGACCACCCTGGGTCACTGACGCATGGGGCCAGCCCTGCTAATTAACCCAGGTTAGTGTTAATTATTTAGTTAGTTAATTAGCCTTTGACATGTGGGCCCATGCCTTAACTAAACTAGATAAGGTTTATTTTATTTAATTAACCTTGTTAGTTAACTGTGTCACTGACGTGTGGACCCCACTGTCAGGTTTGACTTGGACCAGCCCCTTTGACCCGCCGACATCATGCTTACGCATTGCTGACGCAGTTAACCGTTTTCTGGATTAAAAATAATTCAGAAAATTCCAAAAATTAGTATAAACTTCTAAAATTCATAGAAATTCAACCGTAACTCCAAATGAAATAAATTATATATGAAAAATGATCAGAAAAATCCAAGGAATCTGAATACTGAATTTTCATACATGTTTGAACAACTTAACCTCACTGTTTAGTCCAAAACATGATAATGCACTATTTGAATCCATAGTTTGAATTTGAATTTGAACCTAGTGTTCAAACCAACTCCATTTAACTTGTTGCTAGTTGCATTAGCTCAATCAACAGCATATTGCCATGTCATGATCATGCATCATATTGTTGCATCGCATTGATTGTGTTCTTCCTTGTTTGCCGGAAATTGTCCCCTCTCGGTAGACGCTGCTCCGACGCTGTGATCGTTGACACTGATGAAGACTCATTGTTATCTTCAGAAGTGCCAGGCAAGCAAAACCCCCTTGTTCATTCCGATACAATTCCACTCTCTCGCTCTTGCTCTCTTTTACTGCATTAGGACAACAACAATTCAACGGTTACATGCTGCGGTAGTTGAACCCTTTTCCTCTGCATGACCTGTCATTGCCACAGTAAATAGATGAAACCCACTAGCATGAGTAGGAGTTGTTTGAGCCCTGATGTGCCTACTCATTCATGTTTGTTTGTCATGCCTTCTACTTCTTAGAGTTGAGTCAGGTCTGATTCATCGGGGATGAATCGGAGGTGTGTAAACATGTGCTACTGTTGAGAGCTAAGTGTGTGAACACGATTTGGTAAAGGTAGCGGTGAGAGGCCATGTAGGAGTACATGGTGGGTTGTCTCATTGAAGCCATCCTCAGGAACTGAGTTTTGTGTTTGTGATCCATGAAACAGTTACTACCACGCATTGGGCCTGAAACCAATGGACCCTCTCGGCTTCTTAATCACCCTAGTACTCTGTCCAGGAGTTGCAACTAGTTTCTGGTGTTTGTAGGTTATGTGTTGGCGGCCGTGTGTAGCGCTGACCCTAGGGGTGGGCTATGATGCGGTAGATACACCGTGGCATGGTGTACCGGGCGCCCGTTTGGTGTCTCGGGAACCCTGTTCACATCGTTCGGGGCCGTATGTGGAAACCTCGGTCGGACTCCCTGCGGATGGAACCTGGATAGGCGATAAACCTAGACTAGAGACTTGAGTGTTTAGGTAGGCCGTGGCCGACACCCTCGTTGGGCTTCCGCTTGAAGGTTGCCGAGTACATGTCATGTAAACGGCGGTAAGTGGTGAGAGTGTGTGTGAAGAAGTACACCCCTGCAGGGTTAACATCATCTATTCGAATAGCCGTGTCCGCGGTAATGGACTTCTGGGTTGCCTATAACAGTTCATAGACAAGTGAAAGTGGATACTCTAAAACTCGCAAGATAAGTGTGAGTGCTATGGATGGCCTTCTCGTAGGGAGACGGGAGCGGATCCATAGTGGTGTATTGAATGGTGAATATGTGGACTCGTGTGCGCCACCTCAAAAGAGTTACTTGTAGTCGTAGTTCAGGTTAGCCACTGAGTCAAAAGCTGGCTTGCTGCAGTTAAACCCCACCATCCCTTTTGTTGATAATGATGCATATGTAGCTAGTTCTGATGTAAGTCTTGTTGGGTACATTTGTACTCACGTTTGCTTAATTTATGTTTTGCAGAGAGACGTCAGTATCACTAGTAGTTCCGCTTGGACTCCGATGTTTAGCTTGTTACCTCAGCTACGATCTTGTACCTTGGGAGGGTCTGGTAGATAGTCAGGCTTCTCAGCCCTTTTCATTTGTAGATGTCTGTACTCAGACATGTTAAGCTTCTGCATGTGCTTTGATTTGTATGCTATGATTGTTGGGTCATGGGACCCATGTTTGTAATATCTCGCTCCTCGGAGCCTAATGAATAAATACTTGAGTCGTAGAGTTATGTTGTGATGCCATGTTGTATTTACACATATCGAGCATATTGTGTGTATGATTGAAATGCTTGGTATGTGTGGGATCCGACAATCTAGTTGTTTATCCTTGGCAGCCTCTCTTATGGGGAAATGTAGTCTAGTGCTTCCATGAGCCATAGTAGTCCGCTACATCCCGGTTCATCAGAGTCCTGCTAGCCCAGCACTACTGCTCAGGACACTTGATTGGCCGGCTTGTGTTTCACTTCATTCCTGTGTCTGTCCCTTCGGGGAAATGTCACGCGGTGACATCCGGAGTCCTGCCTAGCCTGCTACAGCCCAGGTTCCCGGAGTCCTGTTAGCCCAGTGCTACAGCCCGGATTCACACGCTGCTGACCGACATGCTTGATGCGTTTCATGTATGCCTGTTCCCATAGGTTGGTGCCGCTATGGGTTCACGACTAGCCATGTCGGCCCGGATTCTCTGTCATATGAATGCTAGCGACACTATCATATACGTGAGCCAAAAGGCGCAAACGGTCCCGAGCCATGGTAAGGCAACACCCGTGGGAATACCGGGCGTGAGGCCGCAAAGTGATATGAGGTGTTACCGGCTAGATCGATGTGACTTGGAATCGGGGTCCTGACAGTGTTGGTATCAGAGCCTGACTGCCTGTAGGATTACCAAGCCAAACTGGTCGAAGTTGAGTCTAGAAATGCTTTAGTTATATAAGGGAATTGATTGTGGAAGGGAACGTAAGGCTCTTTTTACTCCTTATACCTCATGGCCTTCTGATCTGAGTCAACCTCTTCTCTTCTACGGGGATTAAGAACTAGATCTGCTCATCTATCTATCAGGATGACGAGTTACTATGTTAGAGACTTATAGGATTGATGTATTCAAGCCTCTGTTCAGTTCCTACTACTTCCATGTGTTCTTAGTTGATCTCAGAACCTTGATATGGTGGTGTTGAGTGGTCATGCCACTATTTTACAGAATGTCTCAAATATTTTTGAGCATTTACAGCCGTTATGTTGTCCGAGTCATCCCAGGTTTCTAAACAGTCTGATGCATTTGCAAATCTCTTCATCCCGTTTCCGATGTCCTTTTGGGCCAGATTAAGCACACTAATCGGTCTGTTGAGGTACTCCATTGCCTTGATATATATGTTGGAGCTAGTATTATGACCCTAGGCATTCTAGCGAACCACCCACTAATCTAGCAATGCTTTATATCCCCAGTGTGAAAATTCTGGCTACCTTTCTTGAAAGCATCCCGTGATGTTATTTAGTTAGTAGGTATTCTACTACTGGGTTTTGAACCCGAGATTCACCCTACTTCATGTTGTTAGTATTTGCTAGTTCCCTTAAGATATTAGTAACCATGTGATAGTCCTCGAGGTCTGTGGTATATCGTTCTTCCAATACCCTGAGCCAATATGGCAGAAGTTATTTGAACCAAAACATCACAATTAGAGTACTCTTGAGGAGTTCTCCATTCATAATTGTGACTCTGCTAGTCTTACCTCTCTGCATGGGTTATCCGGAAGAAATATGTTGAGCTTTGTTCAACATACTAATCTGTGCATCCACAACTCAGAAAGATATATGTTCCTTGAGTTGATCCTCCTCAGCTGTATTCCAACCCTAGTCTATCAATTGATAGTCAGGAATAGCTGTGCATTCGTGTTCATCGATGCCTATTATTCTTGTGGTCCGTTAAGCCATTCTATTCCAGAATGACTAGGAGAAACAAGCTCCAATACCTCATTCATTTCTAGGATTGGGTCAAGGCAGTTGTATTCCGCGGATCAAATGCCAATCCAGCTTTTGCTCTATTCTACCTTGGAGTGTTACCATCTTTATGTCAAGAATGTCATGAGAATTGCACCACCTCTTATGAATTCTTGACGCAGTGATACTTCTCGCTATCACTATTCATTCCTCGGTCCCGTGTTGTTGCAACCGGAATGCCGACAAGAGAACCATGATGTGTGAAATTTATACTCCTAGCAACCGTGTTGCTTGGTAGTTAATGGACAATATTCTCATTCTTAGTGTGATGGTTATTAAATCATCATCCTAAAATTGATCGTGCTACCTAGTCTTTATTTCTGGTACACTCTTCGATCAATGAGTGAGGATTATTCAACCCCTTGCTTATTTGATCAGATCGTCTTGCCTTGAACAGCAAGATTGTTCTCGAGCTTAGTAACATATCGGTGGTTCGTGATTTTCCGAAGATCTTCTCGGAAGTATTACTTGGTTGTCACCTGACCGCTATGTTGAGCTCTTGATCAAGTTGGTTTTCTAGTAAACCACCCCTTCTCCAAGAATCCGTGTTGGATATCCCTGAGCTGGTTGGTTAAGCTAAACAACAACTTGGAGAGTTGGAAGATAAAAGCTTGTCTGACTTAGTTCATGTTAAGGGATATCTTTTTGTGTGTGTGTGTGTTGAAGAAAGATGATATCTCCATCAATTGGTCCTCGTGATCAGTTGTTGGATCTATTGCCTTGTCAAAACTTTGACTTGAGTATGGGCTATCATCAAGTCAAATTAGAACCAACGATGTTCGTAATGTTGTCTTACTCGTGGTTGATCCCTCGAGCATACACCATTACATCTTTTGGTCTGTCCAATGCTATCACCATGTTCACATGATGGTGGAGGTCCAGTGATATGGAAATTTCGATGAGTTGCTGTTGAGCCCATCCGCAACATTTTGTCTCCCCCATGGGTCATGTTGAACATCAACCTAGTGTTGGAAACTTTGTAAGCAATGTCTTCGTGTCCCGTTCATGAAGCTTATGCTTGGATGGAAGAAGTGACTTCCTCGAATTCATGTGCTTTAGGTGCAAGTTGCCGTCGTGAATTCGAGAAAGTTTGTTTTTGTTTCCTCTGGTACCATCCCAAGTCAGTCATGCATGTGCGAAGTGTGCTATGGTTTGACAAGCTCGCTACCTCCATTCCATTTGTATTCTCTATCACACCAAGCCACTGGCTGATTTTTTTAAGGAAAATAAGTTTCTTCATAAGAGCTAATCATATGACTTATGCAAGGACTTCGATATCCTTGATGATGGTTCCCAACTAGGACTCGGTAGTGTTTCATTGTAAGACTACTATGTGGTCATGCTTGTCTGGGACAACATGTTCACATGTGTTTAGCAGAACCAGCTCATGTTTTGGAGCTTACTACCATAGTCCATTTCCTGAGAATCTCGCAATGACATCTTGTCGATTTGTGTTGCAAACTTTCATTTTCTTTTTAGGCTCGATGAGTCTGGAATATCCTAACACCAACCAGATCTGAATCTCAGGCAGATATGATGGTTGGAACGTACTCCAAGAACTATATTGTTGGTCCCTCTGTAACCGGTAACGTGGATGTCGTGGCCAACACACCTAACCGGAAGGCCTATTATTGTAGTATCCTGGTAGAAGAAGTTGGTCACCTCCCCATAAGGATCTCGCAGGATCTGCCTCCGTAGTTATTCCTTATGGGTTCTTGAGCTTCCGAAGTCCGACCTTTTACTTGATGTTCTAGATATCAAACCATATCTATGAATGGATTATGCTAGCACATCAAGGAGAACATTAGAGGCAGAGTGCTAAATGTCTCTCGGTCGATCGTCCAGATTCTATTCCCTTAGCCTCGCTAAGGGAAGATCTGAGAAGGTGTTATCTTCCTTTGTATCCACATCATCCATCACTAGTCATCATGGTAGTATGTTGTGTTGCCAGGATCCTTGCCACGGGTGTTGGTAGAACCTTGATGAATATGGAAATGCTCAAGTTGTTGAGAGCACGCGTTAGCAAAATCATCCCTTGTGTTGTCTTCAACAAGGTAGTTCACATCATCCATCCTAGTCCGAGTATGCCATCTCTTCGAGCTATCTCAAACGATCAATTGTAAATTGCCTTAAGCTGGTATGAAGAGTTTCAATGATCTCTGAATCAAAAGTAATTCTTTTTGCCACTTAAGGGAATATTTCTGCGAGTCACCTTCCTTAAGATTTCTCGTTATGGTATCATGGAAATTATCTCCTTGCTACTTTGAAACCATGCACCATCCTACTTAAGCGTGGAATTATTGCCTACCAAATTTGAACCTTTATCATCCGCTTCTTTCCATCACCCCTGATGTGTGTTTCGTGTCTCAGCTCAAGAGATGTTTTATATCTCACTCCATGAGTTGATCTTGAGTGCTCGATCTCCGAGGAGATCGATTACTGTAGAATTTCTTTCTGTCATCGTCATGCTGGATGAAGATCCCAAAAGCAAAGACGTTAAGATCAAGATGACGCAATGAGTCAACATCCTCGGGAAGGGCAGTTGGATCGAGAAGATTGCGATAGTTTTGTGACCCCCCTTCCTTCTTACCTCACGTCTTGAATCTCGGGCCGAGATTCTTGTTTAGTGGGGGTGAGTTGTCACAGCCCTAGCTTAGCTTTGCTTACTCTTGCATGATCATCATGGCATCATGTTTATTTTTTTATGAAACTGAAATGGGGATGACAGAACCCCCAGCACCCCCCTTAAACCAACTAGGGTTTACTAAAATCTTTTTCAATAATTTCAAAATGCCCTTTAAAAATGTTCATCATTTCTGGATCAAGGTGGAAGCATCTACCGAAAATGGTTGACATTTTTGCAGGACATATTTGGACTTTGAATTAATTCAACCATATTTGAATTGGAGCTATTTAAATGCTATATATATTTTAGATGCTCCAAAAATGTTGGAAATTGTTAAGCGTCACTGGAATAACTCAGAAAGCACCCATATTATTTCCAGGATTTTATGAATGGTTTACTATTTATTTTAAACCAGAACAGAAAACAGAAATTAGAAAAGGTAACAGAAATAAAAGAGAGAGACAGAGGAGCTACCTGGGCTTACCTGGCCACTTACCTCGGCCCAGCACTGTAGCTAGCCTAGCCCAGCCGTCGCACCGTCTTCAACCTCCTGCCTCCCTGCCTGTCTCCCCATCGCCCTGAGGATGCCACGCACTCCCTCTCAACCCTCTCACTCTCTCCCGCGCCTTCTCCCCCTCCTCTGGCTCCCCCTCTTCCCCATCGAGCGGAGCTCATCACCGCCGCTTGCTGCTGCCGCAGCCACCACCTCCCCCTCGCTTCTCCGACTTGCCCACGAGCTTCGCCTCGACTTCCTCATCCTCTCCACCAAGACATGGAGCTACGGACACGCCACAACATCGCCAGCATCGCCGTTTCCATCGCCGGCCACCGTGGATTCTTGTCATCGATTCGAGAGCTACCGGACGTCCCCAAGCCCGCTGAGACCGCCGTCCGACTCCCTGTGAGCTCCGCCGTCGTTACCCACACTTCCCCGCGTCGTTTCCTTGCCGTAGTGCCGTTCCCCACCGTCACCGAAGCTCACCGCCGCCCGGCCTTGTCGCCACCGTGGCTTGAGCTCGAACGAGTCGCGCCCGTGCGCCTCACCGAGCTCCTGGCGACCCCAGGAGGCTACACAGTGTTTTACTTCACTTGCTCGTGCTCCAGAACGCCGTTTCCGCCGAGGTCCGAACTCTGGCCGCCGCAGCCAAGCTCGCCGCCGTCAGCTTCGGCCATCCCAACTACTGCTGCTTGCTGGAATGGATGCGCGCGTGTGCTAGCAATCCGTAGCCGCAAACGGCGTGCCAAACTGTCGACCGTGGGCAAATCCCGAGCCCTCCGTCGTCTCAGGCTTCGCCGGCGACAAGCCGCGGGTCAACTCCGGTGAGTTGACCCATGGGTTTGACCCCGTCTGACCAGGGTTTGACCACCCTGGGTCACTGATACATGGGGCCAGCCCTGCTAATTAACCCAGGTTAGTGTTAATTATTTAGTTAGTTAATTAGCCTTTGACATGTGGGCCCATGCCTTAACTAAACTTGATTAGGTTTAGTTTAATTTAATTAACCTTGTTAGTTAACTGTGTCACTGCTGTGTGGATCCCACTGTCAGGTTTCACTTGGACCAGCCCCTTTGACCCGCGGACGTCATGCTTACGCATTGCTGACGCAGTTAACCGTTTTCTGGATTAAAAATAATTCAGAAAATTCCAGAAATTAGTATAAACTTCTAAAATTCATAGAAATTCAACCGTAACTCCAAATGAAATAAATTATATATGAAAAATGATCAGAAAAATACAAGGAATCTGAATATGGAATTTTCATGCATGTTTGAACAACTTAACCTCATTGTTTAGTCCAAAACATGATAATGCACTAATTTGAATCCATAGTTTGAATTTGAATTTGAACCTAGTATTCAAACCAACTCCATTTAACTTGTTGCTAGTTGCATTAGCTCAATCAACAGCATATTGCCATGTCATGATCATGCATCATATTGTTGCATCGCATTGATTGTGTTCTTCCTTGTTTGCCGGTAATTGTCCCCTCTCGGTAGACGCTGCTCCGACACTGTGATCGTTGACACTGATGAAGACTCAATGTTATCTTCAGAAGTGCCAGGCAAGCAAAAACCCCTTGTTCATTCCGATACAATCCCACTCTATCGCTCTTGCTCTCTTTTACTGCATTAGGACAACAACGATTCAACTGTTACATGCTGCGGTAGTTGAACCCTTTTCCTTTGCATGACCTGTCATTGCCACAGTAAATAGATGAAACCCACTAGCATGAGTAGGAGTTGTTTGAGCCCCGATGTGCCTACTCATTCATGTTTGTTTCTCATGCCTGCTACTGCTTAGAGTTGAGTCAGGTCTGATTCATCGGGGATGAATCGGAGGTGTGTAAACATGTGCTACTGTTGAGAGCTAAGTGTGTGAACACGATTTGGTAAAGGTAGCGGTGAGAGGCCATGTAGGAGTACATGGTGGGTTGTCTCATTGAAGCCGTCCTCAGGAACTGAGTTTTGTGTTTGTGATCCATGAAATAGTTACTACCACGCATTGGGCCCGAAACCAATGGACCCTCTCGGCTTCTTAATCACCCTAGTACTCTGTCCAGGAGTTGCAACTAGTTTCTGGTGTTTGTAGGTTATGTGTTGGCGGCTGTGCGTAGCGCTGACCCTAAGGGTGGGCTATGATGCGGTAGATACACCGTGGCACGGTGTACCGGGCGCCCGTTTGGTGTCTCGGGAAACCTTAGCCAGACTCCCTGTGGATGGAACCTAGATAGGCGATAAACCTGGACTAGAGACTTGAGTGTTTAGGTAGGCCGTGGCCGACACCCTCGTTGGGTTTCCTCTTGAAGGTTGTCGAGTACATGTCGTGTAAAGGGCGGTAAGTGGTGAGAGTGTGTGTGAAGAAGTACACCCCTACAGGGTTAACATCATCTATTCGAATAGCCGTGTCCGCGGTAATGGACTTCTGGGTTGCCTATAACAGTTCATAGACAAGTGAAAGTGGATACTCTAAAACTCGCAAGATAAGTGTGAGTGCTATGGATGGCCTTCTCATAGGGAGACGGGAGCGGATCCATAGTGGTGTATTGAATGGTGAATATGTGGACTCGTGTGCGCCACCTCAAAAGAGTTACTTGCAGTCGTAGTTCAGGTTAGCCACTGAGTCAAAAGCTGGCTTGCTGCAGTTAAACCCCACCATCCCTTTTGTTGATAATGATGCATATGTAGCTAGTTCTGATGTAAGTCTTGCTGGGTACATTTGTACTCACGTTTGCTTAATTTATGTTTTGCAGAGAGACCTCAGTATCACTAGTAGTTCTGCTTGGACTCCGACGTTTAGCTTGTTACCTCAGCTACGATCTTGTACCTTGGGAGGGTCTGGTAGATAGGCAGGCTTCTCAGCCCTTTTCATTTGTAGATGTCTGTACTCAGACATGTTAAGCTTCCGCATGTGCTTTGATTTGTATGCTATGATTGTTGGGTCATGGGACCCATGTTTGTAATATCTCGCTCCTCGGAGCCTAATGAATAAATACTTGAGTCGTAGAGTTATGTTGTGATGCCATGTTGTATTTACACATATCGAGCATATTGTGTGTATGATTGAAATGCTTGGTATGTGTGGGATCCGACAATCTAGTTGTTTATCCTTGGCAGCCTCTCTTATGGGGAAATGTAGTCTAGTGCTTCCATGAGCCATAGTAGTCCGCTACAGCCCGGTTCATCGGAGTCCTGCTAGCCCAGCACTACTGCTCAGGACACTTGACTGGCCGGCATGTGTTTCACTTTGTTCCTGTGTCTGTCCCTTCAGGGAAATGTCACACAGTGACATCCGGAGTCCTGCCTAGCCTGCTACATCCCGGGTTCCCGGAGTCCTGTTAGCCCAGTGATACAGCCTAGATTCACACGCTGCTGACCGACATGCTCGATACGTTTCATGTATGCATGTTCCCATAGGTTGGTGCCGCTATGGGTTCACTACTAGCCATGTTGGCCCGGATTCTCTGTCATATGGATGCTAGCGACACTATCATATACGTGAGCCAAAAGGCGCAAACGGTCCCGGGCCATGGTAAGGCGACACCCGTGGGAATACCGGGCGTGAGGCCGCAAAGTGATATGAGGTGTTACCGGCTAGATCGATGTGACTTGGAATCGGGGTCCTGACAGAAGAAGAAATCTATAAAATGTTTGGCACTAAATCTTTGAATGATGAGCATGATTGCAACGTTGTTAGTATGAATTCCTTGAATATCTATGATGCTAATGATATGCAAATCCACAAGCTTGGGGAAGCTACGTTTAAAGAAGATGATATGTTTAGTCCCCCAAGCTTTGATGAGCAAATTTATTATGATGAAAGCATGCCTCCTATCTATGATGATTATTGTGATGACACGGATGCTTTAAAGAATAATAATAACAATGAAACTTGTCATCTTGATTTCAATTTTCAATCCCATGATAGTTACTCTGTTGAGTTTGCTCCCACTACTATTAATGAGAAGAATTTTGCTTGTGTGGAGAGTAATAAATTTCTATGCTTGTAGATCATGAAAAGAATGCTTTAGGTTCTGGTTATATTGTTGAATTAATTCATGATGCTACTGAAAATTATTATGAGGGAGGAATATATGCTTGTAGGAATTGCAATAATATCAAGTTTCCTCTCTATGTGCTTAATGTTTTGAAGTTATGCTTGTTTTGCCTTCCTATGCTAGTTGATTATTGCTCCCATAAGTTGTTTGCTCACAAAATCCCTATGCATAGGAAGTATGTTAGACTTAAATGTTCTAGTCATATTCTTCATGATGCTCTCTTTATGTTTCAATTCTTATCCTTTATGTGAGCATCATTGAAATCATCATGTCTAGCTAGGGGCGTTAAACGATAGCGCTAGTTGGGAGGCAACCCAATTTTATTTTAGCTCCTTGCTTTTTGTTCCTGTTTAATAATAAATAATCCATCTAGCCTCTGTTTAGATGTGGTTTTATGCTTTTAATTAGTGTTTGTGCCAAGTAGAACCTTTGGGAAGACTTGGGGAAAGTCTTGTTGATTATGCTGTAAAAAACAGAAACTTTAGCGCTCACGAGAACTGCTGCCATTTTTATTTGGAGAGTGCTATTTAGTTAATTCGTTTTGCATATGATTAATAGATAAATTCCTCAGGTCCAGAAATTTATTTGAGAATTTTATGAGTTCCATAAGTATACGTTTGATCCAGATTACTACATACTGTTCTGTTTTTCACAGATTCTGTTTTTCATGTGTTGTTTACTTATTTTGATGCATCTATGGCTAGTAAAAGAGTTTATAAACCATAGAGAAGTTGGAATAAAGTAGGTTTAACACCAATATAAATAAAGAATGAGTTCATTACAGTACCTAAGTCGTGATTTATTTTCTTATACTAACGGAGCTTACGAGTTTTCTGTTAAGTTTTGTGTTGTGAAGTTTTCAAGTTTTGGGTAAGGATTCGATGGACTATGGAATAAGGAGTGGCAAGAGCCTAAGCTTGGGGATTACCAAGGAACCCCAAGGTAATATTCAAGGATAGCCAAGAGCCTAAGCTTGGGGATGCCCCGGAAGGCATCCCCTCTTTCGTCTTCGTTCATCGGTAACTTTACTTGGAGCTATATTTTTATTCACCACATGATATGCGTTTTGCTTGGAGCATCAATTTATTTTGTTAGGATTTGCTTTCTGTTATTTAGAACAATGTTTTGCATATTTTATTTCAATAAAAGTGGCATTGATAGTCTTTACTATGCCTATGTTACAAGTATACATGCTGCTGTTTGAAAACAGAAAGTTTACCGCTGTTGAAATAATCCCCTAGAAAAGTAAGAATGTGATAAAATGTTGAAACCTTTTGCACATTAAGATCTGATAAATTTACTACAGTGGGAATTTTCTTTCATAATTTTTGGAGCTAGGGAAGTATGGATGTTGCAGCATTCTTTACAGACTATCCTGTTTAGGCAGATTGCTGTTATGTTTGCATTGTTTGCATATGTTTGCTTCTTTAATGATTCTATTAGAGGATAGGACTATTAAATATGCAGAGGCATTTAGTATGCAATGTTGAATAATAATTTTAGTGATTTTCTACAGTAGATTATGATAAGGTTTTTGCAATGGTTTATACTAACTTATCTCACGAGTCCTTGTTGAGTTTTGTGTGGATGAAGCTTTTGAGATTTAGGGAGACCGTGATATGAGAGGAATTAAGGAGACACAAAAGCTCAAGCTTGGGGATGCCCAAGGCATCCCAAGATAATATTTCAATAAGTCTCAAGCATCTAAGCTTGGGGATGCCCCTGTTGGCATCCCACCTTTCTTCTTCAACAATTATCGGTTAGTTTCGGTTGATCCTAAGTTTTCGCTTCTTCACATGATGTTTGCCATTCTTAGAATGTCATTTTATTTTGCTTTGCTTGCTGTTTGAATAGAATACCAAGATCTGAAATTAGTAAATGTTAGAGAGTCTTCACATAGTTGCATAATTATTCGACGACTCATTGATCTTCACTTATATCTTTCGGAGTAGTTTGTCATTTGCTCTAGTGCTTCACTTATATCTTTTAGAGCATGTTGGTAGTTTTATTTTGAAGAAATAGATGAACTCTCATGCTTCACTTATATTATTTTGAGAGTCTTAAATAGCATGGTAATTTGCTTAAAATCCTAATATGCTAGGTATTCAAGAATAATAAAATTCTCTTATGTGTGTGTTGAATACTAAGAGAAGTTTGATACTTGATGATTGTTTTGAGATATGAGGATGGTAATATTAGAGTCATGCTAGTTGAGTAGTTGTGAATTTGAGAAATACTTGTGTTGAAGTTTGTGATTCCCGTAGCATGCACGCATGGTGAACCGTTATGTGGTGAAGTCGGAGCATGATTTATTTATTGATTGCCTTCCTTATGAGTGGCAGTCGGGGACGAGCGATGGTCTTTTCCTACCAATCTATCCCCCTAGGATCATGTGCATAATACTTTGCTTTGATAACTTCTAGATTTTTGCAATAAGTATATGAGTTCTTTATGACTAATGTTGAGTCCATGGATTATATGCACTCTCACCCTTCCACCTTTGCTAGCCTCTCTAATACCGAGCAACTTTCGCCGGTATCATACACCCACCATATACCTTCCTCAAAACAGCCACCATACCTACCTATTATGGCATTTCCATAGCCATTCCGAGATATATTGCCATGCAACTTTCTACCATTCCGTTATCATGACACATTCATCATTGTCATATTGCTTAGCATGATCATGTAGTTGACATCGTATTTGTGGCAAAGCCACCGTTCATAATTCTTTCATACATTTCACTCATGAGTCATTGCACATCATATAGAGTCATATCTTGTTCTAAGTATCAAGTTGTAATTCTTGAGTTGCAAGTAAATAAAAGTGTGATGATCATCATTATTAGAGCATTGTCCCAGTGAGGAAAGGATGATGGAGACTATGATTCCCCCACAAGTCGGGATGAGACTCCGGACGAAAAATAAATAAAAGAGGCCAAAGAAGCCCAAATAAAAAAAAGAAAGAAAAGAGGCCATAAAAAAAGAGAAGGCCCAAATAAAAAAATAGATAAATAAATAAAAAAATGAGAGAAAAAGAGAGAAGGGGCAATGCTACTATCCTTTTACCACACTTGTGCTTCAAAGTAGCACCATGATCTTCATGATAGAGAGTCTCCTATGTTGTCACTTTCATATACTAGTGGGAATCTTTCATTATAGAACTTGGCTTGTATATTCCAATGATGGGCTTCCTCAAAATGCCCTAGGTCTTCGTGAGCAAGCAAGTTGGATGCACACCCACTAGTTTCTTTTGTTGAGCTTTCATATACTTATAGCTCTAGTGCATCCGTCGCATGGCAGTCCCTACTCACTCACATTGATATCTATTGATGGGCCTCTCCATAGCCCGTCGATACGCCTAGTTGATGTGAGACTATCTTCTCCTTTTTGTCTTCTCCACAACCACCATTCTATTCCACCTATAGTGCTATACCATGGCTCACGCTCATGTATTGCGTGAAGATTGAAAAAGTTTGAGAACATCAAAAGTATGAAACAATTGCTTGGCTTGTCATCGGGGTTGTGCATGATTTAAATATGTTGTGTGGTGAATATGGAGCATAGCCAGACTATATGATTTTGTAGGGATAGCTCTCTTTGTCCATGTTATTTTGAGAAGACATAATTGCTTATTTAGTATGCTTGAAGTATTATTATTTTTATGTCAATATGAACTTTTGTCTTGAATCTTTCGGATCTGAATATTCATACCACAAGTAAGAAGAATTACATTGAAATTATGCCAACTAGCATTCCACATCAAAAATTATCTTTTTATCATTTACCTACTCGAGGACGAGCAGGAATTAAGCTTGGGGATGCTTGATACGTCTCCAACGTATCTATAATTTTTGATTGCTCTATGCTATATTATCTACTGTTTTGGGCAATATTGGGCTTTCTTATCCACTTTTATATTATTTTTGGGACTAACCTATTAACCGGAGGCCCAACCCAGATTTGTTGTTTTATGCCTATTTTAATGTTTCGAAGAAAAGGAATATCAAACGGAGTCGAAACGGAACAAAATCAACTGGAGAAGTTATTTTTGGAAGGAAACCTACCGGATAGACTTGGACCCTATGTTAGAAGATGAAGGAGGTGTTCATGAGGGTAGGGGGCGCACCCCCTGCCTTGTGGCCCCCCCTTCGGTCCACCGACATACTCCTTTCACCCATATATACCTACGTACCGTAAAACTTCCAGAACGGAGATTAGATCGGGAGTTCCGCCGCCAGAAGCCTCCATAGCCACCGAAAACCAATCTAGACCCATTTCGGCACCCTGCTGGAGGGGGCAATCCTTCTTCGGTGGCCATCTTCATCATCCCGATGCTCTCCATGAAGAGGAGGGAGTAGTTCTCCCTCGGGGCTGAGGGTATGTACCAGTAGCTATGTGTTTGATCTCTCTGTCTCTCTCTCTCTCTCGTGTTCTTGTGGTGATACGATCTTGATGTATCGCGAGCTTTGCTATTATATTTGGATCCTATGATGTTTCTTCCCCCCTCTACTCTCTTGTAATGAATTGAGTTTCCCCTTTGAAGTTATCTTATCGGATTGAGTCTTTAAAGATTTGAGAACACTTGATTTATGTCTTGCCATGGATATCTGTGGTGACAATGGGATATCACGTGATTCACTTGATGTATGTTTTGGTGATCAACTTGCGGGTTCCGCCCATGAACCTATGCATAGGGGTTGGCACACGTTTTCGTCGTGATTCTCCGGTAGAAACTTTGGGGCACTCTTTGAGGTCCTTTGTGTTGGTTGAATATATGAATCTGAGATTGTGTGACGCATATTGTATAATCATATCCACGGATATTTTAGGTGCCATTGGAGTATCTAGGTGACATTAGGGTTTTGGTTGATTTGTGTCTTAAGGTGTTATTCTAGTATGAACTCTAGGGCTGTTTGTGACACTTATAGGAATAGCCCAACAGATTGATTGGAAAGAATAACTTTGAGGTGGTTTCGTACCCTACCATAATCTCTTCGTTCGTTCTCTGCTATTAGTGACTTTGGAGTGACTCTTTGTTGCATGTTGAGGGATAGTTTTATGATCCAATTATGTTAGTATTACTGAGGGAACTTACACTAGCAAAAGTATGAACCCTAGGCCTTGTTTCAACACATTGAAAAACCGTTTACGCTCACTTTTATCACTTGTTACCTTGCTGTTTTTATAATTTCAGATTACAAATACCTTTATCTACTATCCATATACCACTTGTATCACCATCTCTTCGCCGAACTAGTGCACCTATACAATTTACCATTGTATTGGGTGTGTTGGGGACACAAGAGACTCTTTGTTATTTGGTTGCAGGGTTGCTTGAGAGAGACCATCTTCAACCTACGCCTCCTACGGATTGATAAACCTTAGGTCATCCACTTGAGGGAAATTTGCTACTGTCCTACAAACCTCTGCACTTGGAGGCCCAACAATGTCTACAAGAAGAAGGTTGTGTAGTAGACTTCAAGCACCTCAGTAGAGAAAGGTAATACTGACTGTCATGATAAGGCGAGAGACTGGTCGCTGCTCGGCGAGGTTTCGAGTCCCTAAAGACTTATGCCGCTTAGAGCGAGGAGCCGGTCCTGTCCGGCTTAAAGGCGTGTATCGCGCCCCAAATTCGGCCTTCCGAATACCAGGGGCTTCGCCGAAATTTAAAATTATAGAATTCTATGGGTAAGTGAGAATGATAAAGCATTATTAGTCTGGTTGCCTTGTTCGCTGTGCTGAGCACCTCCTTTGAAGGACCCAAAAATGGGAACAAGAGTGCTCAAGTTTATCCCGAACACCCCAGCGCTCGTGGCATGGGGGCAGAAGCCGAGGACTAGCCATCTCTCAGATTGGATAAACAGCCAAACATGAGGTAATATTTTAAATTCAAACAAGCGTTGCCTAGCGCATATGAAACAAGTTTTCATCATCGAGGATCACACGAGCAAGTCTACTCAAATATTACATCCTTTGAACATTCGTCCGCTACAAGACGGGCACCTTTCAGGACACCCTCATAATAAATTTCGGGGGTGCGATTCTCCTTGCCCTGCGGTGGTCCCTCCTTGATCAGCTTCACAGCGTCCAGCTTGGCCCATTGCACCTTCACGCGGGCGAAAGCCCGACATGCACCTTCGATGCAGACAGACCGCTTGACGACCTCCAGCCGTGGGCAGGCGTCCACAAGCCGCCTCACTAAGCCAAAGTAGCTATTCGGAAGGGTGTCGCTAGGCCACAACCGGACTATAAAGCCCTTCATGGCCTGTTCGGCCGCCTTGTGCAGCTCGACCAGCTGCTTTAGCTGGTCGCTCATAGGCACCAGGTGTTCGGTCCCAGTATATTGGGCCCAGAACAACTTCTCTGTTGAGCTTCCCTCCTCGGCCTGGTAAAAAGTTGCGGCATCCAACATGCTGCGGGGAAAATCTGCGAATGCTCCTAGAGAGCTCCGGATTCGGGTAAGTAACAGGTAATTTACTTTCACATACTTGCTTTGCATATAGAATGCCTTACCCGCCGCTATCTTCCTCATCGCATCAATCTCCTAGAGGGCCTTCCGTGCTTCGCATTGGCACTCTTTGCACTTTCACGGGCGGCGGCAAGCTCGGACTCTCACGTTTTCAAGTCACGCTCCAACGCCTCATGCTTCGACATGAGAGCCTGGATCTCTTGCTGCACCTCGCCCACCCGTGCTTCTTGCCTTTCCCACTCGGTCCGCTCCTTGGCCGCTTTGTCTTCGGCCTCGGTTAGCGCTTGCTTCAGGGTCGCCACCTCGGTCGTGGCCCCTGGCAAATATACGATGATCCTGTCATCTTGCAATCGCGTCTTCTTTTATATATACATAGACAGGGTATTACTTACCCTTGTTCTCCTCGAGCTGCCTCTTGGCAAGGCCGAGCTCTTTCTTGGACCCCTCGAGGTCCTGCTTCAGTGCCGCGACCTCCGCAGTCAGTGCGGCAGATGCCAGCAGTTAAGCCTGCATACGCATATTGACATACTTATATTAGACTCCTGCGATATTGTTTGATCCTCTGTTCGGCTTTTCTTTGTGAACACCGAACAGAGCATCAGGGGCTACTTTCTATGCGGTAATATTTTTCCTATATTTTAACACTTACCTCAAAGCCTGTTAGAAGGCTGGCATAGGCTTCAGTCAATCCGCTTTGGGTGGACTGAACCTTCTGGACCACCGCACTCATAATAGTACGGTGCTCCTCGTTGATGGAAGCGCTGCGAAGCGCTTCCAGCAGATTGTCCGGCGCCTCTAGATGGACAGAGGTCACCGGCACAGGCGTCTTGCCCCTCTTGGAAGGAGGCCGCCTGCCCGAGTCCGGATCCACTGGAGGTTCCGGCGCGGTGTTCGGCTGAGGGCCGAACTTGGATCCCACAGGGGCCTTGTCCCCGGAGTCCGGAAGGTCGCCTTGAGGTGCCTCTGGGACTGTCTCCCGTTGCCCCGGTGCCTCTTGAGACAATACCTCGTCATCCTCCGCAGGGCAGGGGGAGGTGGCGGTCGGAAGTGGATCGCTATCCATATCCGACGAGCCCAGGGAGCCGTCCGATGATACATCGATACGGGCTCGTGGCGGCCTGCATAATCATATTCGGCATTAGGGGAAGCAGTGCGCAAAAGGATACTATGAGTTACTCTGGTATCCGAATAATTATGACCTCCCCAGGGGCTTGGCCCTGGGTAACCACTCGTCTTCGCCTTCGGCGGCAGTGGTGGAACTGTCCGGAAGGAGAGTCCTTCCCTTCTTGGACCCTCCGGCCTCCCCAGTTGGGGCGGCCTTCCTTTTCTTATCTCCCCCAACTGAAGGGCGAGCATCTTCTTCTTCCTCATCTTCGGGGGAGGAGTGTGACACAGAGTCATCGGACGGTGAGTCTGATGACGCCTGGCATCGGGAACTCTTTCGGTTTCCCTTGGCCTTCTTGGTCTTCTCCGTCACCTTGTAAGGAGCCGGAGTCAGCATCTCCGTCAGGAGAACGCCCGCAGTGTCTTCGGGCAAAGGGGCCGGACAGTTAATCTACCCCGACGTCTCCACCCAGTCCTGTCAAAGGCATGGAGATCAGACCCCGCACATGATTAAGCTAGGGGAAATAAATATCCTACAGGACGTATTGAACTCACCGAACGCGCTAGGCGCTTTGCGCTTAGCCTGCGGTCCTCGGCGAGAGAAGGAGGGACCTCGGCGCCCTTGAACAGCACCTTCCAGACGTCCTTGTGTGTCGTATCGAAGAGCTTGCTCAGAGTCTGGTGTTGGGCCAGGTCGAACTCCCACAAGTTAAAATCCCGTTGTTGACACGGGAGGATCCGGCGGATGAGCATGACCTGGACTATGTTGACAAGCTTGAGCTTCTTGCTTACCATACTCCGGATACATTTCTGGAGTCCATCCAGCTCCACCAATGAACCCCATGACAAGCCCTTCTCTTTCCAGGAAGTGAGCCATGTAGGGAATCCGGATCGAAACTCGGGGGCCGCCGTCCATTTGGCATCGCGCGGCTCGGTGATGTAGAACCACGCCGATTGCCACCCCTTTATGGTCTCCACAAAGGAGCCTTCAAGCCATATAACATTGGGCATCTTGCCCACCATCGCTCCGCCGCATTCTGCTTGTTGGCCTCCTACCACCTTCGGCTTGATATTGAAGGTCTTTAACCATAGGCCGAAGTGAGGCCGGATGCGGAGGAAAGCCTCACACACGACGATGAATGCCGAAATGTTAAGGACGAAGTTCAGGGCCAGATCATGAAAGTCCAGCCCGTAGTAGAACATGAGTCCACGGACGAATGGATGGAGGGGAAACCCCAGTCTGCGGAGGAAGTGGTGGAGAAAAACTACCCTCTTGTGAGGTTCCGGGGTAGGGACGATCTGCCCCGCAGCGGGCAGCCGATGTGCGATATTCGCGGCTAAGTATCTGGCTCCGCGCAGCTTCTTGATATGTCCCTCCATAACGGAGGAAGCCATCCATTTGCCTCCCGCTCCGGACATGTTTGGAGAAGGTTGAGGGAAGGGATGTGGACTTGGGTGTTGGAGCTCGAGTGCGCGAGAATGGATGAGCAAAGTAGGAAGAAGGCGTGGATGAAAAGGTGAATCCTTTTCCCTTTATATGGGTGGCCGAAACTATGCGCCCCCACTAGCCTGGTAAAACTTGCTTATCCCCCAAGCGCCGTAATCGATGGCACAATTGGGTTACCCACGCCCGTATTGATGAGAATCCCGTGATAAGGGGACACGATCTCTACTTTGACAAGACGTGTCAAAAAACTGCCTCGCGTTATGTGCGGGGCTAGTTAAAGGAAAAGGTTCGAATAATCACCGGGCCATGACATAATGTCGTGTTGCCAAGATGTGTCAGCAGATTAGATTTGTGGAAGTATTATTCTCTCTACGGTGGTATGTGGAACTTATTTTGCAGGGTCGGACACTATCCTTGTATTCAAGTTCTTCCATGATGTATTCGGAGGAGGAACCCGCCTTGCAATGCCGAAGACAATACTGCGCGCCGGACTCACCGTCATTGAAAGCCTGGTTCAGGGGCCACTGAGGGAGTCCTGGATTAGGGGGTCTCCGGACAGCCGGATTATATCCTTTGGCCGGACTGTTGGACTATGAAGATACAAGATTGAAGACTTCGTCTCGTGTCCGGATTGGACTCTACTTGGCATGGAAGGCAAGCTAGGCAATACGGATATGTATATCTCCTCCTTTGTAACTGACCTTGTGTAACCCTAACCCTCTCCGGTGTCTATATAAACCGGAGGGTTTTAGTCCGTAGGACAACATACAATCATACCATAGGCTAGCTTCTAGGGTTTAGCCTCTCTGATCTCATGGTAGATCCACTCTTGTACTACCCATATCATCAATATTAATCAAGCAGGACATAGGGTTTTACCTCCATCGAGAGGGCCAGAACCTGGGTAAAACTTCGTGTCCCCTGCCTCCTGTTACCATCCGTCTAGACGCACAGTTCGGGACCCCCTACCCAAGATCCGCCGATTTTGACACCGACAGCATGGAAGGCAAGCTAGGCAATACAGATATGTATATCTCCTCCTGTGTAACCGACTAACCCTAGCCCCCTCCGGTGTCTATATAAACCGGAGGGTTTTAGTTCATAGGACAACATACAATCATACCATAGGCTAGCTTTTAAGGTTTAGCCTCTCCGATCTCGTGGTAGATCAACTCTTGTACTACTCATATTATCAAGAATAATCAAGCAGGACGTAGGGTTTTACCTCCATCAAGAGGGCCCGAACCTGGGTAAAACATCGTGTCCCCTGCCTCCTATTACCATCTGCCTTAGATGCACAGTTCAGGACCCCCTACCCGAGATCCGCCGGTTTTGACACCGAAATTGGTGCTTTCATTGAGAGTTCCACTGTGTCGTCGCCGTAAGGAAGGATACCTTGTCTCGTTGTTAAAAACAACATTACCGTCGAGGGAGCCCTGGCTGTCGGCCAAACTCTCCAGCTTGGCAATTTCATCATGACCGCCTGTTCGGCCACTGCGCCGACGATGACCTCTCGGGTCATCAAAAACAACCTCCACGTCGGCTCGGAATTCGCCGAGCAGATAGATCCAATGGAGCTCTCTTCCCTAAACGAGCTCTTGGATCATATCACCGCCTTGGGAGTCGCTACAGAATATGATCGGATTGGGCTTAAACCCGATCAAAGGGAGATTAACTCTCCACCGGTCACCCATCATATTGCGGTGGTGGAGGAACAATGCGGCGATTCTTCCTCTATCTTGAGGACTAACTATGTCAGGATTCCTGAGCTCTCCGAGATGGATACCCGTTTACGGGAGGACATCACCCAAGCCCTGAACCTAGAGTCAGGCAGCGGGCCAGACTTATCGGGCAACACTCCGGAATCCGAACTTCCAAGATTGGAAACTCCTCGGCCCCTGGGTCTCAGATCGGGTAGGGGTTCGGACTCAAATCCACCCACCCACCCAGACATAAATGATCTTTCACACATCAGGCAAGAGCCCCATGAAATAGTACATCATTATTGGGCCAGATTCCTCCTTGTGATGAACAAGGTTAAGGACTGTCACGAGGAAGACGCGGTCTCATTCTTCTGCAATAATTGCACGGACAAGGGAATCCTTAACACCTTAGGTCGCTGTGACATATCACGCTTTGCTGACTTGGCGTCCATAGTACGAAAGTATTGTGTGATGGAAAGCGCCTGGAAAACCGAAACAAAATTTTGGGATAATCCGGCTCGGAATATACACCCAGTCCGAAGTAAAAGGGTGCACTATCATAAGACACATGAGTTAGTTACAAAGAAACAAAAACCTTCTACAGGGCATCGAACCATATTGGAGGGATGGCTTAACGGACCCTGCAAAATTCATAGTACAGCGGATACCATACCAACACACAACCTTAGAGCATGTTGGATACTCCGGCAGGTGGCCAAAAGTGGTGAGGATCTTCTCATCCCAAATGCCACAGAGCACCATCCCGTGGATAACAATACGGTATTAACAGTCTTTGAAACCTTCGCATCAAATAATAGGTGCAAGCGAACACTCCGCAGCCTCGCCGAAATCTACCACGTGGCAGCAATGAATCCATGGAGTGACACGACTATTACCTTCAATGCCAGTGACGAACCTAAATTCCGAACAGCCCGAGCACCAGCTGCACTGGTCCTCAGTCCAATTGTGGACGGCTTTTGACTCACCAAAGTACTCATGGACGGCGGCAGTGGATTAAACCTCATTTATGAGGAAACTCTTCAAAAAATGGAAATAGACTGGAACCGCATTGAGCAAAGCAACACAACCTTCAGAGGAATCATCCCCAGTCGGGAAGCACACTGTGCTGGGAAAATCACACTAGATGTGGTATTCGGCACGCCGGAGAACTATAGGTCCGAAAAAATTACATTCCAAGTGGCCCCGTTCAGTAGTGGATACCACGCCCTTTTAGGACGAGAGGCGTTCACGATCTTCCAAGCCATACCCCATTATGGGTACATGAAGATCAAAATGCCCGGGCCCAACGTAATCATCACTCTCGCTAGTGATCCAGACACAACACTCTGCGCCGAAAACAAAACAGCCACATTGGCCCTCGAGGCATTATCCGAAGACCTTTCGGCCGAGGAATTAACTGCGCTATGCTCCATAGTGGACAGGGACGACGTGATACTTGACAAGAGATCCATGTCCACCTCTTTTAAACCAGCGGATGAAATAGTCAAATTCCAAGTCCACCCAACGGACCCTACAAAAACAGCCTCCATCGGGGACACAGTTAAACCCCGCCATGGATGCCGCACTACGAGAGTTCCTGTGCGAGAATTGGGACATATTCGCCTGGCACCCCTCAAACATGCCAGGAATCCCACGCAGGCTGGCCGAGCACAGACTCAATATCCTAAAGGGATTCAAGCCGGTCAAGCAGGCTCTTTGGCATTTCTCTGAACCTAAGAGACAAGCTATGGGACAGGAACTATCCAAGTTATTGGAGGCCGGATTCATTAGAGAAATAAAACACCCGGACTGGCTAGCAAACCTGGTGATGGTACCAAAGAAGGACAAATCCTGGCGCCTATGTGTCGACTTCAAGGACCTCAACAAGGCTTGCCCAAAGGATCCCTTCCCCCTCCCCCGCATTGATCAAATTATCGATGCTACCGCAGGACATGAGTCATTGTGTTTCCTCGACGCATACTCCGGCTACCACCAAATCAAGATACGGAGTCCGACCAAGCCGCAACGACATTTATCACACAATACGACCCCTTCTGTTTCAACACAATGCCTTTTGGGCTCAAAGACGCCGGCACAACATATCAGCGCATGATTCAAACATGTCTGGAGAAACAGATCGGCAAAACAATAGAGGCATACGTAGATGATGTGGTCGTTAAAACTAAACACGTCGACTCTCTAATAGACGACTTGAGGCTCACATTCAACGACCTCCGAACATACAACATTGCCGCGACCGGTTTTCCGGGTATTAATTTCCAGAAAATGGCCGTTTTTCTCACCAGCCCCAGGATTACTGTTAGCTGATGAGGCACCAGCTTGATACAGAAATTCCAAGCAAAAATACAAAATGTGTAGTACAAGACCATTGTGGCCTATGAGTACATCAAATGGTTTCTAGTGGTTGAGGGCGGAAGCGGTTTGTGGATCACCATGGTCTATGGGACTCCATTTCCCACAGGAACAGCTGACCAGGTTAACTCCTATCTTCGCGAGGCTGCTATCACCGTTGCTTAGGTCCCGAGGCTGTCATCGCCACGCTCCTCTCCAAGCAAGCAATCTGGCCAAGACAATAGCCAGGGACAAGCCAGTGAGTACTTTGAATGTACTCGCAAACATTAAGAACACAGGTATAATATAATTGATCAACATACACTGAAATATTCTATGATCACATCGTCAGTCATAAATAAAATCTTGATGCATGCAAGCAGGTTATTTATATGCAACCGGAATATGCAATGACAGAATAGAAATAAAATGCACCGATTGGATGCCTGAAGCGACGTCTCAAAAGGATAGTAAAAGTGAGCATGCCTCAGTCGGGCGTCTTAGCGACACCACGTAAGGGGCTTATAAAGTAAATAAAATAACAAGCATGCCACAGTCGGGCGTCTGAGAGACGCCACATAAAGGGCTTATGAGAAACTGAAATAACAAACATGCCACAGTCGGGCGTCTGAGCAACGCCACATAAAGGGCTTATGAGAAAATGAAATAACAAACATGCCACAGTCGGGCGTCTGAGCGACGCCACATAAAGGGCTTATATGAAAATAAAATAACGAACATGCCACAGTCGGGCGTCTGAGCGACGCCGCATAAAGGGCTTATATGAAAATGAAATAACGAACATGCCACAGTCGGGCGTCTGAGCGACACCGCATAAAGGGCTTATAATCATAGTGAATATCCAGGAGCTGGTACCGTCCCAGGGATATTCATTATTTCAAACAATGCAAATGGTTAGTCCATAATGATAACAATCATAACCATCATATATCACATGTCATCATCAATATTCGAGTTTAGTGGTTTCTCCTCCGAAGACCGAGACTAAGACCGACACTTGACCCATCCCAGACTGTAATCCTTAACCATGGACACGGCTATTCGAATAGGTTTAATATCTCTGCAGAGAGTGTACTCTTTACCCACGAGTAACGGATTCCTTTAGTCCATCGGACTAATTCCGTCTACGGTCTTTTAATTGAAACACACCTGACTTGCACACACCAGCTGTTACTCATGTCTGGAATCACCCATGACACCTGTTAAGCAAAACTCTAAGTGGGGAGGCTACAACCTCGCGTAGCATGGGATCAAATTTCTATCGCGCGCTCTAAGGGGTGCCCCCCTCTCGGTCCCAACCGGATATACCCATGCCCCCGAACCAGGTGGCATGCCTACCGGCTACAACCGGTATCTTCCACCATGGCCTCTCTGTACGGTGTGTGCCAAGACAAGGGTTAACAACTTACCGAACCATACCCCACCTACGGCAGGGACCAGTGGCAGCACGAAAACAAGTATGGGGGTTACCGGAACAAGACTCGATCTATGGCCGACTCAGGAGGCTTGTAAATTCCCTGCATGACATGTATATCAAATATATTTCAACCAACAAAATCACCACCCATTATACCATACTATGCCATACCGGACATAACCGTCCCGACGGAGACCGGCGACAAGCTCACGCCTACCCAAGGCAGAGGCTTTCCCGGGTTCCTTTTCGGCATGCATGCAAGGCACATGAGGATGATTACCATCACATGTATATTCATTTCCAACAGCAAGGAAATCACTAATATGCATCCATGCAAATGATCGTATCACCACATAAAATAACGAGTTCTCCGAAATGAGGTGGTGTTATAAACGTGTCAACTAACACACCAAAAATATTATTCCGGGGTTCAGAATGCTTGCCTTCAAGGTGTGGAGAGGTGGGGGTGCTCTCCAAAACTTTTGAAAGTTTTCTTCCTCTCTCCAAAATCCTATTTTCAATAGATTTGAATTAAGACACAATTCCAAAACAGCACAAAAAAAAATTGTTTGAATTTTTTGAAATAAATCTTAAAATAAACTAGACAAAATTTGAGGAAGGTAGGAAAAAGAATCAATTCATTTGGAGTTATATTTAAAAATTTATAGGCAGTCAAAGTTGTGGTCAAAATCTGTTTTTAAAATAAAACAGAAAAGAAAACGTTTCAGAGGGGAATACGCTTTCACACAGAGGAGACGCACTTGAGATTTTACGCCTCCACTTATCCAGCGTGGACGGCGCGTGAGTCACTGATAGTGGGCCCGGGGGACCCACTGGTCAGGTTTGACTAGTCGGCCTCCCTCCTCTTCCTCTGCCCCGAGCAGAGGCGGGACTCCGGCGATGCTCGCCGGTGAACGGCGGCACCGTTCGGGAAACGTAGGTCACCCACGGGCTCAGGGGATCGAGGTGGTCACTCCGGTAGTCGCTGCGGTCTCGGGGGTGGACGGAGCTACCGGCGGCGAGCTCTGCAGCGGACGGTGGCCGTCGGGCAAAGTGATTTTTCTCCCGCGGCGAGTCCCGGTCAAAATCGAGCAGGGGGATGGATACACTAGTAGGAGAGGGAGTTCCTGGTGGAGAGAGTGGAGAGGAGGAGGCTCTGGTGGCGCCGGAATGGCCGGGGCAGTGGCGGCGGCTGCATTCATCGGAGGTGGGGAAGAAGACCTCCCCGGGTCGATTAGCTGCCATGGAGGAACTAGGGGAGCATGCTGAGGCTGCCTCGCGAACGGAACGTGCTCGGGGGCCTCTCTTTATAGCACGTCCAAGTCGGTTCGCGGCGGCCGTGGATAAGTTCGCCGGCGAACCGCCCTACTGTGCTGCAGGGCGACGTGGCGGTGGCTGGTCGGCTCCAGGAGCTACCGACGAACGCTCCACTGTCCATGGAGGCAAGCTGGCGCCCTGTGGTGGTCGGGGCGGTGCCGACCATGGCAGGAGCGGGTGCGGCCGCGGGCGTGCTGCCAAGAGAGCTCTTGTGGCGGCGCTGTAGGGCGCCAGGGGGCTATCGGGGCCTTTGGCGTGACGCGGCGAGAGGGAGAGGATCAGGATGAGCTCGGGGAAGTTTATCCAGGGCGTGCTGGCTCGGGCGCGAGCACGTGCAAAACGCGTGCTCTGCTCGCGCTCCGGGCGTGCACGACATTCGTTCGACGAAATGCCAGGGCGACCAAAACTGCTAGACGGCTAATGCAAATCCACAGGCCTAGGTTAGAGACCGTTAGTAAGCCACTAGACAACTTGGTTAGGACAGGTGGGAAAGTTCACAACACAAACTTACAAACATGCCAAATCTATTCATGCCCACAGGGTGTTTGTCAAAATGCCAGAGGCATCTAGGCAGTTCTTGGAGGGGCGAAAATCTCCAGATAGAAGTCTCTTTGGATGTACAAGAGGGTGGTGAGGTTAGTTTGTAAAAAGCACAAACTTGTTAGTGCAAGTTTTGCAAAACTACAGTTCTGGACAGGAGATAAATGGCATCATTTCATGAACCAAAAACATTCCAATGGGTGCATGCTCCTGGACTTAGGGGTTTGGTAGGGCTGTCTACAAGTAGGAGAAGGCACAAGGTTACTGGAGCAAAAATAAATAGGGTTGCAGTAGAAATCACAAGGCTGGACCAGAATGGAAAAGAGGTTGATTCACTCAAAATTTTCAAAGAACAGCACTATGTTTTTTGCGTAATGTTGAATCATATGTTACTATCAACATCCCATAATTTTGGTGGAGGCTAGAAAGAAATATTTAAATGGGTTGTAGTGCAAAATTGCACTCTGGACCAGAGAAGAAAAATTGATGCAGAGCTCAAAATATTACAAGAATAAAAGATATTTTTGCATAAAAGTGATTTGAAAACATCACATGGCATCTCCAAATTTTGGTTGGAACTTTAAGTGAATTTATCAAATAGTTGTAGTTCAAATATGGCCATGTAACCTTGGAAAAACCATTTTTCAAGAAAATAAAGATCAAGCAAATTAATTATGTAATTAGTTCTACTAATAAAAGAAAAGTTTTTCTTGAGAGGTTAAACAAGTCCAATAACATATTTGAAAAGTTTTCACTTTGAGGAAAAACTCCATAAATCAAGGGAGGAAAAGGTTCAAAAATAAAAAGGGAGCCCAGAAAATAAAAGTTTTAATTTCCTGGCAAAAATTTTAATTAATAAAACAAGGTCAAAAATTTGGGGTGTCACAACACTACCCCCCTTAAGAAAAATCTCGTCCTCGAGATTTGATAAGGGTTGTTTTTTCGAAAATATCTTCCCTGTTAGTTGGAACCAAAAAGCTTACTCATAGCACAAACTTGTGTGGTCGGGGTTGGTTTTTGGTACGCTCAAAGTAAAATGCAACCGTTCACCGACGTACACAAGCATGGTAAAAAAAATCGAGGCGCTCAAGCAAACATCATTCAATCATGGCGACACACAAATACAGGGCGTGGCCGTACTAAGGCTCGGTACTAATCGAGTAAATTAGTCTACTTCGTTCATATCCAAGAGGGCGTGCCTTGTGGATGTCGAGGCTTCTCCACGGGTCTCACCGTCGGAATTAGCTGGAGTGGGTTGAGGGGCTGCAGGCTCGGGGTAGCGATGATGACCATCTCGGGGATTGTTGGCCACAACCCCGTTGGAGTGTGCTCCCAAGAGGCGACGAAGCACTTCTGGGGTCATCAAAGCACCTTGGCCGACGGCTGGGGCAGATCTCAGGGACTCGATCGGGTGTCCAAACAGCACGACTGGGTTGTCGGCGTTGGGCTCGTTCTCTTCTCTCGCCGGGGCTCGACGAACCAGCTCTCCACGAGCTGCGATTAGATCAATGGTGATTTGATCGAACAGTTCCTCTAGTGCACCTACATAGCGCACTAGATGCAACAATGCAGGATCTGTCTCGTGATCTCCGTTGGCAACTTGGGGTGGCCTACCATACCCTTCATGTCTGGGGTAGTAGTGGAACGAGCGACAGTTAACTCTGGGCGACAAGTGCCGGAGATGAACTATAGCTTCTCGAGCAGCTAGTTGAATGGCTTGTGGCTCAAAGGAAGTCGCCCTTCCAGTGAACCTGTAGGGGCACTCGGGTGCTAGACCCCTACCATAGATGTGCACAGTGGCCCAGAATTGACGGCTCTTACCGCTCATGGACCCTTGGTACACAACATATTCCGGGGGCTCTTCTAACGCATAGGCACGACGGGTGAGGTTTGCGAGTATAGTCACAAAGCCTCCAAGGTTGGTTGCTGTGGTCTCATTGTGCACGACGGGGCCATGCATTGTGGCTCGGCTTGGGTAGAGGTTGTGCAGTGTTGGGTTGAGGCTAGCATGCCCTTTTATAGAAAAGGGGATGGAGTCCTCCTTCGCACGCTTGCGAAGAGACTATTCAGGATTCGGTCACTGGCGCATGAGCGACAGGTTAGGTTGATAGGTTGGGCACCGACTGCCAAAAAGGTGTTGGGTCATTGTGTGGCTATCTTGCACGAGAAGCTTAGCTGGCGTTTGGTTATGGCCTGGTGGGTTGGTTTACCTAGATTTTTCGACCCGGCTAGATAGGATTAGCCAATGGTCAGCCTGGCTCTGATACCAAGTCTGTCGCGACCGGTTTTCCGGGTATTAATTTCTAGAAAATGGCCGTTTTGCTCACCAGCCCCAGGATTACTGTTAGCTGATGAGGCACCAACTTGATACAGAAATTCGAAGCAAAAATACAAAATGTGTAGTACAAGACCATTGTGGCCTATGAGTACATCAAATGGTTTCTAGTGGTTGAGGGCGGAAGCGGTTTGTGGATCACCACGGTCTATGGGACTCCATTTCCCACAGGAACAACTGACCAGGTTAACTCCTATCTTCGCGAGGCTGCTATCACCGTTGCTTAGGTCCCGAGGCTGTCATCGCCACGCTCCTCTCCAAGCAAGCAATCTGGCCAAGACAATAGCCAGGGACAAGCCAGTGAGTACTTTGAATGTACTTGCAAACATTAAGAACACAGGTATAATATAATTGATCAACATACACTGAAATATTCTATGATCACATCGTCAGTCATAAATAAAATCTTGATGCATGCAAGCAGGTTATTTATATGCAACCGGAATATGCAATGACAGAATAGAAATAAAATGCACCGATCGGATGCCTGAAGCGACGTCTCGAAAGGATAGTAAAAGTGAGCATGCCTCAGTCGGGCGTCTTAGCGACACCACGTAAGGGGCTTATAAAGTAAATAAAATAACAAGCATGCCACAGTCGGGCGTCTGAGCGACGCCACATAAAGGGCTTATGAGAAACTGAAATAACAAACATGCCACAGTCGGGCGTCTGAGCGACGCCACATAAAGGGCTTATGAGAAAATGAAATAACAAACATGCCACAGTCAGGCGTCTGAGCGACGCCACATAAAGGGCTTATATGAAAATAAAATAACGAACATGCCATAGTCGGGCGTCTGAGCGACGCCGCATAAAGGGCTTATATGAAAAATGAAATAACGAACATGCCACAGTCGGGCGTCTGAGTGACGCTGCATAAAGGGCTTATAATCATAGTGAATATCCAGGAGCTGGTACCGTCCCAGGGATATTCATTATTTGAAACAATGCAAATGGTTAGTCCATAATGATAACAATCATAACCATCATATATCACATGTCATCATCAATATTCGAGTTTAGTGGTTTCTCCTCCGAAGACCGACACTAAGACCGACACTTGACCCATCCCAGACTGTAATCCTTAACCATGGACACGGCTATTCGAATAGGTTTAATATCTCTGCAGAGAGTGTACTCTTTACCCACGAGTAATGGATTCCTTTAGTCCATCGGACTAATTCCGTCTACGGTCTTTTAATTGAAACACACCTGACTTGCACACACCAGCTGTTACTCGTGTCTGGAATCACCCATGACACCTGTTAAGCAAAACTCTAAGTGGGGGGCTACAACCTCGCGTAGCATGGGATCAAATTTCTATCGCGCGCTCTAAGGGGTGCCCCCCTCTCGGTCCCAACCGGATACACCCATGCCCCCAGACCAAGTGGCATGCCTACCGGCTACAACCGGTATCTTCCACCATGGCCTCTCTGTACGGTGTGTGCCAAGACAAGGGTTAACAACTTACCGAACCATACCCCACCTACGGCAGGGACCAGTGGCAGCACGAAAACAAGTATGGGGGTTACCGGAACAAGACTCGATCTATGGCCGACTCAGGAGGCTTGTAAATTCCCTACATGACATGTATATCAAATATATTTCAACCAACAAAATCACCACCCATTATACCATACTATGCCATACCGGACATAACCGTCCCAACGGAGACCGGCGACAAGCTCACTCCTACCCAAGGCAGAGGCTTTCCCGGGTTCCTTTCCGGCATGCATGCAAGGCACATGAGGATGATTACCATCACATGTATATTCATTTCCAACAACAAGGAAATCACTAATATGCATCCATGCAAATGATCGTATCACCACATAAAATAACGAGTTCTCCAAAATGAGGTGGTGTTATAAAAATGAGGGGGATGGATACAATAGGAGGAGAGGGAGTTCCTGGTGAAGAGAGTGGAGAGGAGGAGGCTCTGGTGGCGCCGGAATGGCCGGGGCAGTGGCGGCGGCTGCAGTCATCGGAGGTGGGGAAGAAGACCTCCCCGGGTCGATTAGCTGCCATGGAGGAACTAGGGGAGCATGCTGAGGCTGCCTCGCGAACGGAATGTGCTCGGGGGCCTCTCTTTATAGCACGTCCAAGTCGGTTCGCGGCGGCCGTGGATAAGTTCGCCAGCGAACCGCCCTATTGTGCTGCAGGGCGACGTGGCGGTGGCTGGTCGGCTCCAGGAGCTACCGACGAACGCTCCACTGTCCATGGAGGCGAGCTGGCGCGCTGTGGTGGTCGGGGCGGTGCCGACCATGGCAGGAGCGGGTGCGGCCGCGGGTGTGCCGCCAAGAGAGCTCTTGTGGCGGCGCTATAGGGCGCCAGGGGGCTGTCGGGGCCTTTGGCGTGACGCGGCGAGAGGGAGAGGATCAGGATGAGCTCGGGGAAGTTTATCCAGGGCGTGCTGGCTCGGGCGCGAGCACGTGCCAAACGCGTGCTCTGCTCGCGCTCCGGGCGTGCACGGCATTCGTTCGACGAAATGCCAGGGCGACCAAAACTGCTAGACGGCTAATGCAAATCCACAGGCCTAGGTTAGAGACCGTTAGTAAGCCACTAGACAACTTGGTTAGGACAGGTGGGGAAGTTCACAACACAAACTTACAAACATGCCAAATCTGTTCATGCCCACAGGGTGTTTGTCAAAATGCCAGAGGCATCTAGGCAGTTCTTGGAGGGGCCAAAATCTCCAGATAGAAGTCTCTTTGGATGTACAAGAGGGTGGTGAGGTTAGCTTGTAAAAAGCACAAACTTGTTAGTGCAAGTTTTGCAAAACTACAGTTCTGGACAGGAGATAAATGGCATCATTTCATGAACCAAAAACATTCCAATGGGTGCATGCTCCTGGACTTAGGGGTTTGGTAGGGCTGTCTACAAGTAGGAGAAGGCACAAGGTTACTGGAGCAAAAATAAATAGGGTTGTAGTAGAAATCACAAGGCTGGACCAGAATGGAAAAGAGGTTGATTCACTCAAAATTTTCAAAGAACAGCACTAGGTTCTTTGCGTAATGTTGAATCATATGTTACTATCAACATCCCATAATTTTGGTGGAGGCTAGAAAGAAATATTTAAATGGGTTGTAGTGCAAAATTGCACTCTGGACCAGAGAAGAAAAATTGATGCAGAGCTCAAAATATTACAAGAATAAAAGATATTTTTGCATAAAAGTGATTTAAAAACATCACATGGCATCTCCAAATTTTGGTTGGAACTTTAAGTGAATTTATCAAATGGTTGTAGTTCAAATATGGCCATGTAACCTTGGAAAAACCATTTTTCAAGAAAATAAAGATCAAGCAAATTAATTATGTAATTAGTTCTACTAATAAAAGAAAAGTTTTTCTTGAGAGGTTAAACAAGTCCAATAACATATTTGAAAAGTTTTCACTTTGAGGAAAAACTCCATAAATCAAGGGAGGAAAAGGTTCAAAAATAAAAAGGGAGCCCAGAAAATAAAAGTTTTAATTTCCTGGCAAAAATTTTAATTAATAAAACAAGGTCAAAAATTTGGGGTGTCACAGACATCAAGCTCAATCCGGAAAAATGCATTTTTGGCATACTAGCCGGAAAGCTCCTGGGCTTCGTTGTCTCCAGTAGAGGAATTGAAGCTAATCCGGCCAAAATCCGAGCTCTGTCATAGTTGGCTATCCCAACGGACCTCAAATAAATCCAGAAATTTACTGGATGTGTGGCGGCTCTAAGCCACTTTATCTCCCGCTTAGGAGAAAAGGCATTACCCCTTTATCGCCTCCTTCGGCACACCGAACACTTCGAGTGGACGGACGCTGCCATAGCCGGATAGGAAGAAATAAAATCCATACTGGCAACCAACCCAATCCTGGCCACGCCAGACATCGGCGAACCAATGATGTTGTACATTGCGGCAACTCATCAGGTTGTAAGCGCAGTGCTCGTGGTCGAACGAGAAGCGGACGGACATAAATTCCCTCTTCAAAAGCCGGTATATTATGTATCCACTGTCCTCACTCCATGCAAATCACGGTACCCACATTATCAAAAGATAGCCTATGCGGTATTCATGGCATCTCGGAAGCTGCGACACTACTTTCAAGAGTGTTCGATTACAGTAGCCTCGGAAGTGCCACTTAATGATATTATAAACAACCGCGGCGCCATGGGCCGGATTGCCAAATGGTCCGTTGATCTTCTCCCGTTCAACATAACATACAAACCTCGGAGAGCCATTAAATCGCAAGTATTGGCCGACTTTGTCACCGAATGGACGGAAGCCGAACTCCCTAAAGAGTACGGTGCATACTCCAATTGGATCATGCACTTCGACGGCTCCAAAATGCTGGCTCGTCTGGGGGCTGGCGTCGTCCTGACGTCCCCAACCGGAGATACAGTGCAATACGTACTGCAGATACTATATACAGACTCCAACAACGCAGCCGAATACAAAGCCCTGTTACATGGTCTTCGGATGGCAGTTTCCATGGGCATTCAATGCCTGGAGGTGCATGGGGATTCGAACCTCGCAATATCCCAAATAAATGGAGACTTCGATGCCAAGGATCCAAAGATGGCGGCCTATCGAAACACCGTCCTAAAGATGTCAGCTCGGTTCGAGGGGCTCGAATTTCACCATGTGGCTCGGGAAAACAATCAGGCAGCGGATATCCTCGCCCGCATCGGCGCAAAACGCGATGCGGTCCCCCCGAACATCTTTTTGGAGAGGTTGTTTAAGCCATCGGTGGTATGGGAAGGGGACACCAGTAACAATAGTCCAGACCCGGCCAAAATGCCCGATACCGAACACTCTGACATAATTGGAGGCTCTGCCACCGAAATAACACCTTCAACCCACATCATAATGGCCATCATTGCCCTATGGATAGAACCATTCTTGGCCTACCTAACTAGGCAGGAACTTCCCGAGGACCAAAATGAGGCACGCTGCATAGTGCGGCAATCTAAAGCCTACAGGGTCCACGGTGGAGAGCTGTATAAAAAAGCACTACCGGAGTCCTTCAAAGGTGCATCTCCGAAGAGGAAGGGCGGAAGCTTTTGGCAGAAATTCACACCGGACTCGGCGGCCACCACGCAGCAGCCCGGGCCCTTGTAAGCAAGGCCTTCCGTATAGGTTTTTGTTGGCCGACAGCCCGGGCAGACGCACAGGACTTGGTCCAACGCTGCGTCGGTTTCCAGCTTTTTGCAAACCAAAGCCACATGCCACCCACCGGCCTCCAAACAATCCCCATTACCTGGCCCTTCACGGTCTGGGGGCTTGACATGGTTGGACCCCTTAAAGGGGGAACCCATAAGAAAAAAAATACTTACTGGTCATGGTGGATAAATTCACCAAATGGATAGAAGCCAAACCTATTAAAACAACCGAATCTGGACCGGTGATAGACTTCATATCCGGGGTTGTACACCATTATGGCGTCCCCCACAGCATCATCACTGACAACGGCATGAACTTCACGGCCGACGAGGTAAAACTCTGGTGCAGCAACATGGGCATCAAGCTCGATTATGCTTCCGTCTATCACCCACAAACCAACGGCCAAGTTGAGCGAGCAAATGGTCTTATCATGAGCGGCATTAAACCCAGATTAGGAGTCTAACACGCACTGGGTAGAGGAGCTCGACTCCGTACTCTGGGGGTTGCGGACCACGCCGAATCGTACTACCGGATATACACCCTTCTTTATGGTGTACGACGCAGAGGCAGTTTTGCCCTGTGACATAATTCATGACTCACCTCCAGTGTGCATGTATGAAGAAAGAGAAGCCGAGCTCGATCGGCAGGACAGTTTGGAAACCCTGGAGGAGGAGCGCGACGTGGAAAAAGCCCGTTCCGCATTCTATCAGCAACAGGCTCGCAGATACCAAAGCAGAGAAGTACATGCCAAAACTTATAACGTTGGCGAGTTAGTTCTACGCCTGCCGGAGAAGAAAAAGACCAAGCTCGAGCCCAAATGGGAAGGTCCCTTCATTATTGACCAAGTTCTAACCGGTGGAGTGTACCGTTTGCGGGATGCATCGAATAATCGACTTGAGCCGAACCGATGGAACAGAACCAGGCTCCGAAGATTCTACGCCTAGCGCCAGACTCTATGTTCGTCTCCTTCCTCTGTCCATTTTTTGCATATACGTTATCTGTCTTTTTTCTCTTTCTTTCTTTTATTCTTTCTCAAGGCCTTCAAGGGCCAACTTGTGCCTCGCTTGCACACTATAGATGCGCTAACCGCGCTCATTATACCTGGGGGCTTCTTACACAGAAGCTTAATTATCTATCTGGGCTTCATGCCCTGCACATGTGTTATTCTTCCGCATGTACCTTTTCTTCGCCACTATATGCATCGATATGACTTAAGTTTTGGCCAAGCTGGGTTGCCTAGCTCTTGTATTTATGCCCTACGTTCCCGTTAATTCGGCTAGGGCGTAAGGGGAGCACCTCTACGATTGTTACTGCCAGGTCAGCCGGATGTGTACCTCAGACTGGGTGAAGCCGAAAGCTAGCATTCTTAATGGAATATTCGGTCGGCGAATAAAAGATGATTTTTATTTATTTTCCATATATGCCCCCAGATGTTTTTGCCTGCAGCTCCGCTCGCAGTCTGGACATGCACTTTAGGGCATGTGTACCCAGGGAAAGGAACCCCTAACGGAACTATTCTCCGTGGAAGATGTTTCTTACTACCCATGTACTAGTTGGGTACTTGTCTGTTTAAGCACTAATGACCCCTACGCCTGGTTTCCACGCATACCCCGGTTCTTATATAACTGAGCGGGTATTCGGACACACTCCGGACTATTGGGTCCCGAGGTCGAAGCGAAAAGGTCCGCCATGACAAATGATTTACAATCCGGCTAGAAGGCATTATACATGTCACTTTAATTACATAGTCATGTAGACTGACAAAATTCCTCTTCTATACCATCCAACAGTCGGTCTAGCCTACAATCCTGTTGGGAATACTTTGCGGCTAATTCTACTTGCCCATAGACTAAGCTAACGGGGATCTCTTTCCCATCGGGCCCCACAGGTCCGACCTTGGCCATGTGGTTTGGGTCAGCCTTGGTATACCGTGTCTTCACCATGGCCCAGGCTTCCCTGGCACCTTGACGGCATGCCGATATCTTCCATAGTCGGAAGCCCCGCCGTGCTCCCTTGAGCTTCTCCGCAAGCTCTCCAAGGCCTTCTGGCAGGGAGACTGATGGCCACAAGGCCTGGGCAATACCTTGCATCACCTGCCGAACTTGTTCACGCAGTTGTGAGAGCTCGGATAGAAGATCACCCGCAGACCCGGGCATCACCTCCGCGGGACGACCTGTCAGCATACCTGCAGACATAACTCTGTTAGCCAGCTTCTCCGTCGTCCCCTTTTTAAAGGTTCGTTCAAGCACTTACTGAAAATACCGCATCGAAGCCGCTTATTCTCCTTCTCAGAGTCCGCAAGCTGGGCTCAAACATCTTTCAGTTCCACGCTCAGCTTGGTATTGGCGTCTTGGAGATTGTTTTTCTCCCTCCTGACCTCAGTCAGCACATGTTTGCCAGCCTTTAGCTGTCGTACGGCATGCTAGTCCTCCGGATTCTCTCTGGATTCATTTGCAATATCTATTGTTAGATTTGCAGCCACGCCGCATGCTATATGGTACCTATCATTCTTTGAAACAAATGTTACCAGCTGGGGACTTTTTAGGTTCCTTCAATGCGGCAACGGTGGCCCGAAGTTGGGTCTTGCATTCCTCTAGCTCCTGTGACACTCGAGTATTCTTCTCTGTAAGAACCTGCACAGTAGATGATCCTTAAACCAGTTCTGCTAACTGTTTCAAGTCTCAGGGCTACTGATACATATAATCGTCAGATTTGCTTACCCATACATCCCTTACATACTGGTCTGTGGCTCTGGCTAGACCATTTTGAGCAGCACGGAGGTACGCGTCTCCAGAATTGAAGGCATCAAATGCCTCTAGGGAGAAGCAAGCGTCACGGAGTACGGCTCGGCGACGCCTATGATTCATGGCGCTCTCCACTTCTGAATTTGTAGCGGATAGTCTATCTGCATCCTCTACAGGGGGAGTATCTGGCGTCCGCCCCATGTCGGCTTCCGCCTCTATGTCCGGTCCTCGAGCCCGACTGGTGGAAGCATGATCGGCAGCCTCACCGGACATATTCTGGCGAGTGTTTTTTCTCTTAAAGAAACATGGACATCATTACATTTTGAGAAAGACGACAACCACAGAGCGGGGTTTTTGTCATACCTCTGCGCCGGCGTCTCCTTCCTGACCGCCTTCCTTTTTGGCCCGCCCGGCCTTGGTGCCTCTTGTTGGCGAGTTGCTGCGGGTTCAGCACGGCGTCCCAAATGCCTTCCCTATAAAACACCATATGTATATGGTAGGTGAAGTGTCTAAAAGGGGATCCTAGTTTTTGGAGTTGGGATTTTTGGTTTTTCTTATGTGCGACGCAAGAATCAGTCTGTGATAGTCGGCCGTAATGGCCACCATGGCGTCATCACAGCTTAATTGATAGAACTGCCGGTCTATCAGAACCACGAATATGTCCGGATCTTCTTCGAGTTCGGGACCGAGGGCCTGGTCAGGGTCCTCTGGTTGCGGAGATGGGCTGTTGACCTCCCTTATGGCTTTTCGCAGTTCCTGCAGCAAAATGGCAAGGTGAGTACCTACGACAAAGAATGCGGGAAGAATGGGAGTAAGGAGATATAACTCACCCAGCTTGGAGGGTTGTATATGGAGAATCCATCCCGTGGCTTGATACGGATGAAATCCTCTTCCTCTCCCTTGAACAACTCGGACATAATTTTTGCTAAAGCAACAACGTTTTCCGGGCCCTTACACCCGCAACGGGTGGCATCATCTTCCCTGTTAAAACACCACAAGGGGTGCCCTCGATATTGAAATGGTTGCACTCCCCGCATTATGCATATTGACATAACCTCGATTACTGTCAATCCTGATTGAGCCAGCGCTTTAATCCGGTTCATCAGGTAAAGGACTTCTCCATTGTCTTCCTCCTGGGGCTCCGTGGGCACCAACTTCGGTGTTTCTTCAGAGGAGCATTGTTGAACTCAGGAAGACCCCGCCAAACAGGGTCCGGAAGGGGGACGTCCTCCATATAAAACCATTCCGAAGGCCAGTATTTGGACGTCTTCTTCGGAGTACCGGACAGGTATCCGGTTTCGGCGATGCGCCATATTTCGGCTCCGCCCACTTGATAAAGTGACCCCTTCTGTGTGTGGGGGACGAGGCAAAATAACCTTTTCCACAGCTCGAAATGAGCCTCGCAGCCCAAGAATAACTCGCAGAGGGCAACATAGCCGGCGATGTGTAATATGGAAGCAGGAGTGAAATTATGTAGTTGGAGGCCGTAAAACTACAGGAGTCCGCGGAGGAACGGATGAATTGGAATCCGAGTCCCCTTAATAAGTAAGGAACAAGGCATACCCTCTCCCCCGTAGAGGGGCTGGCGAAGCTCTCCGCTTGCTCTCTGCCATTGTAGGCGGCGAGCCCGGCTCGGAGGGGAACCATATACGCTGGAGGGAGAAATCCCTTGGTCTGCAGTTCGACTTATCGACTGTGTGGGACAGAGCACCTCTCCCAATCATCGGGCTTAGGGCTACGGGGGCGGGAGGAGGAGCTGCGGAGGTCGGCCATGCTGGAGTGGATTTTTCTGAAGCGTGCTTCGATGGATTCTCGCTGGGGGAGGATGGTATGGATTGGATCTAAGAATCCCCATCCCTTTATAGACAATTTATTTATCTAGCTAGGGGGGCAAATGTAAAAACGCCCTGTCTCCTTGTATTCATTCGACGCGTGGAAGATAGCCCTTATTGGGCGCAAAAGCCAAGAAGTCCAACATTTATGGTGCCGGTCACTACTTGACAAGCATTCAAAATTTGGAGAAGAACCCGCCTTGCAATGCCGAAGAGAATACTGCGTGTTGGACTTGACGTCATTGAAGCCTGGTTCGGGGGCTACTGAGGGAGTCCTGGATTAGGGGGTCTCTGGACAGCCGGACTATATCCTTTGGCCGGACAGTTGGACTATGAAGACACAAGATTGAAGACTTCGTCCCGTGTCCGTATGGGACTCTACTTGGCGTGGAAGGCAAGCTAGGCAATATGGATATGTATATCTCCTCCTTTGTAACTGACCTTGTGTAACCCTAGCCCCCTCCGGTGTCTATATAAACCGGAGGGTTTTAGTCCGTAGGACAATATACAATCATACCATAGGCTAGCTTTTAGGGTTTAGCCTCTCCGATCTCGTGGTAGATCAACTCTTGTACTACTCATATTATCAAGAATAATCAAGCAGGACGTAGGGTTTTACCTCCATCAAGAGGGCCCGAACCTGGGTAAATCATCGTGTCCCTGGCTCCTGTTACCATCCGCCTTAGACGCACAGTTCGGGACCCCCTACCCGAGATCCGCCGGTTTTTACACCCACAGTGGGTGATAGGGGGGTCCTTCCCACACGACCCAGAAACCGTCGGAGATAGGGCCCCCTATAGTACTCCTACTTGTTTCTGCTCGCATTGCCATCGCAATCGGTATTCTGTGGTGCTACGTTTATGATGCGTGGCCCATCATAAACGGTTCAGTATTATAGAACGTGTATGATGCGCGGCCCATCACAAACGGTTCACTGTTAAGAAGATTAGCTAATCATCGTACGAGTGTCGGACAGGATTACGAAACGTCGAACCGTCGTAACATCGTCATACACGACAACTATCGCACACACCATTCTGTGGTGCAATGTTTACGATGCATACTTCATCAAAAACTGTTCATGGTTGTGAATCGTGTACGATAAGGCAACTAACACAAACGTTTAGTTTGCTCGCACCATTTGTGTGTTATTGTCTGACATCGCACATGCTTTGCAAACGGCAACTGTGTGCATGCTTGCACACGTTTCCTCTCTGTGAACCATGTCGGATAATGGTGCATATCGCAAACGTTTGTGTTTTACCAACCATGTGTGCCGTAACAACTTGGAGAGCGTAATTTCACCGTAATTTAATTGCTGCTTTTCCAAATTGTACCGGATTTGGATTTGAATTTGAATGTATGCTACAGCTTTATTCATATCCATCAGGTTCAAACAACCAATGCATTATTCGATTCATAGGTAAATATGTTCAAGAATTACATAAGAACCAAATAAAGAATGATGAACCACAGTTGTATACTTGTACTATTAAAGACGGTAAAGAAAGAGGCGAAATATATTCTGGTTGCTGAACAAGGTGAAGCGGAATGCCCATATTGTGCCCTCCTCCATGCAGAAGGCATGCACAACTCTAGTCCAACCCCTTGTGATGGCCGCCCATCCTTCACGGTCTTCAAGGAAACATCTAGAGAATCATCGTGTTCTGGTAGAAATATTTTAACCTTTGCATGCCCACCAATCATGTAGTTTGAGAGGTAATCTTGAGTAAACTGCTTTGGCAACCACTGCAAAGGAATAAGATTTCAGACATTGTCATTTAACACAACTCATTATGGGCAGTAAAAAGAAGGCTGCAGAGTTCTTACTTACCATCCTGCAGTTCGCTATTGTCTTGGATAAAGTGTAAACAAATAGTTTAATTGCCATCTTTGGACCCATTTTACTAACAATCTTTATCAGCTTCCTCACTTGATGCTGGTTCATCGATATCTCATTGCCCCATACACAGAAAGGGTCAAAACACGGATCTTTACCAATGAGATATGTACCTGAAAGCACCAAGTTAATATTAGAAGCTAGACAACAGTGGCACAATGATGTAGTACAACACTCTTTTATAATATGTCTATATACATCCGTATGTGGTAGTCCATTTGAAATATCTAAAAAGAACAAATATTTAGGAATGGAGGGAGTATCTTATAACATCCAATATACTCACATATTAGATGAATTAACATATTATATTATGGGTCGGAAGGAGTTTAGTTCATTCTTAAAAATTATCTGCTGTTGTATCCACGGGTTATAGTTGAGCTAGTTCGGGCTCAAATAGCCCTAAAGTATATCTAAACATGAGGGCTAGTTTGATCTAGTTGCATCTATAACCCACCCAAAAAACTAGTATCCAACCCAAGAGGTGCTAATTGGAGCTAGTTCTCCTAGTGCATTTATTGTCAATCTAACCCTGCCATCCAAACAACTCTTTGGATGGAGTTAGTTCAGGGTTAGTAATGAGCTAGAAACTAACTCTAACCTCTAGCTAAGTTGAGTATCCAAACAGGGCTATGTTGTTGCTGTTGCTGCTGCTGCTCTTCTACGTATATCTAGACATCATTAGAACATTAATGTAACACTCTTCCTTGTTGCTATGTAGCCTAGGATTGCGTATTTAGACATTAAGTACATTGCATGTTGCTATGTAGCCTCAGATATATTACATATGGCCCTAGTTAACCTAAGGAAAAATGGGTTGCAGATATATTCAGTTAAAAGTCCGATTCACCGATTAGTCCCTTATCAGCCCCGACCTATATGGTACCAGCTACGGATATCCTGAACAGTGAGAAGATATAAGCCATGGGATGAAACTAACCTCGATGGAAAACAGCGGTCGTTCCCAAAATTGTCCCGTGTAGGTACATCAAGAAGCATGTTGAGCACAATAGGCTAAACATCAACCAAAATTACACATGGCAGACAAAATAATCTCCAAAAGATAGTTTCAGTGTGCAGGTTTAAGCACGCTAGTAAAGTAAAACAAGTGGAAAGGTGTGCTAACTTAAACATGCCTAACATTTAACAACAAGCAAACATGGTCATTCAAACTGGTACTATGCCGGTCCAAGTACACTGGTTATGGTTAAATAAAAATGGACAGGCGTGTTAACTACAAGATGCAGCAACCAAATGTAGTCATTCATAGTGGTATTGTTGAAACTGGTACTGATGAAATTGAACTGCACAGTTCATACTTGCACATATAAAATATCACGTTGTGAATAACTAGAATAAACAAGGCATACTACAAACAACCAAAGATAGCATTTGAAAAACTGAACATATGCTAACTACAAGCAACCGAACAATAAAAAAAACTTTAAAAGAGGCATATGCTAGTTATAACAGGCTTAACAACAAGCAAATATATGCATTCCTATCGGTATGTTTAAAACTGGATTGATGAAATGTACTGCATAGTAAATAATTGCACATATAGAGCATCACATTGTGAACAACTGAAATAAACAAATCATGGGTTTCCTCACTTGTCACAGATGGGCTCGTTCTCGTGGGAAGAGCATGAACCCTAGATGCGCTCCATGTTGTCGTAGATGGGCTCTTTCCCCTTGGAAGAGCATGGCTGTAGGGTGCCCTACCTGATGTCGCAGACGGACGCTTTCCCCTTGGAAGAGCAGATGTGATATTTCCCCTTGGAAGAGCCAAAGAGGGTGCCCTCCTCGTGGTCGCCGTCGATGAAGTATGACTTGGAAGCTGTGGATCCCAAGCCAGCATCACAGAACATGTCCTTCAAAAGTGACAAAAGGGGCTCGATGGCGATGTAGAATGGAAAATTGTTGACAGCAAGCCAGAGGTGATCAGCAGCGGGGCCATGGATGAGATCGACGACGGTTGAACCCGAGAGGTTGGGGGTGTGCCACTTAACCTGTGACACAGCCCGCCTCAGGGCATCACTGTTGATGACCTCGATGTTGTAGCCGGCGGTGAGACATGCCCGCATACTCTAGCCCGTTGCTTGAGTGCCTACCGCCGGTAATGGTCGTTAGCTTCCTCAGCGACGTCGGGCAAAGAGACTGCTATACACCTCTTTTGGGCCAGTCGCTCCTCGAGCTCCACAAGAAGCGTAGCCGGGGTTAGGTTGCGATGCTTTGGAGTGCAGGATGGGATGGGGATCTGTGGGAAATGGTGCGTTTGGCAGGTGGCATGGGCATGGAGATCGGTGGGTAAGTTGCACGGGCAAACCGGCAGATGTTGACAATGGAAGCCTTGCAGCGGCGGTGGGGACTTTGCTAGGGTTTCTAGCGAGGGAGTGTGTGTGTGTGTGTGCGCACGCCCGACGAGGTTTTGGTGTTTGTGTGTGTGTATGTGTGTGGAGGGGGGTGTTTGAGGAAATGACGTGGGTACTGAAAATTTTACTACGCGGGAGTCAAACGCGGGAGTGAAATGCCGGGCTATTGAAATTTTTGATGATAGTGCATCGCACACGGTCCGGAGATAACAACCGTGTGTTATGAAAAAGAAAAACCCTCGTGGCACGCAGATATTTTCGATGCAGGCGAGATTGGGAACAAGAAACATCACACACGGTCCAGAGATAACAACCATGTGTTATGAAACAGAAAAACCCTCGAAGCGGGTAGATATTTTTGAGAGGGGGAGCCTCGTGGAGCCCAATGTACTGTGCAGATGTGTGTGTGACAGGTGCACCGGCATGGCACACGGTTAGTTTGAGTGAACCGTGTCTGTTGCGTCATCCGACTTGTCTAATGTTCATAAATTTGGCAAAAAAAAATGACGCGGGAGAGGGTCAGAACACGAACACACTTGCATGTGGACCAAATTTATGTATCAAAAGGGTGCTTTGATTTTCAAATACCAAATGCAACTTCGATGTGGCACCTCTCTCGCAAAGCGCCTGGTATTGCTTGCTCCCACCCTCTCGTGTCAGCACGAAGGGAATCCTAAGCTATGAATGCATGCCCCCTCCCCCTCAACCGAGGTTCACCTAGCAAAGTGCGAAGTAGCTAGCAGCCGCCCTCCCTCGTGTCGGCACGAAGGGAATCCTAAGCTATATATGAATGCATGCCCCCTCCCACTCAACCGAGGTTCACCTAGCAAAGCGCGAAGTAGCTAGTAGCCCCCCTCCTCCCTCGTGTCAGCACGAAGGGAAT